>NC_092872.1:592580866-592885302 GCF_028372415.1 Notamacropus eugenii | reverse complement strand
TGAAACAAAGGTCAAGTAGATAGCAAAATGTTTATAGTAGTGCTTTTTGGTGACAGTAACGAATGAAAAATAAAATGAGTGCCCGTTGATGGGCAGTTGGCTGGAAAACAATGCCATGTGAATAACAAAATGTTACTCTGTAAATATGAAGAATTGAGAGAAACACTCGAAAGTTTATTTGAACCAGTGCAGAATAAAGACAGTATACATAGTCACTACAGGAAGGCAAATAAACTAATCCATAAAAGCAGTGCAAACTATGACTAGCTAAAAATACCAGTGAAGGCCCCAGAGAGCACACAGGTAATAGAACCTTGTGCCACTGTGTGCTGGCCTGGGGCCCCTTCCCGCAGTGAGAGAAGTGAGGGACTATGGGATTGGGGTACTGTATGTGTTGTCAGGTGTTCTGAATATTTTTGCTTAACTTTTCCTTTTTCACAAGGGAGGGTTCCATCTGGAAGGATGAGAGGGCAGTTTGTCTGCTATTGGCCTGTCAGCTTGATCTGGTCTAGAATTCTGCCAGGAGTTGGAGATAGTGACTGTTTGGGAAAGGAAGCAGTGACTGGAAAGAGCTCATGTGATGACAGACTAATCTTATTGGTGTTTGTTGTGTTTTTTGCAGAATAAGTAAATATGTCCTTGGGAGAAAGATGAAGGAAGAGAGGCTAGTTAATAGTCCAATTAGGTGAATTTGGAGTGGGTTGAATGGCTGGGTTCAGAAGTGGTGAATGGTTTGGTGGCATGTGCCTGTGTTGTTAGTAAAGAAAGGGAAGGAAACAAGCCCTTATGAAGTGCCGTGTGCCAGGCACTATGGGAGATGGCGCTGTTATTGTCCCCGCTTTGTGGATTGGGAAACAGGCAGGCAGTAGTTAAATGACTTGCCAGGGGTCACACAGCTGGTTAGTGTCTGAGACTTGATTTGAACTCAGGTTTTCCTGACTCTAAGCCCTGTGCTGTGTCCACTGTGCTGCCTAGTTTCTACTGACTTGGATAAAAGCTTACGTGGTGGACTGTATCCAATTTTCAGATGACAAAGCTGGAATGGATTCAGAAGTATCCAGAAAGGCTAAAGGATTGAACTGAATTTCATCAGATTATATTTAATAGGGGTAAATGTAAAATCCTGCTTGGGTTCAAAAATCCACTTCAAGTACAAATAGGCCAGCACAGTTAGGTGATTGTTTGTCTGAAAAAGATCTGACAGGAATCTTAGTGGATTGCGACCTGAGTGTGGGCCAGGGCTGCACTAAGGGATTTATAGCTTTGAGGAAGGAAGGACTGAGAAGTTCCTCCATGCCCTACCCATGGGGCTGTGGGGTTCAATGCAAGGTGCCACACATTGAGAAGGTAGAGAGTCTCCAAAGAGGGCAGCCAGAATAATGACCCAGAGTCTTTCATGTGAGGATAGGCAAAAGGACTGGGGATGCTTAGATTGGAGAAGGGAGGCCTTGGGGACCACCTGTAGAAAGCTTGTCATGTGGGAGAAGGACCAGATTTACTCAGTTTGACCCCAGAGGCAGAACAAGGAGCAGTGTGATGCTGAGAAAATTTCCTAAGCATTATTAGTTATCCAAAAGTGGAGTGGCCTGCTGCAGAGGCTGAATGGCTGCTTGGGCAGGCGGTTGTGGTCTTGGGGATTCTGGTGAGATGTGACTTGGACTAAGTGGCTGCTGAGACCTTGCTGACTAAAATTATCTAAGCTGCAACATTTTCTGTTGATTTCCCCTTGATAGAGTGAGCTTTGAGACCTTTTACCTCTAGGAGGTAGTAACTTGTAAGATTTATTAGCTTTTGTATCTTCCTTCCCTGTCAGTGTTTCTGTCCAGTAGTGGCTTTGCTGTTTCCTAGCTCTGACCTTTGGCAAGATAATGGGCTTCGGTGTCTTCATCTGTAAAATGAGAAGATTGGACTAGTTGATCTGTCAGGTGCCATCTAGCTTTAACTAGCTTTAACATTATATAGTTCTGGTTAAATTTTAAATCAGAAATATGAAGGGATGAATTCTTTTAGAGATTTATTAGCATTGTGACTTAACTGATAGTTAAATCCTTACTTCAGTTTAATGCTTACATTAAGCACCTGACATGTGAAAGGTAAGAGGCAGCATGAAGTAGTAGAAGGCTGACCTTGGTGTCAGAAAGACCTGAGTACAGTACATCATGGGCAAGTCACAACTTCTCAGGGCCCCTAAAAAACAGATTGAAGTTACAGACTAGTTTCTCATTTTCATCGATGGAAGGAGTTTTCACATTTGGAGTTCCCCATGCTGATGAAATGAAAGATTTCTGCAGGACTTGAAGATTACATAGGCAAAAGAACTAGCCCCTGCCTGCTGGCAGGGACCTCATGCTCCTTCCAGATTGAACCCTCACTTGTGACAAAGGAAAACAGCTAAGCAAACATTCAGAGCACCTGACAACACATACAGCATCCCATCCTATAGTCCCTCACTTCTGGTGGGGGCTGGGAAGTTTCCATTATCTGTTCTCTAGGACCCTTCACTGGTCTTTCCAGTTACTCATAGTTTGACTTGCTTTTATGGATTGGAAGATATGGTGTGCATAAAGTATTCTAAGAGAAAAGAGAACTGATATCTGGGAGGTTGGAGCAGGGTAGGAAAAATCTTGAGTAAGATGGGATGTCTAATTTGTACTTTGGAATATATAAGGGATTCTGAAAAGCAGAGGTGAAGAGGGAGAGGAGACCTACAAATGGGAGAGAATGTTTCTAGTAAGTGTCTGGAGATGGAATTTCATGAGGAAGAGTGAGCAAATCAGCTTGACTGGAAAGACAGAGTGAAAAGGGAAGGATAATGAGTTGCCTGGAAAGGGAGGTAGAAGCCATGTTGAAGAGAGCTTTAAATGACAGAATGAGGAGTTTGTGTTTTATCTAAGAGATATTTTTTATTAGAGGGGAAATTTGGTCAGTTCGTTGTTTTAGGAATGCCATTCTGATGCCTAGAATAGATTGGAGAGACAAGGAAACCAATTAGGAGGCTGTTACAGTATTGCAATAGTCCAGACTAGAGATCCGGAGATGATAAGGTCTGTGTCTGTGTGTACACAAAAGGGGATGGATTTGAAAGATGTGAAGCAAAAATCAGTAAGACTTGGGTGGGGAGAACGTGGTGGCAGTGACGGAAGATGATTCGGAGGAGAACTTGGATAACTAGAAGGATTAACAAGTTGGGAGGATGGATGGTTTTGGGGGGAGGAAATAGAATTTATTTTAACAGCTTGAATTTAAGATAGCTATATGTCATGCAAGTGAAGTTGTCTAGCAGGTATTTGCTAACATGGAATTTATATACTAATCATTACTAACAAAGTAATGAGACCAATTCTGAAAGGTGGTACAGAGTATATCTTGTATATTTTTAAAAACTATCTACAATTAAGCCATTTTACTTCCGAAATAGCACTGTAAACTAATTTTATGTCATTATAGAATGGCTAGTTTAGAATAGTTCTGTTTACTTAAAAGCAATGCTGATTCTTTCCATCCATGTGTATGCTTGGAGTTTTAAAAGAAAAGTTGAATTGTCCTACATGTCTTCTTTCCAGGATCTTTTATACAGACGTACAAAAGCCCTCATTGACTATGAAAACTCAAACAAAGCTCTGGACAAAGCCCGGTTAAAAAGCAAAGATGTCAAATTGGCTGAGGCACACCAGCAAGAATGCTGTCAGAAATTTGAGCAGCTCTCTGAATCTGCGAAGGAAGGTAGAAGGATGCTTATCTATCAACAAATCTCTCCTAATTTAGCTGAATTAGGGCCCTCTTATTAGAACACATAGTGCAACCCCCAAGTGGGTGTTGGCTCTGGACTGGATTTAATCTGCTTCAGCGTTGCCAAGAAACTTGAAAGACACTAGTGTACATTGAGTGCTAAACATGATTGCAGATGGCCATGTTGTGCTGGCTCTGGGCAAGGAAGGGAAGGTTACAGAGGAGATGCCTGTCCAAGCTTTTCTTAATGTGTCTCCTTACATCCTTCAGAGCTGAATTTCACCAGAAGTTCTGAGTCAGCCTGTGTTAGGGATGCCATGAGTTAAATGTCCATGAGTTAGAGGCTAGATGAAATGTGTAGCCCAAACCACTGGGCTCCTTATAATTTAGTAATGTGGCTTAAACTACTTGTTCTAATCTTAGTTTTCTTTAATGGACTGAAAGGGCATTCTTGTACAGTACAGATCATCAGCCAGTCCTATGAATGACCGAATATATTAAATACAAAATCCGTCAATACTTTCCACCTGTAGGCAGACACTTTTGGTTGTGTTTTTGTAATGTTTCCCCCAAAATTCATTTTTTTCACCCCTATTTAAATGACTATTTCTTTTTTTAAAAAGCATGCTGCTACTAAAATTAGTACCTTGGAGGATGGTGATTATATGAATTGTAAAGTTAGGAAACTACTTTATATGCAAGGAGAAATCACAGTTCCTCTTGTTGCTGTACTCAAAAGGACTAAAGAATTGGATGCAGTTACATCGCCAAAGTGGTGTTTCAGGTTTATTCTCTCCGATGAATGGAATTGTCTCCTTTCGCTAGACTTACCATCTTAGCTATAACGTAGACTTTGTTTTCCATTAGCACTTACACAGTAAAGATGCTGTAAGACATTTAAACTCATGATTTTTGAAGCAGATAGATTTACATCTTTATTTTCTTCATCAATGAGGTAGCTTTGGGATGGTGTTGACTCAGTTCTGAATAGAGATAAGGACTATATTTTTCTAGTTGCAGTTTCTGATTGCTTTGTAAGTGATTATAACTTTCAAATCTTAGCATTTCTATAGTGTAAAGAAAACATACAAATTTTTCAGTTTTTTTCAAGTTGAACATTTGTCTCTCCTGTAGAACTGATCAGTTTTAAACGGAAAAGAGTGGCAGCATTTAGGAAAAACCTAATTGAAATGTCTGAACTGGAAATAAAGCATGCAAAAGTAAGTTGTATCTTCAAGTGAAATTATTATGTAGTGCCAATTTTTATTTAATGTGTTGGGAAGCAGAAGATTGCTCTTTCTTCACTGCTAACTTTGTGTCGTGTCTCAGCAGCTATATTTCACATAAGCTTAATTGGCTTTATCAGAATGTATCATTGGGCAAAATAGCATTTACTGGGAGCTTAGCAGGGTGGGAGTCTCCTGGTGGGGAACATTGAGTTTTCAGGAGTTCAAGCTGCCCCCATTCTAATAGTTGTCAAATGGATATTGGCTTGGACAAAAGAGCTTGATCTAATGATAGATTGAGTTTGGGTACTTGGAATTTTTTTTTCCTGTGGAATTTAGTTTTAACCTGTTAAAGACTTTGCCATTATCTATCATTTCTATGGTCATTTTTAGTTATACTAGTATTTGATGAAAAGTCAAGAAGTAACATGATACACTACCTTATGTTCTTGTGTGTTCTGACACCATGATTCTCATACTTATTTGGTTGTGTAAACTAAAGCGGACAAAGACTTGATTAAGGACCACCTGTATGTACTGGTTTTTCTCTATAAAAATCAAACCATTCTCCTAACAAATGAGAAATATTATTGCTTTTGAGAGAGCAACGATGGATGTAGGTATTAATAGTTCATGCCAGAAATAAGGCTAGACTATCATATTACAAACAACCTTCTAACAGTGCTTCAGTCGTTGAAAGGTAGAATGCTGGAACATATAGTAAATTTCAGGTACCCATGTACTCTTTGACATACATGTATGTATAGAGATATAAATATATACACACGCCTGTTTAGTACGATGGTCTTGAATTTGGAGTTGTGTGTTATCTATCGAACTGTGGGAGTGGAATCTCTCTAAATAGTTAGGAAACCCAGGACTTTATTTGAAAAAGAAAGGAATTGGGTATCTGAAATTTAGTGTATCATTAGATTGAGGTTTTCACACCAAGCTTGTGGACCTGATTCTGAATTTGTCAAATGGAAAAGTCAATCCAAGTGGCTTTTAATTCTCTTCTGGAGACTAAGCATTTTAAGATAGGTGACTAAGTGATTTATTAGACTGCCTCATAGCTGTTTCTCCCCTTCCTTCTAGAATAATGTCTCCCTCTTGCAAAGCTGCATTGACCTTTTCAAGAACAACTAAGTTGCCTTTACTCTGAATGAACCTGAATGAACTGAAGATGAATGTGAAAACCAGCATCAATTGCACTCAATTTCGTTAGCCATGGAAGATTTATTTTTACTTTTGACTAAAACTTTAAGTCTAAAAATTTATATATGAACAGATATTTTGCTTTCTGAGAAATGACTAATACATAACCATGTTTAATTTTTTTAGGACTTTCCTTTGAGTTAATTGCATGTATGTTATTTGGACATAGCTAACCTTTCTGTCAAATACATTTATTACCTCACAGTGGACAGAGTACAAGTCCTAGATTCTAAAAAATTCTTTTAAATGGTAAGGAGATAGGTACCCAAAAATGTGCCTGTTGGAACAAAGCATTAGAAGGAGACTTTGGTACAAGAGTGTCCCATTTCTTGTGCTCCCATCCAGTTAAAAACTAAAAATTTTACTTAGGAGCCAGTTATGTACGACAAAACATTCTTCAGCTCAAGAGCTGAATGACAGGTGTCCAAACATTCCATTTTTAAATCAGATTTTTTTCCCATATTATTCACATAGTTCTTTAATCACCTCGAGTATTTATATTATATTGGGAGATCAAGGATATTTCATTAGATTTATTTTTGTAAGTGATCTTGTACAGTACAGGTTTTGTAGTTGGAATATAAATACACTTGGAGAAGAGAAATTTTCTCCTATTTAGAGTGTCATCAATTTAGGAGGGGAAAGGAAAATACCTTAAGGGTATGGAGATAGTTCAGTGACCTAGTATGTAGTATAATTGGCCATATTGATTTTTTTTTTTTTAAGCTACTCCTACTGCTTGGTACAGTGGAACATAAAAATCCATTTCAGAGAGGGCTTGTGTATGTCTTTTTTTTCCTTTCTCTTTTTGTCTGTTTTGTTTTTTACACAAACTGGTTTATTGCAAATGTATAATAAAACATAAAGAGAATACTTCCTGAAATTTCCTGTTTTTAAATTTTTATGTGTTAAAATTATATTCAAGTCTTTGAATTCTTTTACGATTTGAAATTTTCTTAGTTAGAGTTGGTTAGGGATCAATAAATGTGGCCCTTTTTTGATGGGGTAACGGGAGGTGACAGGGCAAGGGGACTGATTGCAGGATGTTGATTGAGAGATTTTTGTATGAGCTGCTCTCATCAGTGGCAAAAGCTAAACTGGAATGTAACTGCCAGAAAATCCTCTCCAGTACTTAACTTGCTGAATCATTTTTCACAGTGGTTGAATGCCACAGTGACTTAACATAGGTCTCCATAAAGCACATTGTTTGATATTCCCAATTGCCATTTCCCAAGGAATTTGATTTGGAAAGAAGTGAATGAATTAGGAGTGTTTAGGCTATTTTCAGTAAATAAAATGGATTGGTAGGGAGGGGACAGGGAGAATTCTGAGCATGGGGAAAGGGAAGAGAGATGGAGGAGAATGAGGCAGTAGCCATTCACTTTAGCTCTGTGGTGTGTAATGTCAGGGAAGGAGAGTGGTAAGGCCAGATTGCGGAAGGCCTTGCATTCTAGGATGAGGGGCTGTTGCCTTGTTCCATAGGCAGCGGGAAACTCCTGAAGGTTTTTGAGTAAGGAAAAGGATTGAATAATATAATGCTTCAGGCAGATTGTTCTTTGAAGCAATACAAATGATAGATTAAAGAGGGATAAGAGACCAAAGACATGAAGATGAGTCAGGGGATTCCAATATGAGAGATTATAATGAAACCAGGAAAGGCAGGGCAATGAGAGAGTCAGGTAATTGTAGAGGAGAAGGGAGAACTGAAACCAAGGTCTTGAGCTATGATGAGATCAGCAGAAACGGGGAAGTTGGGAATGAGGGAGGAGGCTTTTTTAGGGAAGATAGACCAAATTGTAGAGGAAAGAGGGAGGGAGGGTTTTGGACAAAATTATCCAGTAGGCAGTTGGGGAGATGGGGCTGGAGCTCATGGGGGATAGGAAGGCTAAGCATGTAGGTTCCTAGGTTATTTGTGTAGAGATGATGAATTGATCATTTAAGACATTACAAAATGGGTACAGATAAGCCTGGTTCTTTAGGTCCTCACTGGGAAAGACCACAACTGGTGGTAGGAAACGGTGGCAATCACGCTTTAGGCACAGGGTTTGGGGACAAAAAATAAAGCACAGAAAGCATGGAGACTAGTGGTAATGGGTGCAGAGGCAGATGGCATGGGGATGGGGTGGTGAAGGCAGGCAACATGAGGATGGGGAGGGGAATGAGTGACAGAACATACAATGGAGTTGGGAGCTCTCAAGCACGTGCACCCTCAGATGAAAGAGTGCTGATGTGGTGGTGGTTTTTTTGGGGGGGGAAATGGATTAATCTGTGCTACTGGATTAGTTCATTAACATGGCCAAATACCGCTTCTGGGACTGTACCCCCAAGAGATCATAAAAATGGGAAAGGGTCTCACATGTACAAAAACATTTATAGCAGCTCTCTTTGTGACGGCCAAAAACTGGAAATCAAGGGGATGCCCATCAACTGGGGAATGGCTGAATAAATTGTGGTATATGAATGCAATGGAATACTACTGTGCTGCAAGGAATGATGAACAGGAAGACTTCGGAGAGGCCTGGAAAGACTTATGTGAATTGATGCTTAGCGAAAGGAGCAGAACCAGCAGAACTTTGTACACAGCAATAAGGATTTTTTCTGGTAGACTTATAACGACATTGCAATGCAAGGACCTAAAAAATTCCCGATGATCTCTTAAGGCTGTAACTTGTCCACATAATCGTAAAATCAGTACTGGTCTGTGGAGATGTGAAATTTGTGGTACCTGACAACAGCTTAGGTGGCCTCCCCTGATTCAGCATGTTACTAGGATTTGAATTTTGGTTAATATATATTTATAAATTATGCTCCCTTGATCTTTGGGATGGTTTGTACAGGACTTCTGGGTTGCCCTTTGCAGGCTTTTGCTATTGCCCTATCATAATTAGCTTGCTGTTTACAGACTAACATAGTATACTAGAAGGGACTAGGGTGGTCCAGCGGACCAGAGCAAGATACCAGTGTAACACAGAAGATAATTGTAAATATGGGACTAGATCCTTAAAGGTAAAATGTAGAAGGAAAAGATCCTTTGTAATACTGGAACTTTGGGTAGTGAGAGGGTAAAGATTTAACTAATGAAGAAGGCTGAAAAGGGCTGAATTTGGGGTGTGTGGAGGTAGGTAATGAACAGGTATTCATTAAGCTCCATTGTTGGGAATACAAAAAAAAAATAATGAAACCATCTCTGCTTTTAAGTGGCTTACATTGTATGGTGAGAACAGAGATAAATGCAGCATATATACAAAATGAATATAGGTTGTTGGGGAGCAGAGGTTAGGGCAAGACAAGGGCTGGTGACATCCAGAAGGCCTTTGTGTAGCACATGACACTTGAGATGAATTAAAGTGAAACTAGGAATTCCATGAGGGAAGACAGAGTCCTAGATTTAGAAGTTGGAAGAGTTCATCTACCAAGGACTGGGAACCTGTGGCCTTCCAGGTCTTTGGCTCTGGCACTTTGATCAAGTCCCAGTTATACGGAACAAATCCTTTTGTTAAGGGTTTTTTGTTCTGTGAAATTTAGATTCGGTCAAAGGACTGCACTTGAGGACCTAGAGGGCCATGTATGACCTGGAGGCTGAAGGTTCCCCACCCCATTAGTCCAACCCTCTCATTTTGCAGTCAATAGCCCACTACATGCCAGTCAATGGGGATACAAAAGAAGCAAGACTCAACCCTTCAAGGATCTCAGTCTAACCGAAGAGACAATGAACAAGCATGCATAAGCAAACTAGATACAGAATAAATGGGAAATAAGAGAGGGAAGACTCCAGAATTAAGAAGGATTAAGAGAAGGCTTCATATGGAAAATGAGATTTTAGTTGGGTGGCCATTGTCAAGGTCATGGTCATGGTCAGACCTGTGCTTTAGGAAAATCTCTTAGTGGCCGCATGGAGGGTGAATTGGAGTAGGGCAGGCACGTACCCCCAGCAGGCTATTACAGTTGTCCAGGCTTGAGGTGATGAGGGCCTTAACCAGAATGATGGCAGTGTTTGAGGAGAAATGTTGCAAAGGTAAGATGGAAAAGTTTTGGCAACAGCTTAGATATGGGGGGATGAGAAGTAGACACAAGGATGGTGCCTAGGTGGTGAACCTCAGTGTCTGGGAGGATGGTGATAACCTGTATAGTAACAGGAAAGTTAGGAAATAGGGAGATCTTAAGGGGAAAGATAATTCAGTTCTGAACATACTGAGTTTAAGGACATCCAGTTTGAGATATCTGAAAGGCAGCTGGACATATGAGATTGGAGGAGGTCAGCAGAGAGGTTAGGTAGATTTGAGAATCAGCATAGGGATGGCAATTAAAACCTTGGGAAGTGATAAGTGAAATAGCGTAGAAGAAAAAAAGGACCTAGTACTGAACTCTGAGGGACTCCCAAAGTTATGGGGTGTTTTCTGGATAATGATCTGGCAAAAGAGATTGAGAAGAAGTAGTCTGAGGTGTAGGAGGAGAACCAGGAGAGAGTAGTGTTCTGAAAACCCAGGGAGGAGAGTGATCACAGTGTCAATGGTCAAGGAGAATGAGGATTGAGAAAAGCCTTTGGATACATTTGAGGAAGCTGCAGCATAGAAGTTGTGACTTGGACAAACGCTAATAGGAAGTGGAAGAGCCCAAGTTAGAACCATTTCTCCAACTCCAAAACCAGTCTACCAGAATTGAAATGGACATGAGAAATGTCAAGTTGGCCCTTTGACTTGCGTGAAAGAAGGTTCCATGTGATAAAGCTGGAAGTGTAGGCTTTGAAAGCCAAACAGGAGTATGCTTTTCTTCCTATATGAAATAGAGAGCTACTGAAGTTCTTTCAAAAAAAAAAATTGTTTTAAAATTCTGAACTCACAATAAGACAGGCATTACTACATATAAAGCATGTGCAGTTTTAAATAGCTAATATTTATATAATTATTTTAGATTTGCAAAACACTTTACAAGTGTCTTACTTGATCCTCACTTCAACCCTTACAGGCAGGTACTTTTATTATCCCTGTTTTACATATGAAGAAACAGCAGTTAAGTGACTTGTGCAAGTTCCCACAGCTAGTATCTGAGGCTAGATTTGAACTCAGGTCTTAATAATTCCACATCCAATGTTTTATGTACTTTGCCACCACCTCCAGTTTGCTTCTTCCAAGTATATAACAAATGCAGCATGTTACTTCTCAAATCTGACCTTATCCATATTTCCTACTGATATTCCTTTTCTATGCATGTTTAAATGATTCCATGACTTTTTTTTTTTGCCTCATCTTGGTAACATTTTTGATAACTGCCCCCTCCCTCGTTTGATTTACCTCCTCTCTTCTTCCCCCCCCCCCCATTTGAAAGACAAAATTCTTGTATCAAATTGGCATGGTAAAGCAACAAAAATCATCTTATTGGCCAGATCTGCCCCTCACTGGGAGGGAGTAGGTAACATGTCTCATCACCAGTCCTTCATTGGAATTCTTAGTAGTCTTA
Source organism: Notamacropus eugenii (assembly GCF_028372415.1). NCBI lineage: Eukaryota > Metazoa > Chordata > Mammalia > Diprotodontia > Macropodidae > Notamacropus > Notamacropus eugenii. The sequence goes on along the minus strand of NC_092872.1, from coordinate 592,873,675 downwards.
ATTACATTTTAATTTGTCCTCCAGTTTCTGCCAGCAGTCTTCATCGGTTTATAAAATTCTTCACAGGTTTGCCTGAAGTAATTTGTCATTTCTTGAAGTGAAATAACCCATTCTGTTCACATAACCATCATTTGTCCAACCATTCTCCAGTTGATGTGTACCTCCTCTCAACACAAAAGCAGCAAAGCTTTTAGAGCAAAGGCAATAATGTGGCTAGAACTACATTAGGTATATCTCTTGGGCAGCTGTGGAGGATTGATTTGAGAAGGGAGAGATTGGAGGCAGGGAGACCCATTAGGTTAATTGCAATAGTCTATGCAAGAAATGATGAGGCCCTGGAGTGCAATGGGGACAGAGTGGAAAGAGGGGAATGGACAGGAACCAGAGTCGTGACAGTTCTTGACTGATTAGAACTGGGAGCAGGGGTGTTGAGGCACAGGGCAGAGTTGATTGAGGATGACTGCTAGGCTGCAAACCTGGGTGGTTGGAAGGATGGTGGTACTCTACCAAAACGGACAAATTAGGAAGGAGGTGTAGATATTGGCGGTGGGGTTGTAAGAGAAAGAGTTGCATTTTGATGTGAGTCTGAGATGACTTAAGGGTATCCATTTTGAAATGTCCTTTAGGTAAGTAGGTGATAATAATGGCTAGTATTTTATATAGCTACTTTTGAAGTTTACAAGGGACTTTTCATATGTTCTCATTTGATCCTCACAATGATCCCATGAGGTAGATACGATTTTATGATGCTCTTTTTAAAGATGGGAAAACTGAGGCTCAGAGGATTAAGTTACTTACTCAGACTCACACAGCATTTAATTGTTTGAGGCAGGATCTGAACCTGGGGCCTCTTGACTCCAAATCTTATGTCTATCCATTGTGCTACCTACTTGTCAACACCTAGCTGGTGATGTGGGACTGCTGCTCAGGAGAAAGACTACTGCTGTATATTTAAGTCATCTAGAGAAAGCTTAGTTAAATCCACAGGAGTTGACTAGGTCACCAAGAAAATTGTTCGAAGGAAACAATGAACAAACTTCTAAGTAAGAGGAGAAGCACGAGAGCAGTGTCATGAAACCTCAGGAGAATATCTACAAAGAGGGGGTAGTCAGTGGTGTCAGATGCCACAGAGGGATTGAGGAAGATGAGGACCAAGAAGACCATTGAGCTGGAGAATTAGATCATTGATAACTTTGGGAGCAATTGCAGTTGAACGATGAGGTCTGAAGCCACATTGGAAGGGCTTAAGAAGTGAGTAAAAAGAGAAGGGAAAGCAGTGGGTATAGACAGCTCTTTAGGGAAAATTTCCTCACTGTCCAGAAGTGGAATGAACTGTTTCAAGAAGCAATGGGTTTCCTCTCCTTGGAGATGTTCAAGTAGAGTATGGAGAATCAATCATCAGGTATGTCAGTGAAATTTGCATTTGGACATAATTAAATTAGATGGCCTCTCAGATCCCTTCCAACTCTCAAATACTATTTAACTACTGTCAAATCCCTTGCACCATTGTCCTTATTACCATTCATCTCTTGCCAAAGTTCTAGTCTTCATTATCCCCATGATACAATGAAAAGTATTGGACTAGGGAGTATAAAGAACCCGGGTTCAAATCCCACAGTTATGACCTGTATGATCTTGGCCAAGTTGCAACCTTCATGAGTTTGCTTCCCTACCTGCAAAATGGGGATAGGGGAGGGAGGATGAAGCAGATGGGCCTTAAATCCCTTCCAATTCTAGATCTATGATCTTAGGATCATGCTTCTTTTTACGCAAGTCATTTAACTTCCATGGGCCCAATCCTTCAAGGAGGGGAAGGCCCGCTGGTGTTACAGATATCGTATGTTTTTAAACTTCTTTAATGAATTGATTGGTTGTGCTGGTTTTCTCCTTTTTTTCAATTTTTGTCTTTAAAAAGTACTATTTGTTGTATTAGTTGGCTCTCTGGGAGGTAGAGGGATACTGTGGAGAGATATGATAATGAAAAACCCAGAAGCTATCAATAAAAACATTTTAAAAACACTTTCTTGGGCCTTGGTGTTTTAAGTTATTAAAAAAAATATTGGATTCAGTGGTCCCTGTTCCAGCTCTTAATTTATCATCTGTGATCCTCTGAATCATGGTGATGGAGTCCTGCTATAAATTTGTTTTCTAATTACAAATGGGCCCATAATGTAGCAAAGACAATCCTTTTACTCTTCCCTCGTTAACTATCACCTCCTCCACAGACACTGCTCCAAACCTCTTCTTTCCTCAAACCTCTCACTCTTCTGGAGAAAATAGAGGCAACTTGCTATCTAAAGTGGCTTCACTGTAACTTCCACCCTAGCCAAGAGTGTCAAAATCTAGAGAAAGATCCTAGAAAATAAGAACTGAGAAAAGACCATGGAATCTTAGTTAAAATGTCACTGATTGACACTTAAAAGAGTTTCGTTAGAGGAGTAGAGATTGTGGGGGATTATTGAGTTAGGGCTCTCATAGTAAGTGGAGGCAAGAGAACGGGTGGTGGGGCAATCATGGGCACAGGTGAAGGGAATTTACTTTGATAAGGTGGGATAGATAGCCTCATCAACCACCAAGACCTAGCAGAAGGAGAGAGATGAGGGACTATATGCCAGATGACCTCAATCTTTCTAATTTAAAGAAAGACCAATCTCCTGGTCAGCAGGGGTATTGGAGTGGAAGTAAAGCCTTAAGGAAATAGATGATTTTGAGATAAATGCTGTAAGCAATACAAAAGTTAGATGAGGAAAAAGATTACTGTGCCGCAGTGAGAGCCAAGTCCATGTTAGACTGTAGTTGTCCAAGGCAGGATAACTTAGTAGCTTCTAGTTTTATTCAGCAGCTCTGGGGTTGAGAAAATGGTGTTAAGTGTAAGGTAAAGACGAAGGTTGCCCAAAATTAGAGATCAATGTAATAGAAATAGTAAGGATAAAAGAGAAAAGAGAATCTAGGGACTGTTGTTTAGTCAAGTTGCTGACTGTAGGTTCTGAAGTGTGAGAAGGGAAGTTAAGAACCGGAGAACAATCAGCTAAGCATTGATTATGCCTGCTATGTGCCGAGCAATGCTCAGGGCACTAGGGATGCAAGTGCAATAAATGAAACAATCCCTAGTCATAAGAGCATAATAATATTATTCTCATAAAATTCATGAGAATAATAAATGCATAGCATATAATAATATATATTTGGTAATTTTAGTGGGGAGGGATTGAAGGTCACAATTAGGGTAAGGAGGAATGGCTCAATGGGAGACATAGAAGGATCTGGGCCATCTTGAGTTGTCTTGACTTGTGTCTTGCCACTGGATTCCAAAGGACTCTGGAGGAGACAGTGAGGGTAACGACATTGTACAGCCCTGCCTCACTTAAATGTGATTCTCTGGAAAGCCAAGACATTGTCCTGTTGATGTCACTGATCTTCTTCAAGAACAAAGGATAACGACAGAAGGACAGGAAATTGCAATAAGAAGGAAACAGTAAGGATCAGTGTCTCGGAGGTGGATCAGTTTCAAGTGATGGTGAAATCTAAGGTAGAATGGAAGTGGAGGTCACTGGAGTCAAGGATATTAACTTGAGCGGCCACGTTGTTGGGTCATAAAAGTTAATATTGAAGTCATCCACCCAAAGGATGATTTTAGAAGTTGAAAATGATAGGAGCACTAAGCCAAGTGCTAACCACTGAGGAAGATGGAAGAGTTTCTTGGAGGTTTAGTGACTGGGTTCAGGACAGGGTGATATGTTTGAATAGCATGCTATTCAAGAAAACAGGTTATTGAATAATGGTGACAAAAAGGGTCTGGAAGTGACATTGACAGTATGCTTTGTTTTCTTGGACCAGTAAGTCATGGGATGTAAGAAGAAGAGCCACCAGCACTGGAGAAGGTGTCAGGGAGGGATATATATCAGAAAAAGCTAGATTTCAAATAGTGAAAGGAGGAAAAAGAGATTGAGGTAAAAGTGGAATTTAACAAAAGAGTAAGGTCATACTAATAGAGTTCTACACAGAATATGAAAAGAGGTAAAACTGATGTAAATAGAGAGAAGAATGTAGGGAGACCCAGTAGGAGAAAAGGATTTCCATGTAGATCAGTATTCTTAATCTTTCTTTGTATCATGGATCCCTTTGGCAGTCTGGTGAAACCTACGTACTCTTTCTCAGAATAATATTGGTACATTATTGAAGGAAATGCTAAGATTAGTGAAAATGAAGATGTAATTTTCTTCCTACTCAAGTTCACAGATCCCCTGAAATCTATCTTCTGACTCTGAGTGGGGGAGGGGTCCCAGTAAATGGTTGTAAAAGACAAGAATATCAAGTAATCGACAGATTATTTATTACAGGGATTATTAACTTGGAGTCCATGAACCTTTAAAAATATTTTGATAATTGTATTTTGATAGAACCTGTTTCCTTTATAATGTGTTGGTTGAAAATTTCTGAGAGACAGTTTCTGGGTAAACTATAATCAGTTTTATTAACCACGTCTAGAAAGCAGTCAACAAAATAGGTGCATTGTTCCTCTTGGTGAACAGAGGCCAAGCCCATCAAACCTTCAATATTTAATAAGGTCTTTTGAAAAAGGGTTGCACCTTAGGGTGGAAATCAAATCTAGTTAACAAGTAATGAGAGAATGAAGATTATAATGAGAGATGGACTTGCGCTCAGGCTTGGTCAAAGAGACTTGTCAGTATCTATATCACCTATCTAAGAAAAGGGAGAATCCACATTTCCCCAGACCTGTCTGAGTAAACACAATGAGTAGGAATCCACCCATTTGCCTAAATTTAGAATATTTTTCTCTCTTTGATTAGATCTTAGCCTTCCTGGCTGGGTAAGTCTTGCCCAAGATTTCCCACAATGGTTGATTTCTGGATGAGGAAGTGGAAAACCCTTTAGTCCTAATTCAATAATTGATTATTAATATATGGAAGAAATAATCTTTTCTCTCTAATCCAATGCATTTTATTTTATTCATTTAAAAGCATGATTCTGAGGAATCCATAGTCTTCACCAGACTGCCAGGGAAAGTCAGGACACACACACACATACACAGAAGGGTTAGACACCTCCTGATTTATTAATGTTTATTATGTCCCAGTCACTGTGCTAACTGCTAAGGGGATACAAAAACACAAACAACCAACTCTAAAACAAAACCAAACCTACCCCTTTCTTCAAGAAGCTTATTTTCTAATGAGGAGAACTGCATATGTAGGCATAGGAGTGTTATAGTAACCTTAGAAGGGAAGGTCTCCTAAAGAAAGTGGCTTTTTTGTCGTTGAGGCAATCAGGGTTAAGTGACTTGCCCAGGGTCATACAGCTAGTAAGTGTCTGAGATAAAATTTGAACTCAGGTCTTCCTCACTACAGTGCTATATGCATTGTGGCACCCAGCTGCCCCTAAGAAAGTAGCTTTTGAACTGAATCTTGAAGGACTCCAGGGATTCTAAGAGGCAGAGAGAGGTGAGAGAGCATTGCAGGTCTGGTGGGCAGTCAGTACATAGACCCAGAGACTGGAAATGGGGCATCACGCTTGAGGATGAAAACTGGATTATAAAGAAGCCAGAGTGTTTAAGAAGCCTGGAAAGATAGGAAAGGGCCAGCTTGTGAAGAGCTTTAATCACCAAACAGAAGATTTATATTTGATTCTGGAGTTTATAGGAAGCAAATGGGGTTTATTGAGTAGAAGAATGATGTGCCCAGACCCAGGCTTTAGGGAAATCTGTTTGGCAACTTCCCCTTTCCCTGATGGAGAAGTCCCTAGAGAAAGGAGGTATATATAGGAGGCAGGAATTAATGGAGCATTTTTGCCCCGATTTTCTAGATACTGGGGCCAAGGGGGGAGGTTGCCGTCTGAGGAGCAGCCATCCTCGCTGTACCTTGGCAGGTGCCATCACTGCCTCTACAATGGCCAGAAGAGCAGCCTTTTCCCAGAAAGGGGCATATCTGAGGGCATCAGTTGATGCTGAACTTTACCTTCTGGAGGAATGATATCTGTCAGTGAATTTTTGCCCATCCTGCTCCTCTTCCCCTGTCAAGGAGCACTTATATCCTATCCAAAGTTTACCTATTTTTAAAAGTTTATTTATATTTTTGCTCAATTAGTATTGGAAGCTAAAAGAAGGTAGAAGTGTGGCAGAACATAGCAATGTCTGATTTGTGGGTCTCGTTACTGAGAATATAGCAGAGAGAGGGAACAGTGGGCCAACTGTTCCATGGAAAGAATGAAATAGAGAAAATAAACTGTCAGAAATTGTTGGATTTTTTTCTAGCTGGGGTCTCTTGGGCAGAATGAAAGGCAGTCATTGATTTATATTTTATAAATTCCTAAAGGGTGGTAATAACATGAGTAGCCATGCCCAGAGGGTAGAGGAAGGATTGGTGATGCCTGTGTTCCAAGGGGATGGGGGCAGAGGGAGAGAGAGCAAGGGTGCAATCTTTTATCTCCTGCTTCAGCCAGAAAGTTTTTTCTCTTTATACAAACAACACCTCACAGACACCCTACTAAATGATCATGATCTTTTAGCATACAAACCCTCCCCACATCTTACTAGTAAGGGTCAAGATCAGAAGGGTGTAATAGGTGGAAGAAAGATGATAGTCTGGGACAGTAACAAGGGATCCTGGGATGAGGTCCTGATGAGAATGAAGAATACAGCGTAGTCCCTCTATGGTCAGAGGTTTAAAACAAAGTGAAAATTTCTGTTTTGACCAGGAAGTTTTGTCCCTGATGTGTTTAAAGGAAATCTAGAGTTCTTAAACTGGGATATAACTCACTTGGGGGGTGATAACAAGATCAGGGTCACCATCCCTGAATGTAGCTGGTGTGGAGCAGAGAAACAGGTCATAGGAATTGAGTAGATTGAGGAGTTTAGTGTGTTTGAAGGAACATCAACATCTCTATTGAGATAACAGCCACTATGGTGTAGATTGGAAGATAAATTGGGATAACTTGAACCTCAAAGGAGGAGAAGTTGCTAGGTGATAGTAAAGGGAAAATATAGAAGGAGTATTGCGACTGCCTCCCCAGGAACAGTGAGTCAGTGGGTAAGAAGGAAAGTACAACCAGTTTTGTAAAGGATGACCAGCCAAGTCTTAATGACCACTACAGGGGAGAAGGAGCAGAGATGAATTCTAATTCTGGAGTGGGAGTTTCAGAAGAGGTAGGGTCAGACAGATTCGAGGTGGGACTTTGGGGGGTGGGTGGATAGGTAGGCTTGAAATGGATGGGAATATGGAAGCAGCAGAGGAAGGGGAAGTTTGATCTTCTATATGAGAAATAGTATCACTGGGATGAGGGGAGTAAATAATAAATATGCACAACCAAGCAAAACAAATATATACATTGTTATTCACTTGTTTCAATCGTGTCTAATTCTTCTGTAGCCCCATCTGGGATTTTCTTGGCAAAGATACTCGAGTGATTTGCTATTTCCTTCTCCAGGGGATAAGGTAAATAGAGGTTAAATGACTTGCCCAGAGTCACACAGCTAATAAATACCTCAGGCTGGATTTGAACTCAAGTCTTCCTGACTGCAGGCTCCACTGCACCAAAAAGTTGTCCCAAATTCATACATTGGCCATGTCCAAAACCATGTATTTCTTTTTGCTTCTTGAGTCTATCACCTTATTGTCAGGAAGTGGATAGCACACGTCATCCCTGGGCTCTTGGAACTGTATTTGGTCATGGCATTGATCAGAGTTCTTAAGTCCGTCTTTATAAGGTTCTTACTAAAAGTACACTGTTCTCCTGGTTCTCTTTGGTTTTTTGCATCAGCTCATTTCTTACTGCATATTATTATATTACATCTGCTATATTAATTTTTGATAATATGTTTACCTACTCTGCAATTAATAGATACCCACTTTATTTTCCAGTTAAGTTCTTTTACAAAAAGCTACCATAACTTTTTTTTTAATATTTTTGTCCTTTTTTCCATCATTCTCTTTAGGGAATCATTTGAGTTGTGATATTGCTGGATCCCAGGGTATGTACAGTTTAGTAACTTCATGAGCGTAGTTCCAGATTGCTTTCCAGAATAGCTGTACTAATTCATACCTCTACAAAGAGTATGATACTGCGGCTGTGTTTGTGCAAAAACTTTTAAATTTATGTATCAGACCTGCCCATTTTGTCTTCTGTGATCCCTTCTATTCTTCATCATGCTTCTGCTATTGGAAGGTAATTATTCCTGTAGCTGATTTGTGATGAGACTTTTAATACTGAATCATGTATTCATCTGGAGTTTATAATGTGAACTATTGGTTGAAAATAAAAAACCCAAAACCAAATCTCAACATCTCTCAATTATATTAATAAATAAAACTGGGAGGTGTTTTTTTGAGGGGGAACACAATAAAACAGATAAGTTATTAGCCAATTTGATTTTAAAAAGGAAGAGAAAAGTCAAATGATCAGTATCAAAAATGAAAAATTCATAAGAAATTAAAAAGAAACTAAGGAAATTATTAAAAAACCATTTTCGCTAACTACATGCCAATAAATTGACAACTTAAATAAAATGGATGAATGTTGGATTGACAGAAAAAGAAACAGGGAATTTATATAGCTAAATTTTAGAAAAAGAAATTAATCAAGCCATAAATGAACATGTAAAGAAAAAATACAGGGGAACAGATGGATTTGTTAATGAATTCTATCAAATATTCAAAAAAATCTAATTCTAATATTACATAAAATGTTGAAAAAATAGGAAGAAAAGAGGCCCTATCAAATTCTTTCTATGTATAGAATATAGAATATATATAGAATATAGTCTTGATACCTAAACCGAGGACAGTCATAACAGAGAAAACTATAGACCAATATCTCTAATGAACACTGATGGAAAAATTCTGAATAAAGTATTAGTAACAGGCTATAACAACACAGCATGTAGATTATTATTACCAGGTTAGATTTATACCAGGAATATAGAACTGGTTCAATATTAGGACAGCTATAGACACAATTGAAAGTGTTAATAACAAGAACAATGAAAATTACATTTTTCACAGATGCAGAAAAAGCTTTTGACAAAACATAATCCCTGTTTCTGTCAAAAAACAAAAACAACCCAACAACGCCAACACTAGAAAACATAAGAAATAATGGAACTTTCCTTAATGTGGTAATACCTATCTAAAACCGAGAGCCAGTATTATACATAAAGAAGATAAACTTAGAAGCCTTTCCATTTCAGGGGAGATCAGGGATAAAATAATGTGGTCCTTTATTGCTACTGCTGTTTGATATGGTAGTAGAAATGTTAGCTGTAATAGACCAGGAAAAAGAAATTGAAGGTATTATAATAGTAACAGTATTTATATAGTGCTTCAAGTTTTTCAAAACACTTTACAATTATTATCTCATTGTATCCTCTCATTTTCCTCAACTGTAAAATGTAGATAATCATAATACCTAATCCAGGTATTTTTGTACCCTGATCCAGGGTTTTTGAGAGGATGCACTGAGATAATATTTGTAAAGTGTTTTGAGAGAGGTTAAGAGACTTTTCCTAGGTCTCACAACTAGTAAGTATCTGAGGTTGGAATGGAACTCAGGTATTCCAGGGTCCAAGTCTAATATTCTATAAACTGTACCACTTAGCTGCCTAAAAAAATCCATGATAACTAGCATTAACATAGTGTTTTAATATTTACAAAGTGCATTATATATGTTCTCTCATTTGAGGCTCACAACAAGCTTGTGAAATAGACATATATGCTGTGATTTGTTACTGTATATCGATTTTACAGATGAAGAAACTGAAACAGAGGTTCAGTGACTTTCCCAGGGTCACCTAACAAGAGTTAAAACTCAGGTTTTCTAGACTCCAAGTCCAGAACTTTCTCTGCTCCAAGAATACCTGGGTTCATGTTTGATTTCTATTACCTATTGGTTATATGACCCTGGTGAAATCACTTAACCTCTCAGTGTCTTAGGCAACTACCCAAAACTATCAATTAGTCAATGAAGACTTATTAAGCACCTAATATGTGTCAGGCGCTATGTCAAGGGCTGAAGAGACAAATAAGAAAAAGTGCTTTCCCTCAAGAGGCTTATACTCGAATGGCAAAAGATAATACACAAAAGAAAGCTAAAAAGAGGAGGAGGGAGGAAAAGTGTCAGAGGGTACCAGGTGTGATAGTAAACAAGCGATAGTAAAAAAAAATTAGTTTAGTCCCAAAGAAGAAGAGATGTGAAGGTGACTCCCCTCACACTTTTGCGGAGTGTTGAGTCCATGTTTATAGAATATTAAATGTAAAGTCTGATTTTTTTTTTGATCTACAGATTGGTTTTGTGGCATTTTATCCCTCTCTTCTTTAAATTTTATAGAGCATTGGCCCTAGAGTTAGGAGGAGCTGAGTTCAAATGTGACCTCAGATACTTAGTAGCTGTATGATTGTGGGCAAGTAACTTTAAAAAAAATTTTTTTCATCATAAGGGATGGCTGTGTGAGAGATGGAAGGCAAAAGGATACAAGGGGAAATCTAGGTGACATAAGAACAAAATATGTTAATATCTCTTTTTAAAAAAGAAAAAAATTCTATTTTAAATTCTTATGAGTCATCTAACTTTCGCCTCTTTATGAAAATTGGAACAGTACTTGCCCTTCTTTAGTGTTATGGAATCTCTCCCATATTCTATGATTCCTTAAATATTCCTTCTTATAAATGAGTAATCATATCTGTAAGTTCATTTAGGACCCTCGGTCTGGAGACCTGACTACATTTAATGCAGTTAGGTGCTCTCCCATTCTCTTCTGATTTGTCTAGGGCTTCAGTTCCCTGATTCTTTTTGTTCCTTTCTCAGTTTTAAGATCATTCTCCTTGTTGGAGAGTACAAAGAAAATACAAATTGTACAACTCTGTGTCTTCTCTATCATTTGCTAACTAGAAGAACTAGAATTTTAAAATATCCTGAAGGATCAAGCTGTGTCAATTAACGATGAATCTGCATATACCAGAGAAATTAGGAAGAGAATTTTTATTTCAAAATAAAATAATAGTATCTGCTTGTAATTATTTGCACAGAAGTGCATATATATACCTACAGGAGAAATTATAGTAAATTACAATAAAATTGTAAAATATTATAAAAAATTCTTGCATTAATTGACATAAATGAAAATGGAAGATCCTTCTACCATCTACTCTGAGTAGTGGAACTCTCCTGTTTTTCTGTTCCCTTCTTGTGACATCTAAGTTGCAAAGTGGATAGAGCACAGAACCTGGAGTCAGGAAGACCTGAATTAAAATCCAGCCACAGATACTTCCGAACTGTGTGACCTTGGACAAGTCACTTAACCTCTCTTAGCTTCAGTTTCCTCGGATGTAAACTGGGGGTAAAAATAGTACCTACCTCAAATGAGCCTCAAATGAGGTAACATATGTAAAGCACTTTGTGAATATTAAAGCACTATCTTAATGAGTGATAGCTAGCTATTATGTTTTTTTAGGCTGCTCAGTGGCACAGTTGTGAAAATCAAATGAGCTATTTATAAAATGGTTGACACATAGTAGGCATTTGACAAATACTTGCTCTCTTCTACCTTTTCTTCTGACCATTTACTTCATGTTTTTCATTTTCTGAACTATCTTTACTGTATTGGTGTGAGTATAATGAGACAATCAAAAACCCACCTTGTTTCTTTGTAGTCACACTCTGGGTATTAATACCCTTCAGTTGCTGTAGAGAGAGATAACAAATGAGCAGTTGGGGTGTATGCTAGCGTATCCTTGATAGTAAAAAGACCCAAGTCTAGTCTATACTTTGTGGAAGATACATGGAGTTCACAGGGACAAGAATGGCAGAGGATGAAGAGGATGAGTGTTTATGATCCGTCCCAATGACATTGATTAGATCCTAGATCTGTTCATTAAATAATGTAGTAAAATAGGAAACTAGAGACTTCTTGTCAAGTCTATTTAAATAAAAGGAATTAATTGCACTGTCAACTTTCAGTCTGTAGGTGGCAGACCAAGGCAATCTAGTTCAGGCATTTGCCAAGGCTCATGGGCTCTCCACCCATTAATGAAATCCATACCTGAACATTCCTGCACGATTCCACTGCTAAAGTAATTTGCTTGTAGCCAAAACCTTTATGTGCCTATGGTAGCAGAGAAAGAAATTTCTTACTGAGATTTCAAGTAATTCCAGATGGCATCTTTATACAACAAGAATCTCACACAGAATTCTTTTGACTTTTAGAATACAGTGACCCCAAAGCATAACCTCATACTTTGAAAGTTGTTTATTTTATTACGGAAATGTGCTTTGGGGGTTTGGTGTGTCTGATGTGTGAGGAGAGATGTAATTTCAGAGTGAGCCTGTGGGGCCAGCCTTGAGTCAACCTGGAAAAATGAAAGGATGAGATCTCAGGGAAGGTATTTTCTCTGCAGCTTGCTAGGTGATATGGCCTTTAAACAGCCCAAGGTACTGAGGACTCTTGCTCCCTCCTGTCCCTGGGGGAAAACACCAAAATAATCTCTTTGATTTCTCCCCAGAAGTAACCTTCTGAGGAGAAACTTTTCCTGTTTCCTTTAGTGAATTTTAAGTACTCTCTTCCTCCCTAAATTGTCTTGTATTTACTTATCTCTTTGTTGTATCCCCTGAGGGTCATAAGCTCCTCCATCGAAGGGGTTGTTTGTTTTTTGCTTCGTACCTTCCGCCTGACACACCTTGGCTAGGTTTCCAGGACAAATCACTTCACTTCTCTGTACCTCAAGCAGCTAACCAGGAGGAAGGGGAAATGGGAACATTTATTAAGTACCTACTATGAACTAGGCACTGTGCTTAACACTTTATCAGTACCTTATTCGATTCTCATAACAAGTTCAGGAAACTGAGGCAGTAGAGGATCACACAGCTGGTAAGTGTCTGAGGTCCTATTTGAACTCAAGTCTTCCTAATTCCCCATTTGACACTCTATCCACTGAGTAACATAGCTATCCTAAGAGCGTGAATTGCAAATGATTGGCTAAACTGTGTCCATGGAGGAATTTTCTATACCCAGATTTGACTACACTAGTGGTCCTAAAATATTTTGTACTTCCGTACTCTTAAAAATGTTTAAAGACCACTCCCTCCAAAGAGCTTTAGTTTATGTGAGTTATATTTATAAACAGCATGTTAGAAATGAAAATATCTTCGTATTATCTTGAGGATTCCCATGGGTTTCCAAACATCATTTTGTTAATTGATGCCCTAAACCAATGAAATCACAAGTCCGGACAAAAAGAAATACCCAGTCCACTATGGTACTTTGTACAAAATAGACCGTTATTATCTGACAAAGTCAGAAGCCCCCAGGGACATAGAATGTTAGATCTGAAGGAGACTTTAAAGAGTGATTATTCTAACCTCCTTATTTTACAGATGAGAAAACCATAGCCCAAGATCCCACAGTGACAGGAAAAGATCCCAGGACTTCTGACTAATAGTCCTGCTAGCTTATTGCCTCCCTCCCTCCCCCGACTTCTTTCTTCCCTTCTGAATTTCAAAAGAAGAACAGACTGTTCAAGACAACACTAAAGTATGTGGAATCTGTCCTGAATCTGACATTCTACCTTGTGTTTTTTTCCTCCTTACCTTTACTTTCTTTAAAAGCAAGTCGCTAATCAATGCTGATTCAGTTTCCTCACTGACAAAATAGAGACCTTCCAGGATTATAGACAGGATCAAATGGGATAATATTTGTAAAGTGCTTTGCAAAACCATATAAATAATAGCTACTATTTAAAAGCCATTTCTTTGGAAGGGCTCTGGGACTCATTTGCCCCAAGGTAGAAACATCTTATACCAGCTTAAAATGTTAGCTGAAATCTACATTTTCAAGAAGATCAAGATTTTTAGTTATAAGAAGGAAGTAGTAAAATTTTAGGAGGCTAAAGAGTAGAAAATGGATTGTTGGTGGAGAGGGACTGGATATAGCAGCCCTGGAACAAGGATAAGGTATGAGGAGATCAAAATGAGAGAGTAAATGCTTTTCCTCCAGTGTTAAATGCTACCTACCACCCTAAACCTCTCTATTACCGGAACTTCTAATTAAAATAGAAATGTATGTAGTGGTGAGTGGGAGAGACTGTTTCACTGAATGAAGAGAGAGAGATACAGAGGTGGTGGAGATACCCACTCCTGATAAAGTTGAGAGAATTGAAAGCGGAGTGTACACAAAGGAAGTCCTTTACGCTGCATTCCTAGAGAGCAGGGATAAATTTTTGCTTTTCTTTGTATCCCTAGTGCTGAGCATAGTGCTTGACACATTGTAGGCCCTTAAAAATGCTAGTTGACGGACTAAAGGTTATCACAGGCTAAAGTGAGTAATATGGGGTATCCTCTGATGTACATTGTTATCTACGTATGTGCTGGAGTGTATGTGATGGTAGTTGTACCTTCAAGTACTTACTATACTACCAGTAATAATGTTGGGGGTAGACTGGTATATTAGAAACAGGAATATTCTCATGTTAAACAAGTATGAAGAATTCAAAGAGGTCTAGTGTCTACATGACAATGAATATCTACTCTCTCCCCTCCTTCCCAGATTCTTGGTGGCTCATAAACTTATTGTACTATACTTAGGGGCTTTTGATTCATTAAGTTTTTAATTTCACTCCTTAAAACTATACCTACTTATCAGTTTGAATTAGCTTAGAGCTACTATTCCAGAGTACCCCCAAAGTATTTTTGTTTTCCAGTGGGAATCACTATCTCTGCCACCTCCTTTGCTTCATACAGGCTATTTTGCTAGATTGATACCTAGGCTCATTCTTTATCCAAGCATCTATCTGAGCTGTTAACATTAACTGTGAAACAAGGATGTGACCTTTTCTATACTTCACATAGAAAGGGATAAGCAAAAGCATAGGAAAGAACAAGAAAACCACGGGATAGAGAGAGTTAACACAGCCAACACTGGCTTTTCTTTCTTAAGGCTTCTTCTCCCCCATGGGAATAGTCAAGGCAAAAACCCCAGAGTTGTAGGGGGCAGTTAAGGGAAGTTTTGATATCCCTATCACAGTGGCTGGGAAGTTAGGGAAAAAGTAATGATAATCAATCATTCTTACATCTCTCAGCAGTACATCAACAGCATTGGTAAAGACAAAAACAGCAAGAGCAGTAGCCATCTTTCAGGTTTTTGTAGGAAATAACAAAGAAGTACAAGGCCACAGATACTGCTCAGTGCTCTACCCTGTAATGTCCACAGGATTCTGCAATGGAAAAGAAACTCTGAACTCTTATTCTGACTCAGCTCAACTCCTTCCAGCATCTTTCTCCCAAATACCTTCACAAAACCCTTTGCGAAAATTCCAGGTCCAGAACACCACAAGCTGATGGATTCTAAGTTTGTGTCTCCATGGCAACGAGAGTTAAAGTCAGTCCTCCCTGGGGCCAGAAATTTTGCAGTCCCTTGCAAAAATCTGGTGGAGTATATTGGGAATTTTTTATTAGACAGCATAAGTAAAAACATCACAATTTTAAAATAATAAGGACTGATTTCCTGGCATCCCAGGTAGTCATAATACATTGTTGAAAGCAAATATTCATTAGGCCTAGGCTCAGCACTATACAAAGTCTAGACTCTAGAGACTGATTGAATGGGTTGAACTCTTTTGTAACTTACTGACTATACATATATACATATGTGTATATATATATATATATATATATATATATATATATACACACACACACATATATATGTATACCAAAGTTGTTAAATGGAATGGGTTATAACTATCTTCATCATTACAGATGTAGGCCTGCTTCTCCAAATCTGTCCTTTTTGACGTTTAGGGTTGTTGAAACACCAGGATTTTCTTGCTTTGTTGTTTGTGTCTACACCTTAGGAGGGTAGCTAAGTGATGAAGTGGATAGAGTGCTGGGCTTTAAGTCAGGAAGACTCAACCTTGTGAGTTCAAATCTGGCCTCAGACACTGGTTAGCTATGTGACCCTGGACAAGTCACTTAACCCTGTTTGCCTCAGTTTCCTCATCTGTAAAATGAGCTGGAGAAGAAAATGGCAAACCACTCCAATATCTTTGCCAAGAAAACCCCAAATGGGGCTACAAAGAGTGGGACATGACTGAACATCAACAATAATACCTCCTAGGAGGCTCTATACCTGAAGCTTTAGGTAAGAAAGGACTTGCCTCTGGATTCAGTCCTCTTGCCTTGTCTAAAACAGGTTTCTGTTTTATTTGAGGCAAGGTTGTTAGGGAAGCATACTCTGTTTCTCTTTCATTGGAAACCCTTTGAAAGCTCATATCTCATTCAGAGAATCTTTCTATAACTGTCTCTTTTGCTCAGATTCTGCACTTCTTTTCACCTCATAAGAAAGTCTGATGAAGTCTCCTATGGATAGTAAGTGGTTGTCTCAATAAGAAGGAAGGATACAGGCATTTATTAAGCATTTACTATGTGCCAGACACTGGGCTTTAAAAATATCACCTCATTTGATCCTCACAATAACCCTGTGGAATAGGTGTTATCATTATCCTTATTTATTAGATGAGGAAACTGAGGAAGACAGAAGTAAGGTGACTTGTCCAGGATCACATAGCTAGTAAGTGTCTGAGGTCAGATCTGAACTCAGGTCTGTCTTGTTTCCAGTCTAGTGCTCTGTCCTCTATGCCACCCAGCTACCTGTAGCTGATAGGCCCCTCTCCACTTTCTATGGATCTTTAGGACAAGTTACCCAGTCCCTCCACATCTTTGGATAGATTACATTTTCATTGATCTGCTAACTTGTTTGTCTCTTGAGCACCAAAGTTTCTCAATACAATTTTGTCTCCTTGTTGGAAGTCTTGACAATATACCAGGACATCATGTTGTCGTTTGTTTCTGTTGCATTTCTTTTGAGCAAAAGTCATAGCTAATTGTAGACTTCTTTCAGCTGTCCTCCCAGCTGAAATACATTGTGAATATTCATTTCATTTCCTTCTTCTGAAACTCTAAAACACAAGGCAGTAGGTAGATATGGCTCTCACTGAAATGTAAGAAAATACGATACAAAGTCCATGACACCATACCTGCTGGAATTGTATGTATCTACTAGAAATGCCATATGTGAATTTTCAGTGAGATTCTTGTGATCTTAGAGTTCTCTATATGTTCAGTAGCATATGGTTGAAACATGGAATGGTGGTACAGTGGGATGATGCGTCTCCTTGTAGGTGACAAGATAGAGTCCTCGATTTTTTGATACATTTCCTTGAGTAGCCTTGATAAGAATGATCATTATCAGGAAATTAGTACACTGAAAAATACTTTAAAACACCCCAACTTTTCCTAAAACTCCTTAGCAGCCACAGATGTTCTCTGCTTTCTGGTTGGGTATGCTTGTGAACATCTGGTAAAATGATCAGTTACTACCAATATAGGTCATATTTTTACTGTCTCCTTCCAGAAATAATATAGTCAGGTTTACTTAGACTTATGTTCTTCAAATATGTAGCACAAGTTGGCAATGCTTTTCTTTGCACACCATATGGAAGGGGGAAGGAGTAAGCATTTACATAGCACCTACTATGTGCTAATTGTTTTATAAAGGTTATCATATTGGAATAAGTTACATACATCTTATTAACATCTTCCGATCTGAGGTCCATAAAATCTGTTTCTTACTAACTCCTCAGTCTCTCTTCACACATATGTTCAGAGCCAGCATGTAGAGCTTTCATAGTCACCGAGTATGCTCTGGGTAGCATCATCTGCCTCCTAGTTCCATGTAGGATCTGTCAGTCTGGCATTGTGCTCCACTGCATTGACTCCAACTTCTGTCCTTGTCTCATCAGTAAGATGTCTTCTTGTAACTGAAACTTGAATCTTTTAGCATCCTTTTTTTGCTTCTTGGCCTGTATAGTTCTCAGTCCTTTATTAGCCAGCTGTCCTCACTGATGGTTACCCGTAAATAATAGAAATGATAAGGGTATAAATTAGGATATAATTTATAATATATGTTATCTGGTAGCTGAGGCAAAGAAGGCTGGTAACAATCATAGATTCTTAGAGCTGGATAGGGTCATAGATTCATTTCATTTCAGTTCAATTCAAAAGGCATTTTTTAAGCTTTTCCTACTATATATACTAGTACTAAGCATGCAAAGGCAAAACTGAAATTTTCCCTACCCTTCAGGATCTAACAGTCTCATGGTGATTATAACATGTACCTCGATAAGCAGATACTGAGAAAAATTATTATTTTCTTATATTAATAACAATTTTATGTATATGGGACCCAAATATCTTCTTTTTGATTATTAATAACCAATTATTAGCCAGTCAGTTATTAGTCCATTTTTTTCCTCCTCTTTTTGCTTCCTTGTGAAGGACAGGGCTGACCATGAGACATTATCCTCAATCTTGTGTGGGACCCTACCCAAATGAGAGAACTTATTTCTGATTAAAGGGCAAAGACCCTGTTAAAGACCTTAACTTAAAAAGGCCAAGATCTTCCATTGCATCCAGGGTCATCTCCAGTTGTCCTGATCTATATCTGGCCACTGGACACTGATGGCTCTGGAGAAGAAAGGGAGGCTGGTGACTTTGCACAGCCCTCAATCACTTAAATATGATTCACTTGCATGTCATGGCATTACCGCCCCGATGTCAGGATCCTCTGAGTGAAAAAGGACAACAGCAAAGACAATCTAATCTGGATGAATTCCCACCCATTTTTCTCCTCAGATAAGACTGGATGGAGATGGATCCCTTTGTCTAGATTGCTCGAGTCAGGAGTAGTCTGACTTGAGATGAGTCTCTTTATCTGAGTCTTGACATGTTCAGAATCACATCCCCTCCCCAGTTCCTCATTAGAATAAGTCCATCTCTCATTATAATATTCATTCTCTCACTAACTATTAACCCGTCAGAGTTGATTTCCATCTATTAGGGACAACCCCTTTTCCAAAAGTATTTAAACATTCAAGCAACCTCCATTTGGGGTCTTTCGTTTCTGAGAGAACCACTGGCCCCAATTTATTGATTGTCTGCTAGCCCAGTTAACAAATTGGTCATTAATTACCCAGAAACTCTGTCTCTTGGGCTTTTCCTTAGTCACAAAACACAATATATATTACATAAATGAAGGGGCATACTAATATCTGAGCTAACAGCTGAGCTAACTATTAGGGCTCGCAGTCAAAAAACCAGTGGACCAAACATATGCAGATAAGAGATCACAATATATAGAATATGAACAGGAGGGGATATATAACAACTGGAAGAATCAGAAAAACCCGTGTACAGCAGGTGACACTTTAACTGAGTCTTGAAGGTTGCTAAGGCTTCTAAAAGGTGGAGCCAGAGAGGGAGAACATTTCAGGTTTGAGGGATGACTTTGAAGAGAGAGATGGAAGATGAAAAATCATGAATGAAGAACAATGATATAAGTAAGCCATTTTGGCTGAACACAGACTATGGGATGGAGAGTAATATGAAACCAATTGGGATAAAGAAGTTGGATCCTGACTATGAAGGGCTTTAAAGGCCAAATAGAAGTGTTTGTGTTTTATGCTAGAGTTTATAGGGAACCACTGAAGATTCTTTTCTTTTTCTCACTGAAGATTCTTTTTTTAGAAAAAAAAATTTATTTTTTCCCTAATTGCATGTTAAAACAATTTTTAACATTTTCTCTTAAAGTTTTGAGCTCCAAATTCTCTCTCCTTCCTTCCTCTCTCCCTGAGACAGTAAGCAGTATGATATGGGTTACATAGGTGTATCCACTGAGATTTCATGAACAGAAGAATGACCTGGTTGGAATTATACTTTGGGAGTATCAGTTTGCTGTCTGTGTGGAGGATGGCAGCAAAAGGAGAGTTTCTTGGAGTAAGAAAACAACTTAGGATGCCAGGTGAGAAATGATAAGGGTATAAACTGGGATATAATGTATAAAATACGCTGTAATTATAATATAAGGGCACGGAGTAGGATGGTAGCTATGAATGGAGAGAAAGGGGGCTAGTTCAAGATAGGTTGTGGGAATGGGAATCATCAAAACTCCAGCAACGACCGAATATGTGCAGTGAAGGAGAGTAAAAACGCGAGTTTGGTTCTGAGGCTACAGACTGGGGTGATTTGAGGTACGGTGGTGCCCTTGGCAGAAATTTGGAAAAGAGGTGGTTTGGGGGGATAAAGTTGGGACATATTGAATTTCAGATACCTAGGGGACATCCAGGGGAAATGTCTAGCATGTAATATGGAACTGGATCAAGGAATCATGGAACTGAAGCTCGAAGGGACCTTGAATATCACCTAGTCCAACAACTTCATTCAGAGAGGAGGAAATTAAGACCCAGAGGGGTCAAACAACCTTCTCCAGGTAAATATCAAAGCCAGGAATTGATGCCAGGTCTTCTGACTTCAAGTGCAGATTTTATAGATCATCTAACTCCCCTGTTTTACAGATAAAGAAACTGAGGCTTGGAGAGATTAAGCAACTTCCTTAAGGAAAGCCTCACAGCCAATTCATGTATCACCCAGACCCACACCAAGTTTCCTCTGCTCGGTTCAGTGCTCTATAATGCAATAACCAATTCTTAGCAGTTGCTTAATCATAAAGGACTTAATAAAGGATAAAGCATTTTCTCATAATAAGCTTCTGAAGTAAATAGTGCAGATATTACTATACCTGATTTACATATGAAGAAACTCGGTCTGGCTCAAAGCCTTCCATTCTCTCCATGAAACCACATTGTATGCACAACCACACAGACAGAAACTTGGGTGACTTGCTCAGTCATAAGGCCAGCCAATACCTGGACTCCAGTATTTGAAGACTTGTTAGCTGTTTTCAAGTCTTTAAATGGAAGAAAGATTAGACTTGTTCTACTCTACAATAATGTATAGAGCTAATAACAATGGAGGGGAGTTATCACATAATACATCGAGGGTTGATTTTGAAGTCAGAAAGATTTGGCTTCAGATCCAGCCTTGATCGTGACCAGAGTCCTCATACACAAAGTGAGGCTAATACCTGATATTTTCACTGTATAGGGTTGTTGTGAAGCTCAAATCAGCTAGGTGAAACTGGACAGGACCATGGGAAAATGTGAGTTCAAATCCAGCCTCAGACACTTCCCAGCTGTGTGACCCTGGGCAAGTCACAGGCTCTGCCTCAGTTTCCTCATCTGTATAATGGAGTTTAATAATAAATATAAATAATAAATAATAAAATAAATAAAAATGAGATAATATTTGTAAAGTGCTTTGTAAACCTTAAAGTGCTATAGAAATACTGTCATTATATGCTTAACACAGTGTTTGGTATGTCTTTAATAAATGTTTATTGAAGGAATGAACAGATTTCGCAAATTTTGAAGCAGTTACTGTTTGTCAGTACTATTATTATTAAGGCAGTTTTCCACCAGAGCTATACCAAAGGGGCATAGTCTTTCTCAGGAGGCAATGGATCCCCCTCTGCTGGAGACGACCACACAAAAGCTGGATGACCAGTTTAGCAAATGTGTTGTTTCTTAACAGATTCCTGTTGAGGTACTGACAGAACTAGAATGCTTCTGAGGCCTCCTCCAACTTTCACAACTTCAGGCTGCCTCACAGAATCAGTCAATTTAGATGTGAGAAAACTTAGGCTCAGAGAGATGATGGAGCTTGCCTAAAGTCACAGTTGATGAGGGACAGAGTGGGAATTTAACTCTGGTAGTCTGACTCAAAACCCTGCATTCTGTCCATTAAACCCTATTGTATCCATAACAACCCAAAAACTCTGCTGACTTGCTGTTATGTCCATAAATACACAATTCATGCATATGTGTGATTCATCAACATTGGATTTGCAGTCAAAGGACCTCAATTTAAATTTCAGCTTTTCCTCTTACTATGTGTGACCTTAAGAAAGTCACAGCCTCTGGGTCTCAGTTTTCACTATAAAATGAGGAGGTTGGGCTGGGTTGTACTAGATGGTCTCTGAGTTGCCTTACAATTTTAAATTTTTGATGCTAATGATCTGCCAGTTCTCAGTTAATGGAAATATTCTGATGGATGTGCCCCGTGTTAGATAACCAGGAATTTCCTCTAAGTCTACTACCTAAGATTGTGAGCTCCATGAGGACAGGAACTATCTTTTGCCTTTCTTTGCACTTAACATGTTGCCTGGCACATGGTAGACACTGATTAACTTTAGGTCAGGGCTGCTCTTTAGAGCAGTGGTTTCTAGCTACAGTCAGTTTCCAGGGTTCCTCACTTATAGATCTAAAAATCTTTCTGTTAGTTGAAATACCAACCAGACTAAATCTTTTTATTTTCATTGTGATGCCAAAATTCTGCTCAGTCAGAATGCAGATTGTGTGTGTGTGTATATCTTTGTGTATATCGATATTTGTGTGTACCAAAAACATCTAAAATTTTGAAAGGAGGAAAGAAAAAAAAGAAAAGAAGATCTAATTAAATCTGTAAAACAGGTCAACATTGAAAAATCAGGCCCTGACTCTGTAGCAATTATTGGCCTGGTCTCCTTTCCCCGGGAACGTGCGGCTGTTGCCATGGAGGACAGGAAATCCTGAGTCTGCCCCAGCACAGAAAACTCTGGAAACTCTCCGACTGTAAATCACAACAATTTCTGTCCTGAGAAGCGGCTGTTTGCACACTGTGTTTTTCCTAAAGTCTGGTTTTGTCAGCAACATAGTTTTCACCTCCTTGCCCTGCCTGATGTTAATGCACTTGCTGCATGCCAGGCAAAGGATATACAAATTTGGGGCAGATGGAGGGTGGCAGATGGGGGTGAGGAGGGAGAATGGAGGAAAGAAGGAGAGGGTGGCTTGTTGAAATGGGGAAGGAGTCAAAAAGGGGACTTGCAAATCAGTGCCTTATGTTATATCCTTGGAGGCAGTTCCTCTTGGACTGAAAAATCTGGGAACTGGAGTCCTCTGCTTAGCTAATGATAGTTCCACTATACCTTTTAAATATGTGACTAACAGCCTTTGGTTCTTATCACTGAAGATCAAACATTTGGTCCCAGTATCCCCTGGTGGTTAAATGCAAGTGAGGACATTAACTTGCTCAAAGTAACCCTGAGGAGAAATAATGGTCTAACTCTTGGTCCAGTATTCTTTCCAACGTACTGTACTCCCTTGTCAGCACATGGGGGTGTAGGAACTAGAACTAGAAGATACCTTATTCCTACTTTCTTACTGTAAAAAAGAAGAAATTGAAGCCTAGACTAGTCTACTCTTAGTAGGGCTGATACTGAGACCAGGTGTTTTGATTCTTCCATGCAATAGTAGGAGCAGAATCTCCTCGGGGCTTAGGCTTGCAGCTGAACTTCCCAGTGGGAAAAGTAGGAAACTCCTGATGGAATGTGGTTCCAACTTTTAGCACAAGCCTAAGCACACAGTAGGTCTCAATAAATATTTGAATTAATGAATCAATAAAACAGTGACTTTCAGTTCCCCTCAAAGGCCTTTTGTACTGAAATTCCTTATACTTTAAAGCTCAACTCCTAGTTAAAATGCAAATCTCATTGGGATAATAGCAAACACTGATTTGCAAAGTACTTATTTCATTTCCCAAAGAGACACAAATCTCTAGGTAGGAGGTATCTTCTGTGGCCATCTAATCTAGTTTATTGTATTGTGACATGTTTGACAAGTGGACATCTAACCTTGACTTAAAGATCTCCAAGTAGGGGGAGAACCAAGTCAGGCTGTTCTGTCAATTAACGAGCATTTTATTGGATGCTGAGTGCTATGCTAGGCACTGGGGATATGAGTACAAACCATGAGACAACCCCTACTCATAAGAAGTTTGCATTCTCATGGGACAAACAAGTATATATGAAAGTTTATATTGCACAAATAAATACAAATGGTACTGCTCACATGGTGGTAACCATTTAAAGAGAGGAAAGAGATCAGTTGTGAATGTGTATGTATGTGTGTGTATGTTAAAACCCAAATTTTGACATAATTTTCCATAAGCCCTCATGACTAACAGTGTCAAAGGCGTTGGTCAGATCTACAAATGTTGTGTACAGACCTCTGTTCTGCTCCTGGCATTTCTGCTGGAGTTGTCAGGCAGCAAGCACCATATTGACTGTTCCTCAGCCCTTTCTGAAGTCACACTGGTTCTTAGGTGTATGACCATCTTCCAGGTGAAAGATCGGTCTGTTAAGGAGGACTCAATCTTACCAGTAATGACTAAGAGAGAGGCGCCTCCCCACCCCCACCCTGTGATTGTCACAGGACAATAATGGAGGCATCCTTGACCTCCTGGAGGATAACCTCCTCTTGCCATAAACTGGAAAATCTCAGTCAGCTTTTGTATGAGCAATGGTCCCCCTATCTTGTAAGTCTCAGCTGGAATAGAATCAGCACCAGGTGCTTTACCACATGAAAGGAGCCTAATGGCCCTCAAAACCTCTTCTTCAGTTGGAAGTTCAGCTAAGGAGGACTTGACTTCAACCTGAGGTAAATGGTCAGTGGCCTCAGAATTGACTGATGATGGTCTGTTGAGGACACTATGGAAGTGTTCAGCCTATCTCTGTAGGATCATGTCTTTATCGCTAATCAATGTGGCTCTATCAGCACTGTGTAGTTGTGATACACCATAGGTTTTGGGTCCATAAATAGCTTGCAGAGAATCATAAAAGTACTTTATATTGTTACTATCAGCATAAAACTGAATTTCATCTGCCTTCTTACTGAGCCCAGAATCCTGCATCTCTCTAAGCTTTGCTTGTACTTTTCTTTTGATGGAATTAAATGCTGCCTTCTTAGAGGTGGATGAACTATCCTGCTGGTAAATCCTGTGGAGTTCTTGTTTTTCATTTAGCAACTTTTAGATTTCCCCCATCATTTTAATCAAACCAGTTTTGGTGTTTGCAAGGGTTCTAACCTAGATGAGCAAATGCAGTGCTGTATACCAAATCTCTGAAAGCTGCCCACTCCTTTTCTGCTCCACTGTTGCCAACTGTGTGTTGGCTCAATTTTCCCTCCAAGTTAGCCACACACTGTTCACACGCAGAGAAAGCTCTAATTTGTTGACATTAATTCTCTGGTCATTTTGCTTTGGGGGTGGCACTTTTGATGAATGCGAATATTTAGCTTGGAAAGGATAAGTCTATGATCAGTCTAGCACTTTGCACCACACTTTGCCTTTATCACTCTCACATCTTGTCTGTCTCTTCTCCTTACAATCACATAGTCTATTAGATGCCAAGGAGCAGTGCTGTGGCCAATGTTGGCAATGGGGAGATGAAGCTGGAGGATACTGCAGGCTGTCAGAGGCTGTCTGGAGACCCCCGTTGTCCCGGGACTAACTCCTACCACGTAATGAAAGTACCAGTCAGGCTGCTGCTGACCTGCCCCCTCTCCATTTCTCTCTTCCTTTGAGAAGTAGAGATTAGATACGAATAAGAAAAGTGTAATTTCCAAAGACCTGCTGAGTATGGGAAAAGATTGTGAAATGGATGGAGTTTTAGACTCTGAGTCAAAAGAACTGGTTTGAATTCTCCCTCAAACACTTAGTAATTAGTTGTGTGATGCTAAGCAATCAATCAATTAACAAGTATTTATTAAGTACATTTTGTTATCTATAAAATGGAAATAATAATATTTGTTCCATTAATCATGCAGAGTTATTGTAACAAAAGTACTTGGCAGGGTTTTGAAAATGGGAATTATTATGTAGCAGTATAAGCTCCAGATAACTGAGGACTCCAGACAGCTGGCTAGCTGCATCTCTCCTCAAAGTTCTTGGGGTTCTGCTGTTGCTATGAGCTTGAGGCTCCACTTTGTTGTATTCTCCTCAATATTAGTGGGAGAGATCAGTGATTAGTCTTCTGGGTGTCATATAACTAATTAATGTCAAAGAACTTTTACAGAGATATTTAAGGAGAAGATAAGAACAGGAATTAAAGTATGTACATCACCCTCTGAACTGAAATGTTTACGTAGATTCTCCCCTATACCATCTTGGTTCCTGGGGAGAGTGGGCTCAACTTTAAATCAATTGCTACAAATCATTTACACCACAAAGTTCACTTCTGATCATGTCATAACTGATGGATGAGCCACTCCCTTGCTGCAGGGCATAGAATCTTGGCTGTCACTGACCAACTTCCAGGCTGGGTCATGTAGGCCTCTCTTCCCCAGGCTTATCTCCTTACAAGAGATCTCTGAATTGTTTTTCCTTCGACCTTTTGAAATTTTATTGGGCCCAGTATCCAATAGGAATTGGCCCCACCTCAGACCCAGATTTGCTCAGGGGACAAATGAGTTTCATTTATGGCTCTGGATGAAAGAGGGCCCCAAGCCCCTCATTTACTTGGGGACCTAGAGCATTTCACTGTAATTTTATTTAATGAGTTTTACATTACAAGTATTTTTGGTAGTTGGAAGGAGAGCTGTGTGTGTGTGTGTGTGTGTGTGTGTGTGTGTGTGTGTGTGTGTGTGAATGTAAATGTGGAGAGAGAAGCTTCAGTTTTTTAACCCTGTAGGGCAAAGGTTACAGTGGAGGAGAAAGGATAGAAGAATGAAGAGAAAATAACAAGGCAACAGGAAAATATAATGAAGGAATAGGAAGAAAAGAGCTTGATATGTAGATTTGTGGTGATACTGATTATATTCTTGGCTTCAGTTGAGCAGTAGAAAGAGCCCTGGATTTAAAGTCAAAGAATCTGGCTTCAAATCTGACCTCTGATAAGAGGTATAGGACAGTCACAGCTTCTCGATGCCTTAATCTCCTTTTCTGTAAAATGAAGGTACTGGACTAGAAGGTCTTTAATATCACTTGTAGCTCTAAACCTATGGTTTTATGAACTAATTTTGCTTATATATCTTGTTTTGTTAGCTAGATTGTGTACTCCTGAAAGACAGGGTCTTTATTATATTTTTTTCTTATACATCACTGTGATTACAGCATTGTGTATACTCTAGGTGCTCACTAAATGTTTGTTTAACTTATCTACTGGGTAATGATTGAATGAATGAATGTGTACAGGCAATTGCTGACTCTGGGCAAAGCATAAAAATCTCATTGCTTGTTTGATGATGCTGGCAGGGAATGTGTGTTTCTAGCAACATAACCTTGACCCCTAGTCTCTTGAGAGTTGAAGGATTGCTTATTAAAATAACTCTTTATATTCCATTTTCAAAGTTAGTAGGTCCCTTTATAAATTAAGTTTTGCTCAAACAAGGCCCATATTAGTTATAAAAACTTGGACAATTAAATAAGCAATTTCTCTTAGGAATCCATTCTTTAAAATAATTCCAGCTCTTTCAACAGAAGAGTTTAAAAACCAGC
Source organism: Notamacropus eugenii (assembly GCF_028372415.1). Classification (NCBI taxonomy): domain Eukaryota; kingdom Metazoa; phylum Chordata; class Mammalia; order Diprotodontia; family Macropodidae; genus Notamacropus; species Notamacropus eugenii. The sequence continues at coordinate 592,846,411 of NC_092872.1, read as the reverse complement.
AACAACCGTCTCCTTAAAAAAATTGCAGAGCAGATTGACTGGGTAAATTATTGTGGGAAGATTAAAGAGTGACCAGTATTTATATTCCAGTAATCCAGTGGATATGTAATATATATGCAATAGAGAGCTATTGAATTAATTTTAAAAGAAGGTATCTAGATTGTAACCTGTCATTGCCTGTCCGTTCTGTGTGACTAATTCGTGTCTGCCCAGAAGTTCACTGCAGGTGAGGATTGGGGGGAGAGGGGAACCGTGCATCATGATGGATGTCTTCTTTAGGTTTTCCTGATACCATAAGGATATCTTCCACTGCAGTTGGAGGGTTATCCATAAGTTATCCCTTGGACGCTTATGTTACTGGCCCATCATTTAAAAAAAAAATGTATTTTTGATAGTATCCTTTATTCCAAATCTCCTTTGTGATTCCTTGTTTGGAATGTTTTATGTAGTCCGCTCACACCCATCACTTTGCCTCTCCTTTGCTCTTTGGATGACCCTCAGTTTCAATTCTTCAGAGATTATTCTGTTTCATGACTCACATTTAGGCAACATCGCTGGAAGAATATTGATATTAAGAGAGATTTTTTTGTTTCAGGAAGAACTCGGGAATACAAAAAGAATTTTAAAATTCAAATTCTTAATTTCAGCTTCTCTTCCTCCTGTTCAGTTTTAAGCCTCTTATTGTTTATTGCCAATGTCTGTCTAAAATATATATTTATATTTATGTATATTTGTTATTTATTATTAAATATAATTTTAATTTATAGCTATGTTTATACACACTTAGCTTTATATGCATATATACTTGTGTGTATATATGTGTGTATATATGCATGCATACGTGTGTGTGTGTGTGTGTGTGTAAAATAATTTGGCCACTAGTCATTTTTTATCCTTTATTTTTTTCTGTGGATAGTTTTGTGTATGAACAGTTAAAGTAAGCTATTTCTGCTGATTAGGGGTCTTACTTAGGACACTTTGCAATGTAGATTTCACCATCTCTAAGAAATTCCTTTCAGCTTGGACTCTACATTGATTCTCTCCATGAGCAGGTATATTCCTCTGTTTTATACTCCATTTTGTATTTATCATGAAAGGGCCATCAAACAAGGTTATCATTGTTATAGCTTTCAAAGAATCTTATATAATTCTGTCATGTGTGTAGAACAGGTGTTCTTAACCATTTTTTTTTTTTTTTTGGTAACATGGACCCCATTGGCAGTCTAATGAGACCTATGAGTCTCTTTTCAGAAGTTTTTTTTTTTTTTAATTCATAATGGAAGGGAATGGTAAATTTCAGTTAGCGGTTAGTGGAAATAAAGGCATATTTTTTTTCCCCATCCAAATTCATGGACCTCTTGAAGTTTATCTGTGGAACATATTAGGGGTCCACAGACCTCAGGTTAAGAAACCTTGGAATGTAAGGAAAGCCTGAAGGCAGGGTCTTACTCTACTGAATCAATTAACTTTGAGTCTTGTGTAATACAAATCCCAGCAACTTTGTGATGATAAAGATGTGGTCTCCAGTAAAAAAAAAAAAATGCTTGTAGAAACCTGTGTGGTTTTTAAATTAACATCCTTGATGACCTCAATGCATGTGTAAAATATTTAAATATTCATAAATATTTACATAGATGGGAAAGTAGATATGAGGTACTACAATAATTGTTGATATTTTCTGAATTGCCTTTTGGGTAATAAAGTCCAAGAATTTTTCCATGTTTCCTATCTTTGCCTCCTTCAGATACTTTAAGAATAATCTCTCATTGCTTTCCAAATTGTGTTGCTTCTGTTATGATGGATGTCTATATATATATGCTTTGCCTAGTTCAGATTTTTTTAAAAACCATTTTTGTCCTTTTAAAAGAAATTTCAGCTTTCTCTATAAGCATATCCAGTACTATAATGTTTGAGTCCACATTGGTTGCTCTACTTTCCTTGATGATTGGTTATTAAAAAATTTCTTTGCAACTGTCTTAATGTTAATTTAGGAAGGTTTGGAATACAAGGTCCAGTAGAGGGAAAGGTAGCAATCTCTCTTCTCTGTCATTTATGTTTCCACAAGAAAGGATACAAGGAACCAGACAGGCCCACTAGCCACAGCTCTGGGTTCAAGGAGAATAAGGGGGAGGAGGTTGTTCTGTTGGGGCACATAGCTCCCTGTCTGGGCCTTGTATTCTATATTCCCCAAGACAAGACTCTGAACATAGATGTGGCTACATTTATCATTAGAAAGGAGAGATTAGCATACTGATGTCCCCCCAAAAAGAACCATTCAATACATTTTTTAAAATGTTGCAGAAGAGAATAAAAGATTTTCTGAAGGAAGTACAGAAAAAACAGGACTTCATTAAAAGTAATGTGCAGAATTTGTCTTATTTTTTAAAAGCAAGTGGTTTGCAGTATGTTTTCACATACAATTCTCTATTGGTGTTCTGCTGGCAAGTTGACTATGTGTGACTGAAGGCAGATCATTGACAAACAAAATATAGGTTAAGATGGCAGCTTATAGAAAGAATTTTTGAGCAATCAATCTTTTTTCACAGAAGACACTCATTGAACAAAGGGCAGTCAGGGAAGGTAACACACCTCTGCCTTAAGTCTTAAATGGAGTTAGGCACCCAACATGGGTAAAGCAGGGTTTTTATAGGGTTCTTATCTGGATCAAATAGAAGCAGATGTTGGGGGCAGGAAGCAAGGGGCTCAGACCTGGGGTGTGGGACTAGGTGTGGGACTGGTGCTGACTCACTGAGGGTGGGAGTAGGGGTGGGGATTGTGGGGCAATGCTTGGTGAATTGGCCATTAACAGTGAAGGGACTTTGTGTTTTACTCTGGCAGGGTGACTCAGAGTGTTTTCAATGCTTCTTCATTTAGCAGATCGTGAGGTTACTGTGTTACTTAGAGCAAATCGTTTCCATCTTTTGGTTATTTGTTATCCTGGATCCAGTTTCATCCTTAATTCCCTCTGGATAAATTTTCTTACTTGGATCTCTCACTGAGCTTTCTTTAAACTCATTTTACTCTCTGGTAGTGGGAATGATATTTTAAGACCCTGACCCATAGAGTGTTTCCTTAAAAGGTATTGCAGCCATCTCTGAGATTTAGTTTGCTTTGGGTGCTAAGGCTGTTGATGTGGCTTCCTGGTTACTGGAGTACAAAAAGCCATGAGGGATTTCAGCTGCTCTTTCATGCTTGACCATATCACCAAAGTCATCATAGAAATGTGGGAGTTGTTCTAAGCTCAACACAGTGTCCTTTAGGAAGAGGGCAGCTAGGTGATGCAGTGGATAGATGGTTGGATTTGAACTCAGGAACATCTGGATTAAAAAGTCCTGCCTCAGACACACACTAGCGTCCTGACCATGGGAAAGTTGACAGCGTGAGTTTCCTTATCTGTAAAATGAGGATATGGTTGTTGTAAGGATCAAATAAGATAACTTTTAAAAATCTTTGTCAACCTTAAAGCACCATATAAATGTTAGCTGTTCTTGTGAAAAGTCTTTTGAATATCATTTCCCTGCTGTGGCTAAGTAACTCTTCTGATTAATAAAATGTCAGATCTTTTACGATTGTTTCATTTCATTCCAATATGGAATCTGAGGTATCTGATTGACCTGGTCAGCCTTGACCTATGACATTTGGCTATAGCTGTCAGTTTTGGAATGGAATGATCTCCTTGAAGTCAGGGATGGCTGGTACAGAGGATGGGGAGACATGGATAGCCTCCATCCTTCTTGGAATTCCATACTCTCTGGTCTTGCTTCTGGAAATGGTGTCTGCTTAGCATGAAGCTTCCCTACCAACTCTGTAGGACTGATTAGTAAATTGTGGCCATTCAGCAATAGAGACCAGTGGAACTTTATCTGAGCTCTGTCTTTAAAAATTATATCCTAAAGATGACTAGTAAATTGTAATTTGTTGGACTTATCTAATTCTTGTAGGGGTAACTAGGTGGCGCATTGGATAGAGTGCTGGGTGTGGAGTCAAACAGACTCATCTTCCTGAGTTCAAATCTGTCCTCATACACCTACTAGCTATGTGACCCTGGGCAAGTCATTTGACCCTGTGTGCCTCAGTTTCCTTAACTGCAAAATGAGCTGAAGAAGGAAATGGAACACTCCAGTATTTTTGCCAAGAAAACTCCAGTTGAGGTCATGAAGAGTCAGAGACGACTGAACAACTAAACAGTTTTTGTATTTTGGAGTGATCGTGAATTTTAGGCCAGGCACACCAACTGTCTTGGCTCTGGCCTGTCCAAACTAGTCATTTAAGCCTCCTCTAAGTTCTTCTTATCTTTTTTTTTTATGTCCAGGACCACTTTGGCAGTCTGGTAAAGCTTATGAATACTTTTTCAAAATAATGTTTTTAAACATATAAAATAAAATGCATAGGATTATAAAGGAAGCCAATTATGTTATCAAAATATTTTTTAAAACGGATTCCCACAGACTTCAATTAAGAACCTTAGTTAAGGGATTTCCTCAGAACCCTCTTTATCTTGGAAACCACAGGGAGGTATTGAAATTTTAAGAGGAGAGGTTTTTTCCTTAGCAGAAAAAGATGCCCTTTCTCCTGCTGGGACCAGAAGGATTTGTATTACTAACAGTCATCAGCTAATTACCTTGAGGAAGTCTACAGAATAAGAAAAGCCAGGGCTCTAAATAGTTATCTGTAATGTAAATTCAAAACCTTTGTGTCTTGGTAGTTGCAAAGGAATAGCTTTTGTCTGTTGGACCTTACAGTGAGATTTGTGTGTGAATGAGGAAAGAAAGAACTGTTTGGCTTTCCTAGGAACTGCTGAGACTTTGAAAGTAGCATTTAGGAGGCCTCTAGGAGCTTTGTCTTGGGGACTCGGTTGGGATTTTCTGGTATGAAATTCAGGAAGGCATGTGGCATGTACTTATCATCCCCAGAAGCTCTGAGACTTTTCCAGAATTGAAGCAATTGGCAAAGGCAGGGGTGGAGACTGATTCCAGTCAAAGAGCCACACTTGAGGACGAGGACCTAGAGGGCCACATGTGGCCTTGAAGGCAGAAAGTTCCCCACCCCTGGGCAAAGGCATCCCAAAACAAGGTGGGTCTGTATCAATTTTTAAAATTTAACAAGAGACACTCTCTAATCTATGAAATATGACTTTATCTGTCTGTCTCTGTATCTTGTCTCTCTGTCTCTGCCTCTCCTCTCCAACTTACAGTGAGAGGTAGGTGAGGGTCCTCTGTGGATCCCCGGCTCTGTATGTTGTAGCCAACCCTAACAGAACTAACTAATGACTGTTTGTACATGTAGTCTTGGGGCAGGAATCAGCCTTATAGATTTGAGATGTCGAGAGCTCCTGGATCCCTCAATGATGGATAACTGGAAGCTGGAAAAATTTCCTTCCTTGGAGCAAATGAACATTGACAGGAAGAGGCATACAAATACTGGTTCCTTTGGCCAGAATCCCTTTGAGTGAATGGCCAGAGTCACTCTGTAGGGACTTAACCTGACCTCATCAAGTGTTGGACCTACTTGGAACAGTGATGCCCTGGCCTGTGGCATGTAGCTTAGTTGTAGGAGAGAGGGAACAGAGAAGAGAGAGAGGAGCCAGTCCCCAGTATAGAGGGGCAACATGTGGCAGAATTAGGCATGGGGGACAATATAGGGGGACAGCAGCTGGGCAGAAATACAGTGTCGACCCGAAAAAAAAAGGCAAACAGGCTAGGTGATTATAAATTCTTATTATCTGTTCCCTTAAAGCCAGCAGATAATGTGCTTCACAGAACCAAAACATAAGTTCTGATAAAAGAATGATGAGCCTTAAATACATTTTAGAACAATCCCAACTCTGGGTCTCTCTATCACTCAAATTTATGATCTCCCTATATGTTTAACCATATTATGAGAAAGGAATTCTCTTAATTGAATAGGTGGTAAATACAATAAGATAAGAGAGCTGACAAAGTGTCAATTGAAATTATGACCCAGGATATGTTTTCTTTACCATAACGTGCCATAATATCGTTTATGTCCATACAATATTAAGAAAAAGTCCCATTATTCAAGATAGTGTCTCGGGTTAAGGGTCTCATCCTTATTGGCCATATACAGAAAAAAAGTGCTCTTAAGTCAGGCCCATCTAGCCTAGTTGACATAGGAGGAGGTATTCTTTGAATTTACTCAGAGAACAAAGAAGCTGTTAGATCTAGGCTTTTCTTCTGGTTGATTAGTTCAGGTGCTGGCCCTTATTGAAATTTAAATTGATATTAAATGATTATCAAGAGAAACCCAAGGTGTCTAAGCTCTGTTATAGGGGAGCTGTGCATGGCGGGGTATTGCTAGGCTCTGTCACAAGAGGGCAATGCTTGTCCCTGGCCAAGTTGGCTATGATGCAGGATCTAGAGGTAAAAATAGTTGACAGAGAAACAGGTTCTACTGGCATGGACAGAGGCAAAAGAAAGCCCAATGTGGCCCTTGGTTTACTGTTATCTAGAACTGATAGTGCCCCTTCACATTGTTACCTATACAATGTTCAGTGGTTATTCAGTGGAAACTGGTCCCTCCAAAGTTACCAGTGATCTTTCTTAACATTTTTATTTTTTTATTCTGAACTTTAGCACCAAAAAAGAACATTTTTATGTACGTAACAGAACACCAAAAGAAGATTATATATGAAACAATTTCAAACCCCTTACTTTTTTATTTTTTTAAAAAAAGGACATAAATTCTGCATATTACTTTAAAAGCAGTCCTGCTTTTCTGTTCTCCCTTCTGAAAATCCTTTCGTTTTCTTCTATGCCATTTAAAAAAATGTATCAAATGATTCTCTGAAAGTGAGGGATAGCAGTATCACTTATTTCTCCTTTCTTCCCAACTTACCTTAATCAAAATCCAAAAGAAAGGGGGAAAAAACTCCTTGTAACAATCAAGAATAGTCCATCTAAGTGAATTCCACGTAGTGGCCCTGTCCAAAAATGCATGCCTCTTTCTGTACTTTGTGTCTGTCACTTCTCTGTCAGGAGGTGGGTATCATGTTTCATTACAGATCTTCCAGAGACACAGTTGGTTATTCCATTGATTAAAGTCTATCAGAATTGTTTTTCTTTGCATCATTCTTGACCTTTGTGAAAAATACTTTATTATATTGTTTGGAAAACATTATTACATATTTAAATCCAAATTTATGTGACTAAAGATTGTTTGCATCCAGAATGTTGCCCTGACCTCAGTAACTCTCCAGAAATTCTGGAGATCGATACAAAAAATAGGTGCTCCCAGAACTACCCAAAGCATTCTTGTTTTGGGTCACTCATCCAGGTCTTGTTGCCTGAAATTGTGTTTGAGGTTCCCTTTGCGTTTTTCAAATTTTATTGAATGTTTATACTTACTAATATCCATCTCAATCTACATTGCTTTCCTGTGGTATTCTTATCTAAATTCTATACCTTCTGTTGATTTATTTTCTAGGACAGTTTTTTTTTGTAGTAGATACCTTACATTTTCTTCTATTTTTTCAATCTTTTGCTTGTGTTTTAATATTTCTCATTGTTTCCTGGAGCCATTGAGTTTTGTTTGCATCATTCTGTTTTTCAGGAGTCTAATACTTGGAAAACATTTTCTATTTTCAGTTCTAAGCTATTTATTTCTTTTCCATTTTTTCTTTCACCCCCCCCCCCATGCCCCACTCCAAAGTTCAACTTATAATTATTAGGAGGAAGTTATTTTCTTAGTCTAGCTTAACATCTTGTGTCAAAAGGGGAGAAAATTCGGAACCCAAAATTTTGTTTAAATGAATGTTAAAAGTTAAATAAATAAATAGAAAAAAAACCATCTTGTGTCTCTTTTTGTTCAGTTGTTTTAACTGTGTCCAACTCTCTGTGACCTCATTTGGGCTTTTCTTGACAAAGATACTGGACTGGTTTGCCATTTCCTTCTCCAACTCATTTTACAGATGAGGAAACTCAGGCAAACAGGGTCAAGTGATTTTCCCAGGGTCACCCAGCTATTAAGCATCTGAGGTTGGGTTTGAATTCTGACTTCAGACCTCGGCATACTGTATTCCTTCTTTGGATGATGGCTGTTGAGACTAGACTCAAAAATGAACCAGTGGTCTGTGGGGCATTACCATTGCCTAGACTCTTGGGTCAGGGTCCTGGGCTGTCTCCATCAAGGTCTAAAGGGAGGTGGTAGTTGAGGTGGTGGTGGTGTTGTTTGCCTAGCATATGCTACCTCCTGTATTTCTCCTAGGGCATAAGCTTAATAAACATCATTTCCCCTTATTGTGTTTGCTACTGGAGTTGTCTTGAAAATGCTTTTGCTGAGCCTACAGGAGATAAGTGATTAGCCTAATATTTTTTATTCAATTGCAAAAAGCACTTATTTTATACATGTGCTTAAAGTCCCTGCCCCATTTAATGCTAGTTCCTTCCCTCTGAGACTACCTCCAATTTACTCTGTTTATATCTTATATGTACACAGCTGTTTGCATGTTGTCTCCCCATTAGACCACTAGCTCCTTAAAGGTGGGGGCTGTTTTTGCCTTTTTTGTATACCTAACACTAAGCACAGCTCTTTGATCATAGAAGGTGCTTAATAAATGCTTGATGACTGACTGACCGAAGAACACTGAATACACAGAAATAGCAGGACAGTGATTTGTCCCAGGACTTTTTCTATCTGACATTCATCAGAAAAGGTGACAGTAAAATGAATTAACAGCAACAATTGCTAACATTCATATCAGCTCATGTGTAAGTTTTCCAAAGCACTTCACATATGTTATCTCCTTTGATCAAATTCCTAATTTGAGAGCTACCAGTCCCATAGCCAGAGTGGAATGGGTCACCTCAGAAGGTAGTGACTTCCTCATACTCACAGAAAATTTTCATACAATCCAAGTGACAAAACTAATCTGGTATGTTGATGACTGGATTCTTGTACAATTAGGAGTTGGTTAGATGGTTTTAAAGTCTCTTTCATCTCTGAGATTCTGTGATTTGAAAGAGAGAAATAGAATATTATCTTGAATTGGGGTGGGAGGTTATGCAAAAGTTTTCCTGTGCTTTGAATTTAATTAGGCATTTATTAAGCACTTATAGTATTTAAAGCACATATATGCAAGTGCTGTGGGTGCAAAGCTAAGAGGACAGTGGAAGGAGTTTCTGCCTTTTCTCAGTAAAATAGGATTCCACGTTATCTCCCAATAAGACCTTCCCTAGGAGCAAAACTCAGCTCTTTCTACCATGAAGGCTGTCAGACCACCAGGAGGCTGGGCCTCCAAAGGTCATTCTCCTAGCTGCTTCCTTAAGTGGAAAAGCTTCAGTCTTCAGATGTGACTTCTTGCCTCTCCTAATGCAATCTCCTTAGGCCTCAGTTTCCTTATTTGTAGAGTTGTTAAAAATGGTTGTTGACTGATTGATCAATACCTTTTACTGTGACTAACTACTTTATCAATATATGTTTATCAGCGTGGGAATTTCTGGCATGGGCACTCACTCCATAGAGGCAAATAGAGAGCTGTGAATAAGCCAAATTCAACAAGCATTTACTAATGCTGCAGCTGCTGCTGTTACTACTGCTGCTACTACTACTACTACTACTACTGCTACTACTACTGTTGCTGCTAGTAATAACAATGATCATAATAATAGTGATAGTAATAACCATTAATTATAAGCTCCTTGAGGGCAGGGGCTATCTTTTATCCCTTTTGTGTATCCCCAGTACTTAGCACAACTAAGCACACCAAGGTATGGATGGAGTCCCAACCCTGGAATAAGTAGGAGCTGAGTTTAGACCTGACCTCAGACACTTACTAGCTTGTGACCCTGGGAAGGTCACTTCACCCTGTTTGCCTCAGTTTCCTCATCTGTAAATGAGCTGTACAAGGAAATGGCAAACCACTCCAGTATCTTTGCCAAGAAAACCCCAAACAAAGAGTCTGACATGACTAAAATGACTGAAACAACAAAAGCACTTGGCACAGCCCCTGACACATAATAGATGCTTGGTAAATGTTTATCGATTGATTGATTACTGGTTGTTACCTTTCCCATTGTGAGATCTGGATGGCCAGATAGCTCTGGACATTGAAGCCTTGGCTGGTTTTATCAGTTCCTTACTAGGAACAGGATTTCCTTTGAGCAGCAGCCAGCCCAGTCCTTTTTTTATCCCTTCCCTTCTCTGTCAATATTTGTTTTTCCACCAACCATCTATCTACAGCATGGTGTTTGCTCAAAGGAACAGATGTGGAAAGGGCCTCTTTTCCTTGCTACCTATTCCTACTCTGCTACCACTATTAGCTTCTTGGCATTTCCTGGTTGGTTTGGTTTGCTAACTAGGGTGGAGTCCACCTGGTCTTCTGGGTGGGGGCTTATCAGCCAGAAGGTGAATTAGACCAGTATGCTGAAAAGGAATTAGGACACCTGCTCTCATTCCTACATCCTGCGATCTGGACTTGTGATGTTCTACACATTGCCAAGCATAGCTCTGTGACTCTATTTCCCCTTGTACTCCAGCAAGCGTAGTAAAAGGGGCCCTTGACCCAGAGCCATAATTTGTACAGAATGACTGGAGCTTTGCCCCCAAACACAGAACTTTGGGGAGCACTGACAGCATTTTCACTCCTGCTACACAAACTAAATTTAGTACCCAGTTAGCAGATGCCTCTTCTCCCATTGTACATGTAGATAGTGGGGCAGGAGGGGTGGTCTTTGACTATGGCAAACTTAGCTATTGAAATTCCCCTTTTGCTCTGTATTTTGGCTCATTATATGCAGTAGGAATTGATCTTTAAGTTCCAGGGGAAGATCTCCTAATTGATGCAGCTGTCTGGAGCAAGAGGCAAACAGAAGATTTTGTAAAAGCAGAGGATAATTCTGAAACACTGATAAGGTGAAATGACTTGTTTTTCATTAAATTCCTGTTTATTTCAGAGCATCATCAGTTTAGAGTGTGAAGGACCTTAGGGATCATCAAGTACAGTACCCTCATTTTACCAACGAAGGGATGGAGACACAGAGGGGATACGTGATTTGCCCACAGTCATACTTCTGAGGCATGATTTGTACCCAGGTCTTCCTGGTTCCAAATCTGATCCCCTGTTCAGTATGCCAACCTACCTCTCATATGTTTTGTTTTGTTTTGTTTTTTTGGAGGCAATGAGGTTTAAGTAACTTGCCCAGGGTCACACAACTAATAAGTGTCCAAGAACAGATTTAATTTCCTGATTCAAATATTAATGTGCCACCACGCTGCTTCAATCATGTATGTATTTTTAAAGACACACACACATACACAAAGATGCATGTATGCGTATATATATGTAATGTATATCTACATGCATATATGAAAAATAGCATGGTAAAATGAATAAAGAGGTGGATTCAGAGTCAGAAATGCCTACGTTCAAATACCTCTGATACATGCTGACTGTTTGACCTTGGGTAAGTCACATGCTGGTAGTACCCCAAATGACTCTCTATGACTATGATTTGTAGACCAGTTGTAGTTTTCAGTGTGTCTCTTGCTGGCAGTTTCTTTATTAATGGAATCACAGTCCTAGACAACCCCAGAGAAGTTTTATAGATTCCTTTTGTTTATTACATGACCCTCAATATATGTTGTAACACCACCACCACTACCACCATCACCACCACCACCCACCACTACCACCACCAGTCAACAATTAAACAAAATTAAAAATGACCCTATCTGACATTGTCGATGTTATGTAACATCAGCCTCTGTTTTATTCCCCAACTCAGAGGCAGGAGCTATGTTTCATTATCCATCCTCTGAAACCAAGATTAATCATTGCATTTTTTTTTTTTTAGTTCAGCTGCCTTTTACAAATTCCTTTTTATAGAAGGAAGATTTAACATGTAAATAATAATCACCTTTCAAATGATCCCAGCAGGCTAGGTGTACCTTTAGTCACATTAGTCCTGACAGTATGGAATTTAAAAGCAATTTATTTGCTGAGCTAAAAAGGTATTTTTAAAAGTTCACTATTGCTTGCTAAAGAATGAGGTTGGTTTTTCCAAGCCCATCGTTTTAGTTTCTAGATCTAGGAGTTCAGATGCTAGGTTAGTGGTTTGGGGAAAGAAAATGAATGTGACTAGATGGATTTTAATGTTGTTTATAGGATTTTAGAAACTCCCACTTGGCTCTACAAAATTGAAATATTCAGACAGGGTTGTTATTTTTGGTTCTAATGCCATTTTCATGGCAGTAGCAGGAAAGAAAATGAGCCAGGAATATGAAGAATTGGAAAAAGCTAATAAAAAAGAATTTTCTGCATATGTGGTGTTAATTACAGTAAGATGTGCACACAAATGTGATTGATTTCTAACTGGTCAATCAATTCAGCAAGCATTTATTAAGAGCCTATTACTCATATGGCATGGAAGGCACTAGTATAAGGAGTTGGAGGTACAAAGGCAGTCCTCAGGGAGTTTATATTCTATAATACAAAATGAATATATATAACTGATTAAGTCCTGCCTAGTTTACCTTCCAAACATCTTTTCCTCCTGACTGCTTCACCCTGGTGTAAACTCTCATCACTTCCCATCTTGACTATTTCAATAGCTTCTGATTTGTCTGCCTGCCAAGAGTCTCTCCCTACTCTTGTCCTTCCTCAGCTCTGATGTCAAATTTGACCACATGACCTCCTTTCTTCCCCATTCATTTAACTACAGTGGCTCCCTATACTTCAGCATCAAATATAGAATCCTCTGCCATTCAAAGGCTTCCCTTCTACTTTTCCAATCTTCTTCCATCCTACTCATCCCCATGTACCCTATAATCCAGTGACACTGGCCTCCTTGCTTTTCCTGCAAAAAGGCACTATCTTCAGATTCCAGGTATTTTTACTGGCTCTCTCCCACGCCTGGAATTCTCTTCTCTTTATCTCTACCTCTTGGCTTCCCTGACTTCCTTCAGGTTCCAGATAAAATTCTGCTTTGTAGCAGAAGTCATTCCCACTCTTAATTATCCTATATATAGCTTGTTGTATGCATTATTGTTTGCATGTTGTCTCTCCCATTAGGCTGTGAGCTCCATGAGAGAAGGGACTGTTTTTTGCCTTTCTTTGCATCCCCAGCACTTGGAACAGCGACTGGCACATAGTAGGGACTTAATCAATTTGTGTTGATTTATTGCCTGATTGGTATCACCCCAAGTACCTAGCACAGAAGATAGCTAGGTGGCACAACTGATAGAGTGTAGGACTTGGAGCCAGTCAATCAATAAACATTGATTAAGCTCCTGCTATGTGTCAGGCATTGTTCTAAACACTGGAAATATTATGAAAGGCAAGAGACAGTTCTTGCTGTCAGGGAGAAATGGGGAAAGACAGACCTGAGTTCAGATCTTTACTCAGATACTTTGCTAGGTGTTTCCTCATCTATAAAATGAGGAAATTAATAATAGTAACTCCCTTATAAGGTTGTTGTGAAGATCAAATGAGATTTTAATATATATTTAATTAATAATAAAATTAATATATATTTAATTATAATATTTTCTATATGTATCATATATTCATATATAATATTTTTATGTATATGTATTGAGATAAATTATTATTTCTCTCATGTTAATGGCAAGTTATTAAAATTGGGGAGACCAAAGCTTTTTTCCCTGTCCTATTTCCTTGTCCAAAGCCCAGTCTATCAACGACTAAGACCGTGGAAGATAGGGTTAACATTCTCCTCATTCTGGGTATTGCTACTCTACCCAACTAGATCAGACTTCTAATCTAGAATGTGTTCCAACTCAAGCTAATTTGACCAGAGGTAGATCTTCTGTCTTGGTTGCCCAAGGCTGTGGGAAGTCTGGGTGTAGAAGTGATCCCTTTGTCCAGGAGTGACATGATGTCACTCTCCCACTCCCTCATTAGAATAGGTCCACCTATCATCAATTGTTATCTAATCAGAGTTGATTGCCACCCTCTGGAACATCCACTTTTGCCAGGGCATATAAGCAGTGAACCGGCCGCCATGATTGTCTTTGGCTTTTAAGAGTGTCACTGACTTTTTGATTAATAAAATGCTAGCATTATTAATAAAATGATTAATTACCAGGAAACTATGTCTTGAACTTTTTAAAGTCACAGAGCTCTGTAAACCTTAAAGCTCCATACAAATAGGAGCTATTAAAGTTTGTTGTGGCTGAAATAACCCTAGCTGTTTTCATGTAAGTTTCATGTTATTTGCCTAGGATACGGTTTGTTTCAGCAAAGACACCCGTTAAAACCCCTCCTTGAACTCTTTCAACTGTGGGATGTTAGGCGAATCTTTTCTAGAGCCTTAGTTACCTCATCTGTAAAAGGGGTACATAATAAGACATGTATCTCCCTCAGTGGGTTTTGAAGAATGTGCTTTGCCAACTGTAAAACACTATGCAAATGTAGATTATTATTTTTGTTGCTGTTACCTAACTGTAAACTTCTGGAGGACAGGACCCTCTTCTCCTCTTTGTTGGTGTCCTGAGGCAGTACTTGGGTTCCTAACCTGTTTGAAGTCAGAATTAGATTTGAATCTCAGTTTTGGCACTTTGTTCCTGGTCTTAAGTCACTTAACTTCTCTTGGCCTCAGTTTCCTCACTTGTAAAATGAGGGGGTTGGACTACATGATCTCTAATGACCTTAACTCTAAATCTCTGGTCTTACCACTCTTTTCTTACATTAAAAAATGTTCAGGATTTCCCCCCATCCCATATTAATAATTTTTACTATTTGTTAAAATTTGTTAAAAAGTTATGTGCATAATATTCTGGCCCTGAAGTCTGGACTTGAATCGCTCTTCATACACATATACATATTAGCTGTATGATTGCAAAATCATTTAAACTTTAAAAGTCTCAGCTACCATAGCTGTAAAATGGGATAATAGTACTGGTAGTATCAGTCTCTCCAGATGATAGTCTTTCCCCCTAAGGTTATTTTTCACCTACTCTATGTATCTGTGTGTATATGTACTTGTACATATATGTGTATATGTATATATATATGTGTGTGTGTATGTATGTACCTAATTGTTTGTCATCTCCCACATTAGAATATAAGCTCCTTGAGGGTAGGGATTGTTTTTGCCTGTCTCGGAATCATCAGAGCAGTACTTGGCACATAAAAAGCATTTAACAAATGCTTGTTGATTGATTGATTGGGCTATATAAATATGAGCTATTATTAACTGAGAAAATGCATAATGAAAGAAAAGCTACTGTGAATTCATTCATCAGTGCTTTCAAATAAATTGGCAGTTCGTTAATTATCACAGCATGTACATATATTTGAAAAATAATATTGCATAGATGCATGAGACCTTACCTTGCTGTTATACTGAGTCATTTCCTGGAAGGCACTCCTTCCAGTAACTCGGCTACAGCCCCAGGGAGATCCTCTGTTCCTGGGTTGGGAACCGTTGTGAGAGAGGGAATAACAGGAGATCTGGTTTACGTGCTAGCCCTGCCTCTTGGAGGCAGCTGTGTAACTTGGGGTGACTGATTTATTTATCTTAGCCTGAATTTGCTCAGTTTCTGTAACATAGCTGTGATTTTTGATACTTGAAATACAACCTCACAGGGCTGTTGTGAGAAAAAGTCTTTGTAAACTTAAAGTTCTATGTAAATGTGTTATCATTATACACATATGTATATTTCACACATTATATAACATACATATTGTATGTTAGTATGCTAGTTAGCACCGTGAATAGGGTGTTGACTGAGTCTGGGGTCAGGAACATCTAAATTCAAATCCAACTTCAGACACTTAACAGCTGTGTGATCCTAGATCCTGATCCAGATCCTCATTCACAAATGAGTTGGAAAATGAAATGGAAAACCACTCTTTATATCTTCTAGGTGCAGTGGATAGAGCTCTAGGCTTGGAACTGGGAAGACCTGAGTTCCAGTATAGCTTCAGATACTTACCAGCTGTGTGATCCTGGGCAAGTCACCTAAACCCAATTTGTCTCAGTTTCCTCATCTGTAAAATGGGATTAATAATAGCACTTACTGTTATTACTATCTTCATACATATATACAGACACATACAAGAGAAAGCCTAGCATAGAGGATAGAATACTGGACTTTTGATCAGGCTGACCTGGGTTCCAGTCTGGTCTTAGACATGTATTAGTTATGGAATCCTGGACAAACTACTTCAACTCTCCATGCCTTAGATAACCAACTCCCAGGATTTAGCTAGGAAGTGGTATGGTCATTTGCACTGGGAGAATTTCCCCAGGCTGAGAAAATCACATTACCCTCATTTGCGTACTGCAAATATTCCATAATACTCAATAATAGATATGTTCATGAATTGATTAGTTGGTTGGTGTAGCTTCTTCTTCAGTAAGTACTTTCTCTTATTTTTTACAGCATGGGATATGCTGGCGTGTTATAGCAGAAAGGGTGCTGCATTGGTTAAGAGAATTGAGTATTTAGTCCCAGCTCTGCCCCTAGCTAGCTGTGTGACCTTGGATAAGTCACTTAAACTCTGTCCTCAAGGTCCTCATCTCTAAAAGGAAAGGCTTGAATTCGATGGTCGCTCAGACCCCGGTCCATCTCTAAATTCCTGAGGTCTTTCTTTTGCCTCTGTTTCCTGCTTCTCTTGTTACTTTTGCTCACTCTGCCTTTTTTTCATGGCAGCTCATGTCTGTCCCTTGTTATCCTCATCCACACATCCCATTCCTGGAAAGGGTGTCTTGGGTTTCGCAGAATGTATATTTGCACATAAATGTAGCTAGTGAAATGAAGGGTGGTTTGGCATAATATCTCCATGGTTTCAGATTCACTGTTTGAATTGGACTGGATGCTATCCCAGCATTGTTCCAAGAGTATCAGATTGCGTTCATTCCCCTCATATGTAGAGTAGAAAGATTTAGGAAGGTCTAAGGAAAACAAAACAAAACTTCTGGCTACTTCTTTAATTAGCCTGTCTGACAGGCAGATAATCTATTGTCCAGTCATCCAAGCATTTCTGAATTTCTCCGATAACGCAATTCAAGCAGAGTGCTCTTTTCACCCCCACAATGGGTTAAGCAAACTGTGTGTAAGACAGTCACCTGCTCCCTCTGCCCAGTGATAAGTAATAGGATGTGGGAGACAAAGGGAGCAGAGACTGGCCTTGCTGCCCTGCCCAGGAAAGAGAGCTGTTCTATTGAAATTTCATTCCCCATTCTTCCACGTGCCTCCTCCATCTTTCCTCTGCCCCTCTTCCTCTCCTGGTCCAGCAGCCCAGGGAGGTGACATAGGGTAGGCAGGGAAAGGAATCTACCAAATGCCAGAGGACAAAGGTATCGATGAAAACAAAGGCAATATGATGTAGTAGGAAGACTGCTAAATATGGAGAAATCACTTAATTCTCTTGGGACCTCAGTGTCTTCATCTGCTACAGAGTGTTTTAGACCACCTGATCTCTAAGGTTCCCTTTCTACCTCTAAATGTAAGATGGTATGAGCCACCATTCCCATGTGGATTGGTGATAGAGTAAGGAGCATTCTAATTTTGTCTCTGATACTAACCATGTGACCCTATGCAAATCACTTAACCTGTCCAAGCCTTAGACTCACCGTCTGAAAAATGGGCCTAAATATATTTGCTTTTTCCAGCTCATAATTATGAGAATAAAACAAGATTAAAGTTTGTGAAAATGCTTTGAAATGTAATGTTATTAAAACCCACAACACCCCAAATTCCTGGACCTGCTCTGTTTGAGAGAAAACCCAATTAGGAATGCCTAGGGTGATTGGACATTGTAGACTTTTGAAGTCAGTTCCTTCTCATCTGGGTGATACTGTGGATAGAGTGATGGACCTGGAGTCAAGAAGATCCAAGTTCAAATTTGGCCTTGGATACTAACTGTAACCCAGGGAAAGTCACTTAACCTGTCTTGCTCAGTTTCTTCAACTGTAAAATGGGGATAATAATAAAGTACCTGACATATAGTTGGCATTTAATAAATGCTTGCTTTTTCTTCCTTCCTTCCAGAAAAAAAGTACATTTTTTTTCTTGGACCATAACTATAATTTCATTGATAGAGTGCTTCTGGCTGAGAAAAGTCCCTGTATGAGTGCAGATGGGTACCTGCTATACTATACCACTTATAATCTTTGAGAATTCCCTTAGGCATTGAGAAATGACTCAGCGAGGGCCATTTGGCCAATATGTTGGAGGTAGGATTTCAACCCAGATCTTCTTGACTCCAGGGCTAGTTCTCAATCCACTACAACATGCTACCCTTCGAGTAAGAGTACTTTGAATGAAGCATTTGCAAAAAGAAGACCCTTTGTCAGTCCCACTTTTTGTTTCATAGAATGTGGTTTCCCTTTTCCCTCTCCCAAGCCGCACAGAACATTAAGATAAACATTTTTATAAGGTTGTAAGCTTACAGTGAACATCAAGGTCAGCCTTGAGGGGGAAACAAGTCACTCAAGGGCAGTGAACAGCCCTGGCAGAGGTGTGGAGTATTGGGGGGTAAGGAATTTTGCATAGTAGGTGTTTTCCAGAGGGGCTTTTGTCACCGTGTCCTCCTCGAGCAGTTGCTCCCAGGTGTTGTAAAGTACCAGCAGCTCGCTCAGCAGCTCAGCAGCCTCTGTGGAGTTATATTTTTAATGTGGGGGAAGAGTATTCACTGGGAAATTCAAAGGGTTTTAAGGGAGTGACTCCTCAGGGACTCCCCTAGTCACCAGAATGAGGAGATGAGCCAGATGTTCATAGTCCCAAGAGATACCAGAGCAGCAGGTGTTCTGGAAGAGGGAGTAGGTGGGGGCCTGAGGAGGAGAGCTGGTCTGCTTCAGGCAACTGAAGGACAGCAGCAGAAAACCTATTGTTTACCTATTGGAGACATAGGGAGGAGGATAGGGAGAATGATAGGGTTGGGGGTCACTTCCCAGCAGCCAAGAACCAGCTGCCATGCTGTGGATATTGACTCCTAGGGAACCTGTGGAGGCCCATCCACCTCCAGTAAACCTACCCAGGCCTGAGGCCTCTGATAGCTGACTTCTGCTGATAGCTAATGCAGCTATGAAGTGTGAAGTCTGTCAGTCTCAGAATCTGCTCTGCTCTTAACTCCAGGGAGGTCCCTTTTAAAGTTCCATTACAAAGAACTGATTTTATTCTGCACTCCCTCTCCCCCCAATTCCCTCCCACTTTTTTAATACATAAAAAGTCCTAGGTCTGGGGAAGAGGTGGGGAGCCCACCTGGAAAACTCCCAGCAGCCCCTGAAGGGAACTGGGGGGATGGTGAGGGTGGTATAGCCCAATACTTCCCTGGGCAGTTTTTGTTTAGCATTTTTTTCATCACAGAGCAAACCTCTCTTTATGAGCAGTGAGTGGCACAGAGCCCTAGGACCTGGCCCATCCGGCTTGGAGAGGTTTCCAGAGGAAAGAATAGGACTTCAAGGCAACTGCTCAACTTTGAGGAGCATTTCATGGCTGAGCTCCTTTGCCTCAGGCCTCTGACAGCTGTGCCTAGGCTGGCCTGGGAATTCCTGATGAGGAGAAAAAGCAAATTACAGACAGAATTCAGAGTGCCTGAAGCCCTCCTCTGCCCATTCTCAGCCAAGCCAGCTCCAGGGGGCACTGTGGTGACCTGCAGTTCCTTTTAGTAAATGGCACCAGCTGAGTGCCTTTAGTTCCCTGTTGTTTTGTGATTTTTTAATGTAATTTCTGTAGTTGCAAGTGGAGTGTTGGAGCTTTTTCAACAGCAGAGCACTGTGATGTTGTCCTGTCTGTTTACTGACACTGAGCCTCCATCTCAGGCTTGTCTCTTCAATCCTCCCTTCTGTTTTTCTAGTCTTCAATCCCTTTCTTGATCCACTGGCTCCTTCTCTGGTACCTACAAACATGTCCACCATCTTCAAAAAATCCTCACTTGACCCTTCCACCCTCTCTCACTCTTGCCTTATACCCATCCTCCCTTTCATATTCAGATTCCTATAGAAAATTGTCTACTCTTCACTTCCTTCTACTCTACCCACTTCCTAACTCCCTTGTGGTCTAAATTCTAACTTCAGAACTGGATTGCTACTTCTTTCTCCACAAGGTGACCAATGAGCTCTTAATTGTTGAAATCCAATGGCCTTTTCCAGATCATCATCCTTCTTGACTCTGCAGTTTTTTATAATGTTGATTACTCCCTCCTCCTGGATACTCTCTCTTCCTTGGCCTATTCTCTCTCTTTTCTTCTTCCTCTGCAGGTTGATTATTCATGTTACTCTCCTTTTACAGGGAAGGGGTACCCTAAAGATGCTGGACTCTCTCCCATCTCCTTCTCCCCTCTTTTCTTCCTCCCTTTGTTCCTCTCCTGTCCTCTTCCCTCCTCTCTCTTCTCCTCTCCATCTCATTGACTGTGTCAATTATCTTATATATACAAATAACTCAGAAATCCACACATTCAACCCTTATCTCTCAGCTGAGTTTTAGTCCAGCCTCTCTGCCTGCTAAGCATCATCTTGGAATCTCAAACTCATTGTGTCCAAAACCGAACTCATTATCTTTTCCCTGAAACCTACCCATCTTTCCTAACACTTCTTATTTCTTTCCATTGAAGGAACCACCATCTTTCCAGGTTCAAATCCTCAGTCATGTTTTCACTTCTCATATCCACTCAGTTGCCAAGTCTTATTGATCCTATCTCTATAATAACTTCTTTCACATTTCCCCCCTTATTTATCACCTGGACTACTGGAATAGCCTCGACATAGCCTCTCTGCCTCTAATCTTTCCCTTCTCCGACTGGTTCCCTTTAATTCTCAAAATAAAATATAAACTTTTTCTGCTTGACTTTTAAATCCTTTCACAACCTGGAACTAGCCCATCTTTTGAGGCTGATGACATACTATGTGAGGCAGCTAGGGGTCATAGTGTCATAAGCACTGGCTGGGAGTCAGGAAGACCTGAGTTTAAAAGCAGCCTCCAACACTGACACTGGGCAAGTCACTGAATTTCTGTCTGCCTGTTTTTTAATGTGTAAAATAGTGATAATAATTGCACCTACCTCCCAGGGTTTTTATGAGGATCAAATGAGGTAATCTTTGTAAAGCACTCAGCACAGAGTCTGGCACATAGTAGATACTTTACAAATGCTTATTTTTCCTTTCTTTCCTTTTGGCCTGATTGATCTACTTACAGATAACATTCCATGTCCCACCTTTGTACCTCTGTATAGTCCCCCCATGCCTGGAAGACCTTCCACCTGTTGGAATCCTTGGCTCCCTTCAAGGTTAAGCCCGTGTGCTGCTTCCTACATGCAGCCTTTCCTGTTTGTGCTTCCTCTGTGCCACTTTGTATACATTCTGTATTTACTAATCTGTATATACTTTGTATCTCTTCAATAGGTGAGGAACTGTTCTATTTTGTTTTTGTATCTCTAGGACTTGCCTAGAACAACGATTGGACCGCTGTAGGTAAATGGACCGGAACAAGGATTTTAAAGTGCCTATTATGTGGTAGGGTTAACTGACTTGCTGAGGGTCACCTAGCTGACAAGTGTCCAAGGCCACATTTGAACTGCCTCAGTCCAACTGAGACCTAAGAAAGACCTTTGCTTAAAAAGGCCAATGTCTCCCATTGTATCCTGGGCTATCTCCAGTCATCTTGATTGATATTTGGCCACTGGACACAAATAGCTCCAGAGGAGAAAGTGAGGCTAGGGACTTTGCACAACCCTCCTTTATTTAAATCCAGTTCACCTGCTAGTCATGGCATCACTTTCCCTGATGTCATGATCCTCTTTGAGAATGAAGGGCAAACGATATTATGTGCCAGGCACTACGCTAAGCATTTTTATAAATATAGACTTATTTAATTCTCACAAACATCTTGTAGGTAGATGCTACTATTATTCTCATTTTACGGTTTAGGAAAACAAGTCAAACTGGTTAAGTGATTTGCCCAGAGTCACATGGCTAGTAAATACCTAAGGCTAGATTTGTACTCAGATTTTCCTAACTCCAGGTTCAGAGCTCAGTCCACTGTGTCATCTAGCTGCTTCCTAGGTACTGAATTGAATTGAACTGAGGAAAATGGAATGCTGAGCCCATAGAATAGTAAACAAGTAAGTCTGACTGGCAAATAGAATTTGTAGAGGGGAGTAATGTGAAATGTCTTCAAAAGAATATTGGCACTAGAATGTGAAGGACTTGAAGTGTCTAGGTGAGGGGTTCCTGTTTTATTCTAGAGACAATAAAATAGGGAGCCATCGATATTTCTTGATCAAGGGAGAGACATGGTCAAACTGTACTTTTGCTAAGTTGTTTTTCAGTGGTCTCTTACTTTCTCTGACCCCATTTGGGGTTTTCTTGGCAGAGATGCCAAAGTGGTTTTCCATTTCCTTCTCCAGCTCATTTTACAGATGAGGAAATTGAGGCAAACAGGGTTAAGTGACTTGCCCAGGGTCATAGAAATGATACTTTAGGAAAATTATTTTGGTAGCCTTGCGAAAGATGGATTGCAGAGAAAATGGAAACTGTGAGTGCTTCAAGAGAGAGGAAGATGAAAAGTGAAAGCAATGAAGCCCTGAGTTTGGGTGGTGAGTGTGTGAATGAAGAGAGGGAGACATGCAAGAGATGTGAAGCTCTATAACAGATAGAGATGCTATTTAATGCTAACATTTTAGATAGGTATTCCAAGAAAGACCACACACACCTGGGATATCACATAGCCCTCGGTAAATGGTCACACCAGTCTTGATTAGAAACATGTTTGTTTCTTTCCTTTGAAAAAGAAAAAACATGGTTTGGGAAATGCCTAGTTTTGGTGAAACTTCAGAGAACCAGAGGGAAGATTATAATTTTCTTGATAAAACCAATATTCCTGAGTTATTTTTTTTTTTTTACCACTAATCAGATGAGACATTTTTGACTAGTTATTTAACCTTAGCTCCCTCTCCTAGAAAATAGAGACACGAATACCATTGTCATATATATATAATTATACATATTGTTACATATGGTCATATTTTATAATTATACAATATTGTTACTTATTATATAATCACATACTATATAGCCATCGCTAAAATCAATAAGTGATGAATGAGAAAGCATTTATCAAATGCAAAGCCCTGAGCTAAGTTTGGCAATACAAACTGAAAAGCAAGACAGCCCTTCTCTCAAGGAGCTCACATTCTGGGGGAAATTAATATTATACTATTATGTTAATAACTAATTATTAATTTGTAATCCATTCTTTTCCTCCTATTTCTATTAAGGCCCAATTCCTGAAAAGATCCATCAGTCTGTGAAGGGCAGGGCTGAGTGAAGAGATTAACTCCTAACCCCTAAGGAATATGCTCATTAACTAGGTTGGGTAGGGACCCCACCCAACTGAGAAACCTAATTTCTGTTTAGAATATAAACAGAATTCATTCTGGATGAGCCTTTGCCTAGAGGAGGAACCTCTAATCCTGAATCTGCTCCATTAGCGTTTAGGGCACCCTGGCTTTACAGCGAGTGGAAATGTTTTCCCCTGCCCAGATACCTTGAGGCTGCTGAGTCTCCTGATCAAGCCATTTTTTCAGCGTGAGGAGCAGAAGACTTTTAGCCCACTTCCTCATTAAATGTCCACCAATCAGCGCTGAGTTTCACTTGTCAGGGGAGTTCCTTTCAGAAGGGATTTAAGGTATGGTCTTAGGTTACAAGAGAAACCACTGACCATCAATTTATTGATTACAGGTTAGGCTAAGTAATAAATTATTAATTGCCTGGAAACTCTGTCTCTTGGGGGTTTTCATTCATCATATTTTAATAAGGTGAGATGTTACATGTGGGTTAGAAGTAAGCTGGAAGTAACTCCAAGCTACAAGTAAGGTAGAAAGGCTTCAGTGGTCTTCAGAAGACTGTGGCGAATGATAGTGATGTGATTTCCTTAATATTATTTCCACTGACAAAATCATATCCATCTTTATGTTCAAGCACTTGACAGTGCCAAGGACTTTAGTGTTGAGAAATCTCTTTTCGTGGTCTTCAGTAGCTGTGGCTGCTGAGGAGTAGGGGACTGCAGCCTGTAGTAGTTGCCAGGTCACGTCTCCCAGATGGTTGATTCCTTAGATGATGGCTGTGGGAGGACAGTCTGGAAGCAGGTCTGGTGGTCTGGGATGGGGGGAGGCTTGGGCAAAACCCTGCTATTCCTTGGGTTCTTGGGCTCAGGATCTTGGGCTGCCTCCTCAGGGTCTAAGGGGAGATGGTGGTCGAGTTGATGATGGTAGTTTGACTTGCCAGAAAAGTGCTGCCTCCTGTCTCTTCCTCATTGCCCACTTTTAGCAAGGCTGGCTTCCTAGTCTATCAGTGGCAGTTGGTGGGAAATAGTTGGAGTGGCTAGTCTCTTCTTTTTTATATATATATATATATATAATAGTATTTTATTTTTTCCCAATTATATGTAAAAGACAGTTTTTAGCATTCATTTTTACAACGTTTTGAGTTTCAAATTTTTCTCTCTCCCTCCCCTCCCTGCTTTCTAAAATGGTAAACAATTTGATATAGGTTATACGTGTGCAATCATGTAAAACACGTTTCCATATTAGTCATAGCTATGAAAGAAGAAACAGAGCAAAAGGAAGAAAAAACCTACACAAAAAATACAGTTAAGTGAAAAAAGTATGCTTTGATCCATATTCAGAGGCCATCAGTTCTTTATCCTTGCTCTAGAGTTTTGGCTGAACCTAGATGGAAAATTATTAAGGAGAAGAAATTCTAGTAGGCAATCTGCCCACTTCCAGGGAATGCTTTTCTCTGAACTGGAGCTTGGGAGAGGGGCCAGCTTGGGATCTCTTTCTCCTGTGGGAACACTATTGAAATACTAGCCACCTGCCCCTTATTTTACAGATGAGGAAAACAAGGCACTTGATTGTAGTTCGTCTTGTCTAGTTCTCTAACTATGGGAAGTCCTGTCCTCTTAAATAGATTATGAACACCTGTAGGACTAAGGTCATATTTTGTTCTCCTTTCTCACCTTCCGTAGCCTTCAACAGGATGTTGGACCCACAAGTCAATTCAACCAACCTTTTCAAAGTACCTCTTAGTCATTTAATTAGGAGCTAATAGCAGATTGCTATGAGGATAAAACCAGAGGATACAAATATTAAAGGGCTGAATATTTAGGAGTGCCTCAGAGGTTGTGGTCAACTCTGTATCAGGGTCTGGTTCCCAGCCTTGTGGTTTCTGAATAATTTTCTCTTTTCCTCCAAGGGTGAACAGGCCTTAGGAAACTGGTTCACCCCAAAGAAAACTCTCAGAGACCGATTTGCAAGCCAGAAAGCCAACGGATGGGCTTGTCAGTCTGTTGTCCTGTAACTCCCATCAGCATCCCTGTCCAAAACATTTCTCCCTGGACACTACTTCCCTATATGTGTTAATTTTATCCTATTGGCTCCCTGAGGGGGAGGGACTATCTGGATTTTTTAAATTTGTTATTTCCAGCACTTAGCACAGTTCCCATACATTGTAATTACTTAGTAAATGCCTTTTCACCCATTTATTGCAAATTATTGCAGTGGCCTTTGAGGTCAGAGACCTGGTCTTAAGCCTGCGTATATCACCAGCTCTGGGCACAGTGTTCTGTGCAAAGAAGGTATTTAATAACACTTAATTCCTCCCATTTGTTAAATGAACTGTTTGGACTAGATTAGAGAATCTTGACAGATCCACAGATCACAAGAGGCCTCTGGATAGATTAGATTTAGGGGGTCTGTGAACTAGAATTAGGGGGGAAAAATCACATCCTTATTTTATAAACTTTACCTGGAAAGTTAGTATTTCCTTTATTTTTGAAAGTAGGCCACAAACCACAGCATTAGCAATATTAGCAAAATTAGACATTAATACAAATTACTGATATTTTCATAATATATTACAGCTATTGTAGATATCAGAAAATTCCATTTATTCTCATTACTTTGAAATTACTGTAGTTATTAGACTTGTTAGCCTTATTACTACATCATGAATATTTTTAAATTTAAAAACTATATTTCAATAGAATTGGTTTTCTTTGTAAGCTTATGTATTTCATTTTATGCATTGAAAAACCTTATTTTGAGAAAGGATCCACAAGTTTCACCAGACATCTAAAGGGGTACATGACACAAAAGAGATTAAGTACCCCTGGTACTAGATGATCCTTAAGGTCCCTTTTAAAAAAAAATCTCTAACAATCTATTATTTTAAAAAAAAGCTTGTTGATGGTGATTATTACTTGGGGTGCTAGGGAATGAAGATAAGGAGGATGATACCTCTCCAATATGTAATGGTACTGAATATTCATTATTGGAAAGGACTACCTGCCTAGTATTAAGGTGTCTAGGGAACTGAATTAATGGTTTGTGACCAAAGAAGCAGAGATCTGGGAAAATAGTGTATTTCTTGGGATGTTTCATTCAAACTCTGAACATATCTTCCTAGTAACCATATATTTATTCCCTCCTGGATAGTGCTAGAGACATGACTATTCTCTACTTCCTATACTAGTAATTACAGGGCAAGGGAGACAAGATGGTGGAGTATGGGTCTCCATTTCTAGAGGTAGAATGGCTGTAATGGAATGAACATTTAGTTGGGCTTCAGCAGACTTGGGTTGAAGAGCTGGTTTTGTCATTTTTTTAAAAATGTAAATATGTTTTTACCTTTCCATTTGATAAATTCCTGGAGGACAGGGGCCACATCTGCAGTTTGGTATTTTCTGTGCAGCACCTAGCACTGAAGAAACAAGGCCTAGAGAAGGGCTCAAGGTCACATATGTGGCATCAGGCCTATTCTAGTTTAATTTACACTTGAAAAAACTTCATTCATTTTTACATCTCATTGTTACAGTTTGGCCCCTTACTTTTGGCCCCCTTTTGCTTTGCTGAAGTCTAAAAAATATGTTGTTGGGTTTTTTTTGTCTTTCCTCTTTTTCCTATCTTAGCTGATACCTTTAATAAAATTCACAAACGTTTCCTTTGATTTCCACCACGGATACCCCCTTATAACAAAGAAAAAACAATGAACAGAAAGGATCAATAAGCAATCACATCTGAAAGAGTATGCAAAACAGCATCCATAATCCCCTTCTCTACCGAGAGACAGAAAGTATGTTTCATCCTTTGACCTTTGAACCCAAGATTTCATTTCAATTAATCTGAATTTGGTCACCTTTCACTATTTTCATTTACATTATTGTAGTCATGTGTATATTCATTTCTTGGTTCTGCTTTCTTCATGCTATATCCCTTCATTTAAGTCTTTCCATGTATCTATGAATGCCTTATGCTCATTGTTTCTTATTGGTGCAATAATATTCCATCACATTCCTTTTTGGTAGTCCAGACCTATGATTTCATAGGTGGAGGGAAGCTCCCAGTGAGGAAATCCCTTCCACCAATTCAGATCTCACTAGGACATTGAGAAGTGACCTATGTAGGGTCATGCAGCCAGCATGTGAGTCAGAGGTAGACTTTCTAACTGAAACCAGCTCTCTCTCCACCATGTACTCTGTTGCCTTTGTATTGCAATTTATTCAGTCACTCCTATCACTGAAGCAATTACTTGGTTTTTTTTGCTTCCGCAATGAATGCTGCTTGGATTATATTGTTATACGTGACACCTAACTTCCCTGGAAGTGGTTTCCCTTTTTGTTTTAATTAATTTATTTTCACTTGGCCTTCTTATTCTGGGTGCTCCCAGAAGCCCTAGCATTCACGTGCATTGTCTTGGGTTGCTTGGAAAGACCTAGAGGTTATTTGAAGAGATAAGTATTCTTAATGTGGGGAGAATGAATGAAACCTGCTATTAAGGATAAGTTTTAAAACCCTGCTTTCATGCTCTTGGCAGAGGCAGGAATTATGCTATCCTTCTGTGATTGAATTTCTTCTTGGGTTTCAAAGTACTTTGTAGCAGGACAACTGACCTGAGATGAGAGATGCTGCTGGGCCTCATGGGGAATGAATATTTATGGCGGTGTCTCCACTGGAATTTTCAAAAAACCTTTAGGCCAGGAGAGTTTGAGGTACGGTTCTGAAAATACTGCTTGGGGACTATTCATTCTCTGTAAAGGTCCCCCTATGGTTTGGCCTCATAGTATGAATGAATGAGAAAGGATTTAGGAAGGGCTTATTATGTGCCAAGCATTGTGCTAAGCACAGGGGATACAGACAGAAAAAATGACAGTCTCTGCTTCTCTAGGAGGTCACTGTCTAATTGAGGGGGATAGCTTGAAATGAAAAATGATTGATTTTTTGAATGAAAAAGAGGTTGGCCACAGAGTCTGTTTCAAAGCTGGGGAGGCCTAAGGGTGCCACTTACAGGGTCAATGGCAAGGCCAAGGATCCTTAGTGTCTGAGGCTGGATTTGAATTTAGGTCCTCCTGATTCCAGGCCCAGCAGTCTATCCACTGGCCTGTCTAGCTGCCCCAGTTTCGCACCAAAGTATGAGTTGGTATTTGAATCTAGGACTCCTGACTAAAGTCCAGAGCTCCAAAAAGAGGTTAGGAGAGAGGAATGTAAGGAAAGAGAAGTAGAAATGGGGGTATTAAAGACAAAGGGCACTTGTGAATCCTGGAGGAAAGTCTGAAAGCCACACAGAGTGACTCAACTGATGTCTGGAACAGCCTAGAAGGAAAATACAGGCACTGGGGAGGCAGAGCAAGGCCAGACTCCAACCACCCACTGACGTGCTCTGCCTTTAAATGACAAGCAAAGACTCCCAGAGCTAGAAGGGGCTTGAGGCATCAGAGTGGTTCAGGCAAGATACCCTTGAAGCTGCTCTCTTCTCATCTTTGCTCAAAAGATTTACAGGAATGGTTAACCCTAAAACAGGCTCCTTAACTGCATTTTTTTTAGTGAAAATCTCTTTTTTTTTTGGAAGTCAGGCTGGGATTGAGACACTGAAGGGAAGACTCCTTGATTTTTTATTTTATTTTTTGGGTGGTTTCTGTGTGCTGCAGAATACGGTATTTACTGCCATTTCCTTGTGGAGTCTGGTGGGGAAGGGACAAATTATGTGGTGAGGTGGGACTTCATTCCCACCTTACTGATAGGATCATTTAATTATGTTCCAGTTCTGAAGAGGGATGACAATGCATGTTTACTTAGCCTTCAGAGAACAGGGGCTGCCCACAGCAAACCCCTACCCATGCTGGTCCTTTGGGGAAACCGAGCCCTGGATTTTGAGGGAGAGCAAAGGGGTGTATTTGGAAGGGAGTCAGCAAAAAGTCAAGGCTGGACCAGATGTTCACCTCTGGAATTGTCTTCTCTGTTCTATGATGGAAATAGAACTGATTTTTTCTGGGCCACTAAATGAATCACCTACTAGTGGGACAAGCGGGTCCCAAAGCTGTGTCCCTGATCTACTTGTGCAGAGCACATCTCACTTTCAAGTTCTTATTGATGTAAATAAACAGAGATGATCATAAAGTAGGGTACATAGAGATAGTTAAGACCCTACTCGTTATTTTCCTTTTATCCTTATTTTCTTTCCTGGCTCAGGAGGAAGCTTTTAAAATGAAGTTATTTAATTACTCCCACATTTACCCAGGAAAAATATGATCCAGAGAGGAGGCAGGACAGTTCAGAGGGAAGAGGCCACTCAGATGTCTTAACATTACTTTCAGAGATGTTGCTGTTTATCTCTAGCATAGATGGGGTTGTTGTTTTCAGTTGTGTCCATCTCTTGTTGACTTCATTTGGGATTTTCTTGGCAAAGATAGTAGAGTAATTTGCCATTTCCTTCTCCAGCTCATTTTACAGATGAAGAATTGAAGTAAATAGGATTAACTTGCCCAAGGTCACACAGCTAGTAAGTGTCTGAGGTCAGATTTCAACTTAAGTCTTCCTGACTCCAGTTGGGTGCTCTATCCACTGCACTACCTAGTTGCCCTAAAGACGGGCTAGCCAGCTAAATAAGATGGTAGCCTGGGGAAAACTGGTTAACTTTCTAACTCCTTCAGAGTCAAAGTTTCAGGGTGATTTGAGATTGTCATAAATTCCAAGAATATCAAATAAAACTCTATTCCAAAAAAAAAAAGCACAGAAACATATTCTAAGCCAAAATTAAAACCATTTTTGAATTATCAAGTTTGGGATTACCTTTGGCACCCATAGGCTCTGTCAGTAGGGACAATTGACTGCTGATTGGCCATAGTTCTTTGGTGATTCCATTTTTAAATGGGAAAACTGAAGTGTGAAGAGAGAGCCTTCCTCCTGGATAGAATTACAGTATATAGAATTTACAAATGACTTGGAAAGTCTTGGCAGGCCCAGACAGGAGAAAAGCAAAGGCTGGGGGTTATTAGGAGGAGGGAGACATAGTGTCAGTCAGTCAGTCAGCAAATATTTATTAAGCCTATACTACATGCCAGGCACTGTGCTAAGCGTTGGAGATACAAAGAAAGGCAAAAGACTTTCTCTTTTCTCAGGGAGCTTTCATCTAATGTGAGAGACAACAACATGCAAACACTTGGTACAAATAAGTGGTCCACAGGATAAACTGGAAATAATCAACAGAGGAAAAGGCATTAAGATGAAGGGGGAGTGCCATACCAATTAAACTATCAGATAATTATTTTCTAGAACTG
Organism: Notamacropus eugenii; assembly: GCF_028372415.1. Taxonomy (NCBI): domain Eukaryota; kingdom Metazoa; phylum Chordata; class Mammalia; order Diprotodontia; family Macropodidae; genus Notamacropus; species Notamacropus eugenii. The sequence goes on along the minus strand of NC_092872.1, from coordinate 592,815,874 downwards.
GATAAAATAATATCAAAATTCATTTGGAAGAACAAAAGTTCCAGAATATCAAAGGGACTAATGAAAAGAAATGCTTGGGAAGGTGGCCGAGCACTACCAGACCTCAAATTGTACTATAAAGCAGCAATTATCAAAACCACTTGGTATTGGTTAAGAAACAGAGAGGTAGACAACTGGAATAGACTTGGCTTTCAAGACACAGTAGGCAAGGAATATAGCAACCTCCTGTTTGATAAACCCAAGGACCCCAGCTTCTGGGATAAGAACTCACTGTTTGACAAAAATTGCTGGGAAAACTGGATAACTGTGTGGCGGAAATTAGGCATAGACCCATGCCTGACACCATACACAAGAATAAAGTCCAAATGGGTACATGACTTAGGTATAAAGACTGATACCATGAATAAACTGGAGAAGCAAGGAATAGTGTATTTATCAGATTTATGGAGAAGGGAAGAATTTTTTTACTAAAGAAGAGATAGAAAGCATTATGAAATGCAAGGTGGATAATTTTGATTACATTAAACTGAGAAGTTTTTGCACAACCAAACCTAATGCAACCAAAATTCGGAGGGATGTAGTAAATTGGGAAAGAATTTTTATGGCTAAGCTTGGGGATAAAGGCCTCATTTCTAGAATATATAGAGAACTGACTCAAATGTATAACCAAACAAGTCATTCCCCAATTGATAAATGGTCAAAGGATATGAACAGGCAATTTTCAGAGGAAGAAATTAAAGATATCTATAATCATGAAAAAATGCTCTAAATCACTATTAATTAGAGAGATGCAAATCAAAACAACTCTGAGGTACCACATCACACCTATAAGATTGGCAAACATGACAGAACAAGAAAATGATAAATACTGGAGAGGATGTGGGAGAGTTGGAACACTAATTCATTGTTGGTGGAACTGTGAGCTCATCCAACCATTCTGGAGAGCAATTTGGAACTATGCCCAAAGGGCTACAAAAATGTGCATACCCTTTGACCCAGCAATATCGCTACTAGGACTGTATCCCCAAGAGATCATAAAAATGGGAAAGGGTCCCACATGTACAAAAATATTAATAGCAGCACTCTTTGTAGTTGCCAAAAACTGGAAGTCAAGGGGATGCCCATCAATTGGGGATTGGCTGAATAAATTATGGTATATGAATGTAATGGAATACTACTGTGCTATAAGAAATGATGAACAAGAAGACTTCAGAGAGGCCTGGAAGGACTTATATGACCTGATGCTGAGTGAAAGAAGCAGAACCAGGAGAACTTTGTGCACAGCAACGACCACAGTGTGCGAGAGTTTTTTCTGGTAGACTTGGAATTTCATAATAACACAAGAACTTATTAAAAAAAAAAATCCCAATGGTGGTTTTCTAAGGCAAAATGCCTTCCACACTCAGAGAAAGAAACATGGAAGTCATTCGCAGAATGTAGCAGATCATGTTTGTGTGTGTGTGTTTTTGTGTATCATGTTTTGATTTGTTATATGATTTTTTCCATTTATTTTAGTTTGACTACATAGCATGACTATAGTGAAAACGTTATCAATAGGAAAGTATATATAGAACCTATACAGAATTGTATGCTATCATGGGGAGGGAGTGGGGTAGTGCGGGGTAGGTGTGGGGGGGAGGGATAAAATCTTAATTTAATGGCAGTGATTGTAAAACATTAAAAAATAATAATAAAATTAAATTTAAAAAAAAGATGAAGGGGGATCAGGGTAGACTTCCTGTGGAAGGTGGGATTTTAGCTCGGACTTGAAAGAAGCCAGGGAAGCCAGGAGGTAGAAATGAGGAGGGAGAGCATTCCAGGGACCAGGATAGCAGAGGACTGATGTCTCAGTTCCTGTCCTCAGTTCCTGGGTTGACTTTGGCTTATTTTTACTTACACCCTAGATCTTCCTATTGCTCGCACCTGTTTCTCAGATTCACATTCCCGTAGTCCATCTCTGAATTAATAATAATAATATCTAGCATTTGTATAATGCATCAAAGTTTGCAAAGCACTTTACATTTGATCCTCACATTTTACAGATAAGGAAATTGAGGCTGAGAAGTTAAGTGACTTGCCTAGGATCACATAGCTGTTAAGTGTCTGAGGCAAGGTTTCAACCCAGATCTTCCTGTCTCTAAGTTTTATGCTCTAATCACTTTATAACCTTGGTCCTGCACTTGTATCTATGATGGTGTCCTAACAGAGCTGCCTCCAGCCCCAGTATTCTAACTTCATTGTAGCCCCGCTGCCCCAATGTCCTAACTTCCTCACATATACCTCATTGCTCACTACAACAACAGGAATATCCCTGAAACTCATAGTTCTCACAGAAACAGCAGGTATGTCCATGTGATGGGAACCCGGCCATTGCCTCTACCTAAGCACTGCCCCCAGACCCATTCCTCATATTTCCTACAGAAACAACAGGTGTGTCCATGCACTCAACCACAACCACATCCTTCTAGTCCTAGATATGACCACAATACTCAGCCAATCAGAAAGCAGCACCACCAGGATGCCCAAGCAGGATGTGGATCACCAAACAATAGAAGGGACTTTCCCTAAGTAGACACCTGCACAGTAATAGTAAAGAACTGATCTAGAGTGAACTTATGACATAGAGAGGCTTATTATAATATGCGTTGTGAATAATCCCATGCGTAGTTCCACTGTGGCTGGGACCCCTCCTCTAATCTCTTTCAAACTCCTCCTACCTTTTTAATATAAATCATATTCCTATGTTCGATGTAAATTTCTGTTATGCAATTGCATCTTTACCCTATAAAAATCCATCTTGCTTTCTTTGAAGTTGCTGGTTCTTTTGCCCGCTTCATGAGAAGCATCAATCTCAATAGATGCCTATACTTGGATAAGAGGTGGTCTGACTCAGAATTCTTTGAGACAGTTCCACCAACACACATCATGAAACCCCAACAGTTTTTGGTGTCCCAGAGTTGAAACCTCAACATCCAGATGATGGTCTAAGCATGCCCGACCCTGTGGATCAGCTTGGATTCCCACAGTTCTGGCCTTCAGTAATGAAAGAATGAATGGAACATTTATTAAGCACCTACTACTGTGTGCAAAGCATAGTGTTAAGCACTGTGGGTACAAATAGAAAAGTTAGAGAGTCTGCTCTCAAGGATCTTACACTCTAATGAGGGAGAAAACACATTTGGAAGATTTCACCTGCAAGTCAGATGGAAGGATCCCATGGTCCTCATGGTACAGTGGCAAAGCAGATGATAATACCTCTTTTTAAATGTCATTTGTCAATTTCTGATGTTGGGCCTTTTAACACTGGGTTGTATTCGTTGGCACATTGTAAGTGCTATATAAATGTGCTTGCCTTGCCTGAGTATCTGGCTTTCCTGTTTCCCTATGATCTTCTAACACGGTACTGTTCTTTGGGAATCATCTGTGACTATAATTTGCTTTCATGATGGCTTTCTGGGCCTCTGATGCTGAATAGAAGGGAGCCAGAATGTTTTAGGGCCCCAGATGCTACGAGATAATTCATGAGGTTTCCAGTGGAGATCTGAGAGTGGGACCACACCTTGCTGACCTGGAGGAGGGTCGTTCCACTCTCTGCTGGCAAAGGGCAAGGAGCAAAAGGGAAAAGAGAATCATAGTGTGGCTGGGGCTCAGGCAGCTTAGCCTTTGTGAAACTGTGGGTAACAGAATGAGACAAAAAAAAATCCCTGGATGATTCTGATGGGGTACCATTGGGAGCATTCATATCCTCTTGGTCACATAAAACCTTTGTTTTAAAGGTTAATTTAAGAAATAGAACCTTTTCAAAAGAGATTCCCTACCCTGATGGAAATTGGGACAGGGGAATCTTACATTTATACTGATATATGTCCTCTTATCAACACTAGAAGATAGGTATGTGCATTTTATATTTATCCCCCAAAAAGAAAAAAAGCAGTTTACATACATGTTCTCATGTGATCCTTAGGCCAATCCTGGAAGGTAGGTAGTACAGCTGTTATCATTCTCACTTTATAGATGAAGAAAACTGCATGAGTCAAAAAGGATTTAATAAGTGTTTTCTATGTGCCGAACACTATGCTAAGCACCGGACTTACTAATAGAAAAGTGAAATTCTTCTCCATTTCAAAGAGATTTTTAACTCCCTATTCTAACTGGAGAGATTTTATACACACACACACACACACACACACATACACACACACACACACACACACTCCCCAATTAGATTAGAGATTATATATGTATGTGTATATATATATGTGTGTATATATATAATTTCTCTAATTAGAATGATATATGTATATGTATATACATGTGATATGTATATATCATTCTAATTAGAGAAATTATATATATACCCACACATAATGTGTATATATGAGAGTTCAGCTGCAAGGCAAGACCTAATGATCCTCCATCTTATTAGAAAGATTATAGCTGGTGACCCTCTGCTCCTGGGAGCAGCGTGAGTAGCCTTATTTGCCCCATAGCCAATGAACTGAGAGGACCAAAGCTAGTGCCTGGTGCCTCAAGTGGTCTTGAGGATTAGAGTAGAGTAGGCAATCTGGGCTCTTTCCTTTAGGAAGAGAGGGAATGAGGATTGACATTCAGCTGTGGTGGTGGTGGTGGGGATAAAGGAGAAAATGGCATGTTGGCAGAAAGGTTAGGGGAAAGGGTGATTCTGGTAAGATATGGGAAGATAGCAGTCTGGGCAGTGATCAAGGGCTATACATACCCCAACCCTTTATAACTCTCTAGATCCTAAGCCTAAGTCTCATACCATCCAGATTTCCAGCCTGTGCTCTAGGACCTGGACCGTGGGCAACTTGCTAAAAATTACCCTGCCACTCCGCCTCCCCCTTGCCACATTCCACCTCTTCCTTTATGCATCATAATTAAACCAATATTTCCATTGCTACAGTGAAGGACGTGATATTTTAATGCCTTATGGTTCCACTAGGAATCTGTGTGATACAGAGTCACAGGCTGACTTAGAAGTTCCCTTCTTTGACTGTCATTGCCACCTTTCTCATACCCATCCCTATCAGCCATATCTATCTCTCCTATGTCCCTGTCTCACCCTGCCTTCTGCTTCCACTGTGCCCATTCTGTTGATAACAAATTGCTTTTATATTAGATCTCTTCCTTTCACATTTCTTCCTTGCAATCATGAAAACTCGTGTCTGTATTCTTGGTCCCTGTCTACAGGACTGAATGTACTTTCTGTCCTGCTGTGTGACCCAGTGGGCCAGGAGTGGGAGGAGGCATGCTTCTGGCTCCTCATTTTTCTTATCCACCTCTCTTCCTTTGAAGTTTCACTCCACCCTACCCAGTTCTTGCAGACCATTATCGTGTGGGCCCCACATCATTCTCCTTCCTTTGTCAGAGTTCAGTATCAGGCTCACAGTTTTCCTTTCCATTCTAACTGCTGCCCTTATAGTTGGGGATTTCAATTTATCTCCTCAAATAGCTTTGCTTCCCACTTCATCATCATCTGCAAATATTCCATATTTATAATCCATAGTGACAAAATTAATTTGTTTTATAATAATGTTCTTTGCTTACATTTCACTCCTTACCTTGACTGTTTTTTATTTTCATTGTAACCTCTAGTCATCTCAGCCCATTGACTTTGTTCCAGCCTCACTTTCTTCCTTTAAAATCTTGACCTTTTAGTTAATGAATACAACTTAACACTGTCTTCTGCCCTTGTGTTCTTTATCTCCTCATCCTATCACTGCTCAGCCCTTTCCAAATCCCTGAATTACCCTCACCATTACTCTTCCTTGCTCCAACTTTCAGGCTGCAAAAAGATGCTATGAAAGGTCACACAACTGTATGAGACTTTGCAGCTGTGCTTCTGACTTTCTGGTCCCAGGGTGAGAAAGCCACCATGCTTCAGTTACTGTTTCACTCTGGAACCTCCCTGAGCACCTATGGCCTCCTCACCCTAGAGCATCCATCAAACCCTGTGGTTTCCCACCCCAGAACACCCTATTGCTACCTAGATCCCCTTCTCCCTTCTCCCATTGGTAGGTTCCTCTTGGGATCTCCATTTTGGGAAAGATTCCAGGCCAGTCAACCTCATTCCCCTCCTGGCTGTGCTTCTGACTTTATGAACTTCAGTGTTATGGCCCTACTCATTACCCGTTCTCTTCCCTGCTTTTCAGTCCATTTTTGTATATTATCTTTCCCCCTTACAATCTCTGTAAGCTTCTTGAGGGCAAGGACTCTTTTTCTTTTTGCTTATATTTGTACCTCTAGCACTTAGCAAAATGCGTGCCTGATACAAACTAAGCACTAAATATCTGATTGTTGCCTTGCCTTGTCTATGAATTGGATCCACTATATCTACTATATCCACTATAACTACATTATCTGATCTCTTCTGGGCCCTCGTTGCTTAATTTAGTGTTATTTCTCTGAATTCTTAGGATTCCCTCCCCCTCAAAATAAATAGGAGAATGATTGCTCATTTTAATTCTCATTTTTTATGTCAAATGCCACTCCAATTAATTATTCCTCAGTAGATCATTGTGCAAGAGCATTGGGTACCTAGGGGAAACTAGATGGAGAAGTAGAGAGAGTGCCAGACCTGAAGAAAGGAAGACTCATCTTCCTTAATTCAAATCTGGCCTCAGACACTAGCTGTGTGACCCTGGGCAAGTCACTTAGCCCTATCTGCCTCAGTTACCTCATCTGTAAAGGGAGCTAGAGAAGAAAATGGCAAGCCCCTCAAGTATCTCTGCCAGGAAAACCCAAAATAGGGTCACAGAGTCAGACATGCATAAAATGGCTAAATAATCAAACAACAGCAAAAGTCAATGTCCTCACAAAGAAAAGAAAAGAAGAGGTCCTACGAATGAAACTTATATAGATCCAAATGAGATTTATTGAACTATATTCTTTATGTTCAGTTAAAACTTCAGAAAGGCTAGAGATGGGGTATGTCATAAATACTCAAGTCTATGCCCAGAGTAACTTGGGGGGTAGGGACTGGAAGTTATTTATCAGTTTAAAAATGGCTTCCCAGTTTTCTCCCTTTTGTTGTTGTTTGGTACTTCAAGAGAACCAAATGACATCATCATATTGGGGTCAAGGTACAGTGTATTTGACTGTGACTGATCAGCCTAATATGAGCTCCTAAGGCTCTGTCAAAGATTGGGCACCAATAGTCCATTTGAACATTTGGAATGGGGATGTCTCTAGATTTGCACATTTCACATTTCCTTAGTACTATTCTGATTCTGCTTTGCTCACAGAGCACAGTGCCTTCTTTGATGTGGGCACAGCATGCTGGGCAGTCCTGTGCCAGCATCTCCCATGTCTGACAATTAATATTAAAATTCTTCAAAGAAACCTTGAGAATGGCTTGTATAGCTTCTTTTGACATCCATATGAATACTGGCCTTCTGTGAATTCTCTGTGAAACAGTCTTTTAGGTAAACATATGGTTGGCATTCAAACTATGTGGCCAGCCTACCAGAGTTTCACTTTCTTCAATAGAATCCCTTTTGTACAAAAAAGATCCCACTTGGAGTTGTGAACTGATCCAACCATTCTGGAGAGCAATTTGGAACTATGCCCTGTATAACTATAAGACTGTGCATATCTTTTGATCTAGCAATATCCAACAATGGATTACCTCACTTTAAGGGAGTACCTGAAAGGCCTTAGCCTAAAAGGGCAATGGTCTCCCATTGCATTGTGGGCTGTCTCCAGTCATCCTGATGAATATCTGGTCACAGGAGGAGAAAGTGAGGCTGGTGACCTTGCACAGCCCTCCCTCACTCAAATCAAAGTCAATTGCAAGTCATGTTATCATTCCCCTGATGTCACAATCCTCTTTGAAAATGAAGGACAAACACAACTGCTACAATGTCTTTATCCCAAAGAGATTTAAAAAAGAGAGAGAGAAAAGGACCCATTTGTAAAAAAAAAATATTTATAGCAGCTCCTTTTGTGGCAGTTAAGAATTGGAAACTGCCCATTAATTGGGAAATGACTGAACAACCTGTGGTATATGATTGTAATGGAATATTATTGTGCTATAAGAAATGACAAAGCAGGATGATTTCAGCAAAACCTGGAAAGACATACATGAACTGATACAAACTGAAGTGAACAGCAGCAGGAGAACATTGTACGTAGTGGCAGCAATATTGTATGATGAAGAACTGTGAATGACTTGGCTATTCTCAGCAACGCAACAATCCAAAACAATCCCAAAACCCACCATGAAAAATGCTATCTGCCTCCAGAGAAAGAGCTGATTTTGTCTGAATACAGACTACAGAGTACAGAAGCATATTATCTCTTTCTCTCCTTCCTCCTTTTTTCTTTCCTCCTTTTCTCTTTCCCTTCCTTCCTTCCTTCCTTCCTTCCTTCCTTCCTTCCTTCCTTCCTTCCTTCCTTCCTTCCTTCCCTTCTTTCTCTCTCTCTCTTTTGTCTTCTTACACAAAATGACTAATATGGAAAGGTTTTACATGATTGTGCATGTACAACCTATATCAGATTGTTTACCATCTCATGGAGGGGGAGGAAAGGGAGAGAGGGATAAAATTTCAAAACTTAGAAAAACCCCCAAAGATTAAAAACTGCTTTTACATGTATTTGGGGAAAATAAAATATTATTAAAATCCTCAAAAAAAAAAAAAGATATAGTCTAAGACTTCATTTCTAAAGAAAAAAAGAAAAAAAAAGAAACATTCCGCCTGGAATATGTGTTAACGTTATTTCATCAGTTTTCTTCTTTCCCCAGGGGCTCCATGGCAGTGATTGGTGAGGGAGGCAAGGTGTTATCTGTTATCACCAGTGCCACATCTGCATTTAGGGATTTTTTAATGTTGTTATTGGTTGACAATGTGAAGTAGGGAGAAAAGGAATTCAGCAGAGAGTCTGACTCATCTCCATAATAGTCTTTGGGCCTGTTCTCATAGAGATAGGAGTCTGCTTTTCATGGCCTTGGTTTGGCCTCTGGAAAAATTCCCAGAGCCCAGAAGCTCGTCCCTTATACAAGTGGCCATTAGCTTACAACAGACCTCATGATACTCTAACCACAAAGATACCATAGTTGGTTCATGGCCTGAATTACTGATTTAACTCTTAACTTACTAAAGCCAGTCTCCAAACTCATAAAGCATGCCGCTGGTGTAGTAACATTCATTAACATTAACCCAGGACCTTTATTCAGTACTTGATGTATTATATTGTCTTACAGTTACGAGATGGGTCAGCATTCCATTGCCAGGGGCTAGAATAGGCCCTAATATATTTCCTCACCGCCATTCTTTTGCTATCTCAGACTCGTTATACCACCCACCTCCTGACCCCTTAGCAGAGGACCTGTGCATAAGTGCACTGTAATAATTGAGGCCACTTGTCTGTATCCTCTTCTCCCCAGTTCCATATTTCAGATCACTCCAAGATTATCTCCAGTCCTCTCCTCTTTCGTTCCAGTCTCAGAGGATAAAATGAAGACTTCCTGGCCATTGCCAACCCCTTACTTTTTGGGCTTGTTCTCATTCTCTTCCCAAAACCTCTGGTAGCTTATTTCTTCCATCCTTCTCCCCAAATTTTTCTTTCCTTTTTTTAAAATAAATTTTTATTGATATTTTCTATTTATACATTTCCTAAATTTCTCCTTGTATCACTCCTCTTTTTCCTCACCACCATCCTGAGAGCTATCCTGAATACTGAAGAATATTTTTAAAGGAAAAAAAGAAAGAAAAAGAGGAAGAATCAAACAGTTGGTCAATAAACATTTTTTAAGTGTCTATTATGTGCCAGGCACTGTGCTAAGAGCTGAGGATACAAAGAAGGGCAAAAAACCAGTCCCTACCATCAAGATGCCCACAGTCTAATGGGTAAGACAACATGCAAATAACATGCAAGGAAATGAGATATATACAGAACAGATTGTAGGTAATCAGGAGAGGGAAGGCCCTAGAAGAGAAAAAAAAATCAGTAAAATCTCTCATTACATCAAAAAAGTCTGAAAATATAAGCAGTATTTCACAACTGAAGGCCTCCCACCTCTCTGAAGAATTAGTAGAGAGTAATATTTTTCTATCTTTTCTTTAGGGCCATGCTTGTTCTTTGTAAGTCTGAAATATTCACTTTCTTTTCTGGTAAGGTATTTGGGGTTAAGTGACTTGGCCAGGGTCCCACAGCTAGTAAGTGTTTAGTGTCTAAGGCTGGATTTGAACCCAGGTTCTCATGACTCTAGGACTTGTACTCTATCCACTGTACCACCTAGCTGCTCCTAATATTCCCTTTTGTTTTATGTTTTTTCTTTTTCTTTTTGTAGTCGTGTATATTGGTTTTTTTGGCTCTGCTTCACTCTACATCAGTTCATGTAAGACTTTGTCTTCTTCCCCATACTTACTCTATTTTGTTACTTCTTACAGCATTGTAATATTCCATTGCATTCTTGTATCACAATTTGTTTAGCTATTCCTTAATCAATGGACATCTACTTTGTTTCCAGTTCTTTGCTACCTCAAAACTGCTGTTCTAAATATTTTAGAGTATATGGGTGACTTTCTTCTGATCAATGACCTCTTTGGGGTGTTTTCTCCCTAATTTCCAATTTTTCCTTATTCATTGGCTCCTTCCCTGCTGCTTGCAAACACACCCAGATCTCCTCCATTTTTAAAAAAATCTAAACTTTTTTATTTTCAGTTCTAAATTATCTCCCTCCTTCCATCCCTCCCCTACCTATTTTGAAGATGAGAAATAGGATACCCATTATACACATAAGATCACTTAAAATATTTCCACATTAGATATGTTGCAAAAAAGTAAGAAAAATACAGAAAAATATGTTTCAATCTCCATCAGTTTGGTTTCCTCCATCCTTAAAAAAACCCTTATTTGGGCCTCTCTATCATTCCTTCAAGCTACCTTCAGGGTATCTTATTCTCTCCTCTTCATAACCAAACTTAGAAAAAGCTATCTACATTCCCACCTGCACTGTTTTTACCTCCTATTCACTTTTAACCTCTTGCAATATGTTTCTTATCCTCTCCACTTGACTGAAGTTACTCTGTCCAGTATCATCTATAATCTCTAAATTTGATGGCCCTTTCTCACTTCTCTATGGTGATCCTTCTCAGCTTCTCCATAGTGTTTGACACTGTGGGTTATTACCTTCTGGAAAATGTCTTCTGAATCTTCATTATACTTCTCTGTGCTCCAGCTTAATTGATATATTTGCTTTACCCTGTTTATGACATTCTATCTTTCCCACCTCCATGCTTTTGAACTGGCTGTCCCCATGTCTGGAATGCTCTTCCTTCTCCTTCTGTGTCTTAGAACTCTTAGCTTCTGTCAATGCTCAGTTCAATTGCTACATCCTTTAAGAGGCCTTTCCTGATTCCTCCGTTTGGCTTTTCTTGCTCTCCTTTTCCTTTCTCTTTATGAAGTCACTTGGTATTCATTATGAAAATAGCCTTTATTTGTTTATCTGTGAGTATATATTCCTCCCCTCTCCCCAGCAGAATATAGCGTCTGTTTCACTTTTGTCTTTGTATCTTCAATGCTTAATAGTTCTTGGCACATAGTAGACATTTAATAATTATTGGTTTGATACATTTTGACAAGGAACAGGTAGGTGGTAAAGTGCATAGAATGCCAGGTCCAGAGACAGGAAGATAAATCTTCCTGGATTCAAATGTGACCTCAGGCAGTTTCTAGTTGTGTGACCCAGGGTAAGTCATTTAACCCTGTTTGCCTCAGTTTACTCATCTGTAAAATGAGCTGGAGAAGGAAATGGCAAACTACTTCAGTATCTTTGCCAAGAAAACCCAAATGGGGTCATGGGGAGTTGGACATGACTAAACAACAAAACGTTATGACAAAGTGTAGCACATATTCTGGGGCTACTTCCCTGATTCCCATTTGAGCTGGTGGGCATGGATCTCCAAAGAATGACTGCTCCTTACTCTCAGGATCTTAGGGGTAACCCTGGGAATCTAGGTTTCCTGGCATGTTGTTCACAAGCCCCTGCCAATATGCTTGTCATTGTTTGTTAACCTACAGCTTTGATTCACTTTCAGCCAAGATATTTATTAAGACTGTATAGTAAGAATAGTTGGTAACAGGGATGGTTTGTAATCCCTGCTGCTGAGGATGGTGGATCCCTTGAATTCAGGAGTTTGGAGCTATAGTAGGGCTAAAAGACAGCTGAGTGTCCTTATGAAGTCTGGCACTAATAGGGTGAGCTTCTGGGGCTGGGAGACACCAAGCTGCCTAATAAGGAATGAATTGGTGCAGATCAGTAATAGAACAGGTCAAAGCTTCAATGGGTGAGATAGGAGGACCCAGTCTCAAAAATAAAACAAAACAAAATAATTGGTAACATAAAACATTCCCCATATACAAGACACATTTCCTTCGAACAAATGAGGTCCCTAGGGAGAGTAGACCCTAGGGAGAGTAGAGTACAATGGTAGTGAAGGACATCTGTAAGAAAATGCATGTGGCCAAAGAGTTAACTCATAACTGGCGGTTACTACAAGTCCTTTCTTGAATCCAGGGATGGCATTCTTCTGTGGTGTGAAAGGTCCTGCTCCTTGAAGCTGTTTCCTTCCTTGGGTGGTTTTCTTTCTGTATCTCTGTTGGTCCTCAGAGCATCTCCTTGTCCTCTCTGGATGCATTATGTCCTACTGGGAGAGTGTCTTGGTTGACAAGATCACTTGGTGGTTGTAGGTGGGGGAGGAAGAAACTCCAAGGCCCTTCCCCCCTCCCCCTGTGATTCTTTCTCAGGGGCTTGTCCCAAACTTGAATCTTCCTAAATTGGAGCTTTTCCATCACTAGACATTTTTTTTTTTTAAACAGAGACTCAATTGGATTCTTTTGTCCAATCACAAGATTTTCTCTGTGATACTTAGTCATTTTGCCTTCATCCAGTTATGAAAGCACTATAGTCCTTTCAAATTGATTAAGGGCTTGTTTACACCTGATTTATATTTTTGATAGAAAAACAATTCAATCCAGGAGTCAGGGTGGTGGTGGTGGTGGTGGTGCTGTGTGTATGCGTGTGTGTGTGTGTGTGTGTGTGTGTGTGTGTGTGTGTGTGTAATGTAACCTTTCCCTTGCAAAAATAAAATCCAACAAATTAGCCAATGAACAACAGTCAAAAATGCATTTGTTCTATGTCTTCCCCAACCTATAATATTGATTTAACATGCTTATATTATAAATTGTTCCCACATTGTGCCTTCTCTGTCTTAATTATTATTTTTCTTTTGGGCCTAGGATAATGATGACTTGGGGAGAGAGATTGACAAAGAGGTTCCTGATGATTCTGGAGCGTAGGTGAGACTGATTGTACCTCGTTATCACCCAGAGTCTTGAGGAGTGTGTGCAGGAAGCTGTGAGATAGGATAGAGGGGATACTGGATCTATACAGCGTAGGGCTGGTTACTCGCCTATCTGTCACTGCCTGAGATTGTGACTTTGTGACCTTGATGCAGGCGTCTGTTTTGATTGTTGCTACTTGCATTGTTAGTGACCTTGATGCAGGGGACGATTAAGGAAGCTGAGCATGCTCCTATAGGTGTCTACAAGTAGCAGCTGCCATTGAATTCTACCTGAGGTGGGAGGAGGACAAAGTGAGGCAGGTGACCTTGCACAACCTTCCCTCACTCAAAACAAAGTCAAGCGCAAGTCATGTCTTCATTTCTCTGAGGTCGTGGTCTTCTTCAAAAACAAAGGACGAACACAGGCAGCCCTGAGGTGGACTGGAAAGGCAGGGACAGCCACTGTTGCTGACTTGAATGCATGGTGAACCATTTTTCCATGACTTGAATCCTGACTTGAATGGATGGGGAATGAGAATGTTAGAGGCCTGCAGAGGTGACCATATCTTAGAGCAGAAACAAGGACTGGAGTGGAAGGAGGGATTGAAAATAGAGGCTGAAAGCTGTTGAAAATCCACCCCATTAGGTAATAATCAAGGAAGGAAAAACTAATTTCTCCCACCCTTCTCCTGTTTTTCCTTATTGTAGCCACTGATCCAGAGCACAAATATACAACTTTTCCATTATTCCTTTCCCAAGAGCAGTGTGGCTCTGGAATTTTCTGGACCATACCTGAAAATATGGAGGGAGAGAGAAATGTGAGGAGCTGTGGGAGATGATTCAAGGTGGATAGTTCCCCTTAGGAATGCTTAGCTTAATTCATTTTATTTTTGACAGTAAACTACGTACCCAACTCGGTCAGCCAAGTGTCAGGAAAACCTGCCACCGATGGGATACACTTTACTCCTGTGTGGTTCCTCCTGCTTTCTCCCCAGGCTAGCATCTAGAACCCATTTGTGCTGCTTGACAGCTCACAAGCTTGAGTGAGATGGGAGTTAACAACTCTATTTCTTTCAGCGAGATAGAGAAGCACTAAGCCTTGTCATCTGCCCTGCCACTGCTTTCTAAAGCTCCTCAAGTGTTATTTTCAGATCCCCGGAACTCATCGAACCTACTGATGTCACATAAAACCGTTGGGCCTTTTCATCCTGCCTTGCTTCTGATCCCTTAAAGTTTCTGGACCTTGTACCTCAACTTTCTTTTATCTGTTGCCTCCCCCAATTAGACTATGATCTCCTTGATAATAGAAATTATTTTACTTTTCTATTTGTTTTACTTTTCTATTTCTATCCTTAGAACTTTAAGCACAGTGCTAGGCACACAGTAAGTAATCAATAAATTCTTTCACTCATTCATTTTCTTAGTTTTGTAAATGTGAAGGGCAATTACTTAGGGGAGGTGAGCACAGATATGGGGTAGGCTCTCTAGAGGTGCCACAGGCCATAGATTTAATAATTTTTAATCATATAATAATTAATATTTTGAACAATGTTCCACTGAACCTTCTAGATCAGAGGTATCAAACATGTGACCTGAGGGCTGAATGCTGCCAGCAACACTGAGAAGGGCCAGAACCATATTAAAATGCAATTGAGAAATATTTAACAAAATAAATAAAAGTCCAATAAAACATAGATAACATCACATTTTAAAACTGAGTCAATACATAGCCCACAGAGACCCTTGTGTATGATTTGAGTTTGATGCTGCTGCTCTAGATAACTCTGGAACCAACCAGTGGTAGTGATAGGGTTAGGTGCTCAGGGAGTTTGATTTGTCTAGCACAGGCTACTGTGGCAAGAGATTTTTCCTAGTCCTTCCCATCCCCCCATGGGTAGTGCCTTCCCTTTAAGGCTGCCATGTATATTCTACATATGTGGATGTGTGTATACACATAAATCTATTTATATGCTATCTTTCCTATTAGAATGTGAGTTCCTTGAGATCAGAGAACCTATTTTTGCCTTTTTTTTCCTTGTATCTCTAGTACTTAACAAAGTGCCGGGCACATAGTAAGTGCTTAATAAATGCTTATTGAGTGAATGGGTGACTGCAATGTAGGTTTATCTATGAAAGTAATGTTGAAGGCACCTGCGAACCGGGTGCCCTCTTGTGGCTATAAGGAACACTGAAGCCTTTTAGAACGTCTCTCCCGTATGCCAGGAACTGAAGGGGTTACTCTGTTGTTGGCTTAAAGAGTACCACTGCCTACTATGTGACTCAGATTTTATTCTTGCTGGATAATTAATTTAGTGACACACTGCCTTTTTGTTGTCGTGAAGATGGCAGCACGTGTAACGATTTGCATTGCTTATCTCTGGTGGACAGAGGAACTGAGAAGAATTGAGTTCAAATCCCAGTTCTATCGTTAGCATGACTTGGAGCAAATCATTTAAGTTCTCTGGGCTTCAGGTTCCTTACCTGAAAAAATGAAGATGTAGACATCTCTATAGTCCTTTCCAGTTCTAGATCCTCTGATCCTTACCACCATACCCCACTGCCCCACCTCTTCTATTTTTCTGTCCATCAAAGTTGTTGTTGCCCTTTGTAGCACAGTCAAGGCTGAGGCCACAGTTCCCTTCCCCTTCTCAACCACCATAGTTATAATCTCTTACCTTTGTAAAAGGGACTATAGTTCTCAGCTTGTCTGGTTCCCAGGAGTCTTCTGCCTCCATTGTATTACAGTATTCCTGGAGCAATATGGAAAAAAACTTGTTTTTCTGTTTCTAGAACGTAAAAATCAATGTTATAGGAGAAAAGGCAATGCCTTCATTTTAATTTACCTTGGACAGTCTCTGAAGCAAGAATGTCATTTGAGGATAGAATCCTTTTTGCTTCTTCTGTATCCCTCAGGATACTTGGCTTATAATAGAATAAGTACTTGATGACTTACAAAGCCAAAGTGAAAACCTGATCAACGTAAATCTAGTAATGAATATTTCTCAGTAAAAGGACTGGGCTATGGTCAATTGGTCTAAGCAAAATTGGATGTAAAGGGTGGCAAGAGTGTGGTATTTTTGAGCTTGGAAAGTCTAAGTGGGGAATTTGTATTTAGCAGTGAGAAGCTGGTGGGGGAGAGAAGTAGTAGAGGAAGGAGAAAGGATATGTCAAGGAGCACATCTGGAAAATTCTCTAACTTTGGGGGAGGAGTGAGGGAGAAGTGCCAAGAAGTCTCTAAAAGATGCCAGAACTTAGTTCTGCCAAGTTCCGGGCCAAGTTCCGGGATGGAGAGCCCTGGCTATCATCACTACCAGTGTGATTTCTGCACGTGCATAGAGAAAAAGAAAAAAAACCATTAAAAAACCCACCCATACCCCAAACCTTCCTGTGGCCTCTGCTGGAGATTGTGTTACATTCTATAGGGAGCCAGGAGGTTTAAATGAATACTATGCATTGTTAAGAAAAAATCAGTGGTGGCTGTGGTTGAAGACAATGCCATCTATTGAGGAAATAGGACACAATGAGTCAGTAAGTCCACAGGGAAAGAAAGACAAGGAAACAATAGGCATTTCAAAGGAGCCCTGGAGGCTTAATTGAAGGATCAAGAAAACATCACGGAAGGATTACATATCTACGCAATAAAAGGTCTCCCCCTCAGCATGTACAGTTGGTTTTTTTTTTTAGAAACACAGCCATGATAGAAATCTTAGAGAGATTTATTTTAAAAGGTCGACTGTTAAAAACAACCTTTTAAACAAAAACCTGGTGAACTTCAACCTTTTTGGTTTTCTTTCTTTCTTTCTTTCTTTCTTTCTTTCTTTCTTTCTTTCTTTCTTTCTTTCTTTTCTTTCTTTCTTCCTTCCTTCCTTCCTTCCTTCCTTCCTTCCTTCCTTCCTTCCTTCCTTCCTTCCTTTCTTTCTTTCTTTCTTTCTCCTTTTCCCTCCCTTCTCTCTCTCTCTCTCTCTCTCTCTCTCTCTCTCTCTCTCTCTCTCTCTCTTTCTCTCTCTCTCTCTCTCTCTCTCTCTCTCTCTCTCTCTCTCTCTCTCTCTCTCTCTCTCTCTCTCTCTCTCTCTTTCTTGTCAGTAAAAATGATCTACACTCTCCTGAAACCAATATAGCTCACTCTTCTCCTTGTTAGCTTGGGATTGGGTATAGCTCACCTTTCGTTTATATTGTTTATCTCAGATATACATACTGTTGGATAAGCTCTGTTGGATCTACATGTAGATGAATATTGAAATCTGGGTAATAGACATTTTTCATCCATTTGGACTTTCCTTTATGGATGGACAAGTCAAGATTTCTTCCAGGTGGCTGTGCCATATTGTGGGGCTTGATACAATCATCCATATGGAGGAGTTCACCAATTTCAAGGAATTCCTCATAGATCTGAACTTTGTGCTGGATCTCCTCCACCATAATGGCACATATTTTGTTGTGTCAGTCAACAAGCATCTTAAAAATTACTTGCCATATACCAGTTACTGTGCTAAGTGCTGGGGATACAAAGAAAGAGAAAACCATTTTCCTGCTATAAGACTTAGTCAATGTTTTTCAGAGGGTCATTGAATAGAGTTATTTCTATTACATCTTTCAAGGAATCCTAAATGGTCTTGAAATAATGTGAGACACTTTGTTGCCTATAAGGTAGCATTTTACTTTATTAAGACAAATGATTTTTTTTTTTTGTAATCACAAACAATAAGCACGATGGATATTGCAATGGAATATTCTTTACATCTTTCTTTCAGTCATGAGATATGGTCCATTGTTGAATATTGTTTGTGAAAGCCTCATACTGTCATTGAGGTGGCCCTTAATGTATGCATGGATGAGCCTCATGAAGATTCTGTGTATTTGGGAAAGTAGATATATAGCTTATTAGTTACTGATATTCTCGATTGCCTTTTTTATTAGTAAGGGTTGCTATTGTTTTTCCACATCTTTGGTCTCTTCCCCTTGGACATTTATTAGCTATACAACACTGGAGACTCACTTATCCTCTATCTACCTCGGTTTCCTTAACTGTAAAATAGGTAGGTGCACCTACCTCAAAGGGTTGTTGAGAGGATGAAAGAAGATCCTATTTGTAAAGTGCTTAGCATAGTGCCTGGTACACAGCAAGTGCTTAATAAGTGCTTATTTCTTTTTTCTTTCCCTTATTGTGTGTGCGCATACAAAAGACTCTAAGAGACAAATTCAATTCCTCATTTTCTTGGTGGTGAATAAGAGCTGTTTGAAGACCCTTGGTTAGGAGAGCAGTAGAGGTCAATGGCCTATTCTTCGTGCCTAGGTTGACAAGAGAGTATGGTGCATTTTTTGTTTGTTTCTTTCTTGGTATTTCATTTTTTCTTTCTCTTAGCCAGAGTGTAGGTTGAGGTTGATTAACTGTATGCTAATGATGTTCACCAAGGTGGTCATAGCCTCACTGTGCAGTCCAAGTCGAAGGGCTCAATGTAAATTGTTACAAGAAATTGTATCTGAAACAAGAAGATATCTGTCACATTTCTTTGGTCGCAGCTTTTTGAAAAGGGTGTTGACATTAACTTTGGCCTGGGAGAAAGAAATTCCTGATGAGATAGCTAGTTTAGCTGAGGATTTCTTTGTTGTAATGACTGAGATTTTTTTTTTGGTATATTTGCTAGATTTTAAATAATTTTCCCTCTATGCTTTGTAAAATAAAATATTGGCATTTTTTAAAAAAAGTACTCTGTTTTGAATGATACCTATGAGTAAATTTATATTTATTGATTGTGTATTCTGTATATGCCTATACTAAATAATAACCTCTCAAAAAAAAAAGGATGAAATTAAAAAAAAGTATAAGATGAGGGAGTTATGTTTAGACAACAACTGGTTCTGGACTTGGAATCAGGAAGAACAGATTTCAAATTCTGCCTCCGGCTTTTATGAGTTTTATGACCTTAGACAGGTCATTTAACCTTGCTCAGGCTGAGTTTCCTCATCTGTAAAATAAGACTAGCTGTAGCACCCATATCACAAAGGTTCAAATGAGAGGACATATGAAGTGCTTTCCAAACAGTAAAGCACAATATTGTTTTTGTTCAGTTGTTTTTCAGTTGTGTCTGACTCTTTGTGACCCCATTTGGCAGAGATGCTAGAGTAGTTTACCATTTGTTTCTCCAGATCATCTTACAGATGAGGAAAATGAGGCAAATAGGGGTAAGTAGCTTGCCCAGGGCCACATAGCTACTAAGTGTCCAAGGTCAGATTTGAACCCAAGATGAGTTTTCCTGATTCTAGACTCCTTGCTCTCTCCACTGTGCCACCTACCTGCCCCTAGCATGATAAACTTTATTATTATTATTATTATTATTATTATTATTATCATTATCATTATCATCACCAAAATGTAATAAATTTTGGGCTGGACCAAATGGCATTGCATCCAGGACAAGGAACATGATAGTCCCATTGAACCCTACCCTGATGTAATGTAAAAGGGGTTCAGTTTCCCAGGATCCATGGCTATAACAATCTATTTCCCAAGCTCATGGTAAACTGTAAACATCTGAAGGATTAATAAGGTATAAAGACCTTCCCTATACATTTATAAGCCTATGTGACTCCATATGTTCCCTTTTTCTCCTTGGAACAGGGGCCAAGTTCCCAGGTATTCACAATGGGACCACTCCTATAGAACTCCCTAATCACCCTTCTTACAAGGGCTGGCAAGAAGGGGTGTGGGGCAAGCACCCCTACCTCTTGATGGGGTGAGTCGAGACAGGGACAACTTGTGCTCTTCCCTAAATCCCCTCAAACCTTGATAGGGGCTGGTCAAGGCACACATAGCATTCAACCCTAAGAGTTCCCCCTATGAGAGGTCTCCTCTACTACTCATATTATCCACTTATTCAGGGGAAAGGTCATCACCCTGAAAGTGGAGAAAATATATCATCAGATTGAGAGAGCACTGATTCCTTTTCCTTGAAGTGTTGACTCTTCTTCTAAGAATGTATGCGGAATCAATCCTGTGTCCTTTAGAACACAGGTATTTTGCCTTATCAATCACTTTACTTACTCCTTTGAACCCTGGCCCAGTTCACAGCTGTAACATCCTGTGCTCAGTCACATAGAGCCAATTAGGTGCTGGGTCACATAGGCTTTTGCACCTTCTGGCTCTGAGCCAATCACTCAAAACTGTATATATTCTGGGAAATTGGTATTTTGCCTTGGGGCTTGCTCATGGGAAGGACTCTTTGCCTGAGACCTTTTTGATTTCCTGAAGTGGGACTCTGGATAGCTGTTATCAAGAGGGCCCCCAGCCGACCAAAACCCAGATGTTGGTGCTCTCTTGGTTTGGTGATGTATTTTCTCCACTTTCAGGGTGATGACCTTTCCCCTGAACTAGTGGATGATGTTAGCAATAGAGGAGACCTCTCATAGAGGGAACCTATAGGGTTGAATGCTGTGTGTACCTTGACCATTTGCCATTGAGGGGATTTAGGGAAGTGCACAAGTTGTCCCTGTCTTGATTGACCCTATTGAGAAGTAGGGGTAGTTCCCCCCTTCTTGCTGGCCCCTGTGAGAAGGGTGATTAAGGAGTTCTGTAGGAGTCAGTGGTCCCATTGTGAAAACAATATTCTTATTTTATAATTTTGTAAGTTGATTTTTTATAATTATGGGTCAAATAAGCTTTTACATTTTGTAATTATAATTATACGATGTAAATTTTGATTTGGAATTTTTCAAGTAAAAAATTATCATTATAGCTATTATAAGCACTTTATGAAGAGATCTAAAAGAATATTATGAGTAGCATGCTACGTTACCCTGGGAATTCAAATTTTTTATTTTCTGAAAGAGATTCGTGGAACAAAAAAGTTGGGAATCATTGTTTCTGAGGAAATTGTACTTGATTTCAAATAAAAGAATCTGAATTTAAATCTTGTCTTTGGTGTTTACTATCTGTGTGACCTTGGGCAAGTCACTGATCTCTTTGGATTTTAGTGCTGTTTTCTATAGAATGAGGAGGTTTTAGATGACCTCCAAGCTTGTGTTCTGCTCTGAGCATGATGATTTTCTTTTTGCTCCAAAATGACATTATTATGAGGAAAGAAGAGGTCTGCAAATTCCTTTCCTTTCACCCTATTTGGATGTATTTAGGTAAAAAAATTGAGGACCTATTTAGGTAAAAATTCAGACAAAATGGGTTTGAGGTGATGGGGATAGGGAGAAAGGAAGGAGGAAAGAACACCTTTTGTTGAGGCTGGGGAAGGCAGGCCCTATTTCTAGAGACTATTTGGAATATGCATGGGATTATTGAAGCCAAGGCTGCCTTTTAAAAGCAAACTTTTTAAAGTGGAGCTCTATTAAGGAAGAAACCAGCAATTATCACCCATTTACTGACCTAATCTCTGAGTGTCTCGATAGACTTGTAAACCAAAGAAGGACAAGAGATATACCCAGGACATGTTTCATGCTTCATTTCAAACGGTGGGAGGATTAGGGATGTGTGTGCTGTATACAAAGTATACAATACACAAATAACTCAATAAAGGGCTTAAAAGAAATGATTCCAAGTTACATTTATGGGAAATAATTTATGAGCCTCTCAAATAATGACTTTAAAAAAATCAGATCTGTGATTTCATTGGCATTAAGACTTTTCAGTGATTGCCTTTGTCAACGAACATGTAAATCTATGCTCTGCAACGTTGTTGTCGTTGTGTAATCTTAGGTGAGATGGGAAGTCCATGGAGTCAGAAAGACCTGGACTCAACGACTCTGGGCAAGACATTTCACCTCTCAGTGCTCTAGGCAACTCGGAGACTATATACTGCAGAGAAAGTGTTGATCTGCAATAACAGAGAGAGTTTCCTCCCTGAAAGTTCCTTGTATTAATGAAAGTATAGATCCAGTCCGTAGCCCTAACTCTATTGACTAAAATGGTACTTACTATGCACCTGACCCTATGTGAGATGCTGGGACTGTGGATATAAAAATGAATATAAAATGATAAAAAAAAATCCATCCCTTCTAAACGTGTACAGTTTAATTTGGGATATAAGAAACCTAAAAATGAAAAGAAAAAGCAACAGTTCACGTACTGAAGCTTGTGATTAGAGCCATATCAGTGTTATAGATGGTACAAGCCATTATCTTTCTGCCCATATGTATAGGGATCCCCAAAGTCTTAGTGTCATTTTAAACTATTTAAGATACTAGAGCTTAAAGCTGTAAGACATTGGGGATACCTTGTATAAGATAAACACTCCTATTCACTCTTAACTCCAGTCCTGTACTACCAACTGCTTACTGGGCATTTCTACCTGGATGTCTAGCAGTTATTTCCAATGTAGCATGTCATAAAACAAAAATCATATATCCTTCCAAACCCATCCCTCTGCCAATCTTCCTTATTTCTACGGATGTACTTGGTGTGTTTTAACCTACTTGTACTTGGTGTGTTTTAACCTACTTTTGAGTCACAGACCCCTTTAGAAGTATAGTGAAGTCTATGGTGCCTTTTCAAAATCATGCTTTTTAAAAAATGAAAGGGAATTCTAAATTTCAGTTAAAGGGTTAGTGAAAATAAAGATGTAATTTTTTCCCCCAATTTTCACCAATTTCCTGAAATCTCTTCATGGACCTCCTGGGATTCTGTAGACTCCAGGGGGAGAAACCTCGCTCTAAGATAAAATTCAATTTCATCAGTTTTGTACTTTAAATCTCTCCACGGACTGGTTCCATTGTTATTTCAGATCGCTCCCTTTGAGGCATTCTGTTTTAGTCAAACTGGTCTGCTATTTCCTGTATATGGTATAGGGGAGTAGACCTCCAATCAAGACCCCTTCCCCTCCTCCCCAGCTCAGAATATAATCATGTTGTTTCGGACATGGGAAGCATGAACATTTACTGTGGGTGAATCAAAAAGAGCAATCCTATTGACTGAAGAAAGATGGCCATGATCCTGGTGACCTCTTAAAGACACTCTGTGTTTGATAGAGTCTAAGATCAGAATGCTTTGTGGAGGAGAACCATTCAGAGGGTGGTGCAGAGGTAATTTCTTGGTTATCCCTCCCTCACCATAAGTCTTGGCTTCTAGCAGTGACTCACCCAGAAGGACACACATCACTGAGCAGTTCATAAGAGTCTGAAGTATAATTGAGGGAGTAGAGGCATATGCTCCAGAGAGAAGCAGATACAGAAAGGTAGTCACTCAAGGGAGGAAACTGATCTTAAAGTAGCTTTTAAAAAAAGGTTGGGAGGTGGGGGTGAGAGTTGTTTATTTTCCAACAGCCAATACGATTATCCCTTCTGATTTGCTCAAGGAGAGGTGCTTATGCCTCATTAAGAAATCAGGGCATAGACGTGTCTTTACAGTTGGTTTAACACCTCAAAAATACCTTGTGATTACATTCTTTGCTTTCTGGCCCGGGGAGTTGGTGAAACATCAACTCCCCTCCAGTGACATTTCACCTTCCATCTTTGTACTTTTGCTCACATGTTCAAAATTTACCCCCTCCACACCTCTACTTCTTAAAATCCATACCTTTCTTTGAAGGATAGCTCAGGGGCCACCTCTCATCTAAGGGGAGGCCTTTCTTATTCCTCCATATTGTTAGCACTTTCTCCCTCCTAATAAGACAAAATCACTTTGTATTACTAGGTACCTACATGGTATTCCCTTCTCTGTGCATACATATTTATGTATTTCCCCTTAGATTGTAAGCCCTCTGAGGTCAGGGAACATTTTCATTTTTTTGTCTTTGTATCCCTAGTACTTGACATTGTCCTTTGGATATGATAAGTACTTACTAAAATCTTTGTTGAATAGAATTGAATGCAGGCTTAGAGAGGGGGAAGAGATGATTGTGGCCTGGGCTGGTCAGGAAAGGCTAGCCAAAGAGGTTGAATCTGAATTTGGTCATGAAAGGGCGGATAGGATTTCTATAGGTGAAGGGACAGGTTTAATAGTATGAGAAAAGAAAAGGGCAGAGGCAAGAAAGCACATGACAAAACTTACTCCAGGGACAGAAAATATACCCATTTATCTAGAAGCGAAGTTGATTAGTCATGTCTGATTCCTCATGACCTCTTTTGAGGTTTTCTTGACAAAGATACTGGAATGGTTTGCCGTTTCCTTCTCCAGCTCATTTTACAGATGAGGAAACTGAGCCAAACAGGGTTAACTGACTTATCCAGGGTCACACAACTCCAGGGTCATCTTACTATTACTTCTTACTATTTCCAAAAGTCTTATCTACTATTCAAAGGTCAATAACTATCACCATTGAAGGAAATTACTAGAGACTCTTCAAGGAATGTCAAAAGAAGAATTTCAGAGATATGGTGAGTCAAGGCAAGGTAGTATTGTCAGAATAAGCATAAAGTCTTCCAAGGTGATGAATTGCAGAGTATTGTGTTTGGTGTTGGCACTATCTTTATTCTTGACCTCGCAAAGCTTATACTTTAGTAGGAGAGTACAAGTATTCAAATAATATAATGAAGAATGTGCAAGTGACAAATAAGTAATATACATTTAGTGTTACAGATCTAGAGAAGATGAACCCTTGGTAGATTATAGTAGCCTGAAAGGCTCATGGAGGTGTTGGGATTTGGGTTGGACCTTGAAGGTTGGATAGAACTTATACATGGGGGAAGAAAAGGTTAGGTGAGTATTCCATATACTGGAACAGCATGAATAATACATAAAGGCTACATAAGCATATATGGGAGTCTGGGTACTAGAGATAATGAAATTCAGGGTTCATGAATGGAGAAGTGGGTTTGAACTAGATGGTCTCTGAAGTCACTTCTAGAGGCAGCTATGTTACATGGGGAGGTAAGAGCACTGGACTTGGGGTCTAGTGCTTCAAATCACACCCTAGATTCCTAATTGCTGTGTGATCCTGGGCAAGTCACTTATCTTTTTCATCATCAGTTTCCTCAGCTGTAAAATGGGGATTATAATAACTCATAACTTCTAGAATTGTTGTGAAGTTTGACTAAGATGGCATCTGTACTATGTTCTGCAAACCTTAAAGCATTTATGTAAATGTTAGCTATTTTCATGATTATCATCTGCAATTCTATAATCTGTAATTGTATATAAATAGAATTGAATTTTAAGTACACTAGGAGATTTCATTATATAAGCAACTTTGTTGTGAATACTAAAAGATAACTGACAGAATGGCTACAGGGTTAGCTTGGGAGCCAGGAAAACCTGAGTTCAAGATTATACTCTGACACATATTGGCTATGTGACTCTGGGCAAAACACTTAAACTCTTATGCTCTAGGGGATTCTATTTGACTTTTAAATTGCGGAGAAGTTGTTGATCTATATTGGCAGAGAAAGTTTATTTGTCAAGGGAATTAATTGCCTATATCAATGAAATCTCTAGTCTATTCTCTCTACATATTCTAAATACTAATTAAGTGAATTTATGATACAAATAATCATTCCTTAGTTTATTTGCTTTCTAAGTTTAGGGTTTGATACAGGGTTTTGCCTCAAGCTAGATGTGCATGTATTCTTTTTTTATCCAAACTTGTGAATTTCACTGTGGTGACTCCCAGTGAGGAAACTCCCTTCATCCCCATAGATTAGTCATTCCTCGGTTACTTTTGTAAATTTTCGTTACCTGGGGGCACTAAAGGGTAGAGGCAAGTTTATTTCAGATTTTCCTGTTTCCAAGACTGACCCTCTACACTTATATTTTAGACAGTTGAAAACTTAATCCAATATCTTTCATTCAGTATCTTAAACTTTGTTTTGTATCTTTCAAATTTTGTAGGACTTCCTTCTTGTGCTGAGGACCTCAGGAAAGGCTCAGATCTTAATGTTCAATCGTATTTCTGGTGTTTGAACTTAAACATCAGAACTGACATTTTTTGCGGGGAGAAGGAGTGTATTTTCTTCTCTTTTTCTGATTCAAAATCAACTGAGTTTTAACTTAAAAGTCAAAGCCTTGGTAGAAGAGACCAAAACAATGAGTTTGAGCCCCAAGGGATACAACTTGAGAAAAGTGGGAAGAAACAAGACTAGAAAAATACTTTTTTACTACACTTTGTAAAAATACTTTTTTACAACTTTTATTGTTGTGAGTACTATGCTATGGTAAAGGTACAGAAGTAGATGGGTGAAAAAGAAAAGTTCTCTTTGTGAATAAAATGGTCCCTTCCTTTTTGAGAATTATGAATTTTGATAATAAACCCTAGGGATGGAAATGTCAAGTTAACCTGCATATATTGGCTCTTCAGTATTTTTAAACCAAGGTAGATGTCAAGAAGAATTGCCCTTAGAATGCAGAAGTATGCTGTGACTTGCTAAATGGGAGATTTCAAGAGGAAAATAACGATGACTTGGAGGGAGGGGAAGAAGAAACACTTTGCTAGGCCTGGTAGGAGGGAGGAGAGGGAATGGGGCTGTAAAGACCTAAGGAAGACGTGTATAGAAAATGACGTGTATAGAAAATGTAGTGAGGGAGAAGGAACTGGCAGTAAATTAAGTTACTGAAGAGCCACAGCAAGGATCACACATGATTTAGCAGCTATCACTTAAAAGGAGTGGAAAGTCTGGAAGAAAATATTCCAGAAGGCAAAGTATATAGGCTTGTGTTTGTCCTTCTTTCTCCAAGAGGACCATGACATCAAGATGATGACATGACTTATGGTTCACTTTGACTTGAGTGACGGAGGGCTATGCAAGGTCACCAACCTTTCTTCTCCTGAGCCATCTGGGTCCAGTGGCCTGATATTCATCAGGATGACTGGAGATGGCCTAGGATGCAGTGGGAGACCCTGGCCCTTTCAGGCTGAGATCTTAAACACATTCTCACTTTGAGTGAGATATGTGTGTTCATCCTTCGTTGCTGCAGAAGACCGTGCCATCAGAGAAATAATGACATGACTTGCAGTTGACTTTGATTTGAGGGAGGGAGGGCTGTGCAAGGTCACCAGCCTCACCTTCTTCTCCTGAGCCATCTGGATCCAGTGACCAGGTATTCATCAGGATGACTGCAGATGGCTCAGGATGCAATGGGAGACCCTTGCCCTTTCAGGCTAAGATCCTATAGCATTCTCACTTAGGCTTACAAGCAAGAATGATGTACTCAGAAAAACTGAGTATAATCTTACAGAGGAAAAAACATAGATTTTTAAGAAACTAGAGGTACTTGCAAGCATTACTGATGAAAAGATCAGAGCTGTAGAGAAACTTTTAAGTTGAAACACAGGAGTGAAGAGAAACAGAAAGATCAATATGAATGAATCATACAGGATTAAAGAAGACATCGTTTATGTCCTAATATTTGTAGATCATACATGTGTCTCCTATGAACCCAGTTATCATCAAGGGTCATAGAGGGAGTCCCATGAGATAAAGCCTGGGAATAGTTCTCTTATGTCTTGATCTTAAAAGAAGGATGGAAAGGAAAAAAAAGAGAAATACACTGGGGAAGGGGCAAAAGTGAGAGGAAAGTTAGATGAAATTACCTGACATAATTGGGTGTTCAAGTAGAAGTTTATACAAACTGGGAAGAAGGGATGGGATGGGCTGCTGACATGTGACTCAACAGGGAAATAGGAGGAAGAGAAGAGAAGACAGAAGGGGAAATAAGAAGGCAAATGAAGGAGGGATTAGTCCTAATCAAAAAACAAAATAAGAACAACTCTAAGGATGTATAAAACTATTTATAGCTCTTTTTGAGTGACAAAGAATGGGAATCTGAGAAGGTGCCTCTAAATTGGGGAAGAGCTGAACAGATTATGTTATATAAATATGATGGAATAGTATTGTGCTATAAGAAATGATGAAGGAAAAATGCACAGCAGAGAACAAACGAGAACCTAGAAGGAAATAAGGAGAGGCTGGCTAGCTTTGAAAACAATGTGTTTTATTCATTACATCAGTTTTCTTGAAATGGAAATTTATTGTTTTATATGTTCTGCTGTGTACATGGAAGTGTTCTTTTTTTCTTGTTTTGTATTTAAGTTTAAAATCAATAAAAATTTATACACATATACAAAGAAATGATGGAGATAATTTTAAAAAATACTAGGAAGATTTGTTTGAATTAATGCAGAGTGAAATGAGCAGGACAACAATTTATACAAAGACAACAATATTGTAAAAATAAACAACTTTGAAAGACTTAGGTTCTCTGATCGGTGTAATGACCAGCCATGATTCCAGACAGCTAAGGATGAAACACGCTACCCACCTCCTAATAGAGAGGTGAAAGACTTTGGGTGCAAAATGAAGCAGTTTTTTTGGACATGGTCAACATAGACTTTTGCTTTGCTTGATTATACATGTTTGTAAGAGGGATTTTGTTTTTCCTTCTTTCTCAGTTGGGAGGGAGGGGGATAGGTAGGAAATGGTAGGGAGAAAGCTTCTTGCTGACTGAAAAACTTTTAGTTAAAAAACTTTAAAAAAAACCTTTTAGTTCCAGTTGCAATGGAAGAAGTGAGAGGTGATGAGGGTCTGAACTGGGGTGGTAGTTGTGTGAGTGGAGAGGAGATGTATATGAATATTGCTATAAATATTGAAACAAAATTTGGCAATAGGTGAATAAGTGAAGTTCATTACCGGAGAGGAGCAGGAAAATTCAGAAATGATTGAGATGCAATAAAACATCTTTGTTTTCTTAAAGAGAAAGGAAAAGACAGGGAGAGGATTCAAGGTGTCAAATCTAAAGGTCAGAAATAGACAAGGACAGAAGTCAATTAGACCACGCCAAGTCAGGAAAAGGAGAGGAGGAAAAAGATACTTCAATGGAGGGAGTAGAAATAAAGTTATAGACCAAGGAGGGGAAAGAGAAAGAAATTCAGTATTCAACAGGATCCATTTGGACAGTAAGATGCAGCTATGATGCCTGACATTTCTGTCAGAAGCCAGAAAGGGTATATACCTGGGGCCCAAGAAGGAAAAGGCTTTAATCCTCTGGAGGAGGAGGGAAGGAGGGTGGTGGAGATAAATATAACTAAAATACAGCCCTTTGACATTTAAGGAGCACTTCCCTTCCACTTGAAATTCACTTGAATTTCATAACAATGCTGTGAGATAGGTATTATTCCCATTTTACAGATGGACACACAAGCTCAGAGACGTTAAGTGACTTGCCCACGGTCACACAGCTAGTTAGTGTTGGGGGTGGAAGGATTTGAACCTGGCTGACTCTGATTCTGCTCTCTCCAGTCTCTCGGGCTGTCTCTTCAAAAGATGGGAGTGGGGGGTGGGAGGGTAGGGTGATTAGTGAGAAGGGCAATAACCCTGATAGCTGTGACCTATCAGAGACTGTTTAGTACTTTAAACCTGTGGTAATAGCTGTCTGGGTAATTGGTAACAACTGGCCCGTCTTTCCCACCCCCTCCCCTCCCCTACTCCCTGTTCTCTCTCCTAACTGAGGTTACTGAGTCCCCACCTAATGGTGATGATAGCTAGCAATGCTAACTAGCTTTCATTTAGCATTTGAAGGTTTACCAAGGGCTTTTAATATATTGTCTCATTGGATTCTCATATCCTGTGAAGCAGGTCTTGTTATCCACATGAAGTCAGTGCTTTTATTATCTCTAGTTTTAGATGGGAAAACTGAGTAAACGTATGGGCCTAACCTCCTCATTCCATAGACTTGGGACCTAATCCAGTCCTGAGGTAGGGAAAGAGATATATATATCTATATATATCTATGTCTATATCTATCTATATATATCTCTCTCTCTCTCTATACACACACACACACACACATGTATATACATTATACACACACACACATACATACACACATATACATATACACACACATATATATATACATATATGTATGCATATATACATTCATAGAATATAGCTCATGTCAACCTCATTACTGGTCCTGCTCTAACCTTGTATTTTGGTTCCTATACCTGGGCTCTTATCTTGTTCCCTGAGTCTCTAAACCCTTGCTCTGTTCCCCAGTTCTAGTAGCTGTATCCTTATTTTGTTCCCTGTGGCTGAACCCCATACGTTAGCTGCCTCTCCCCAGCACCCCAGTTCCTCCTGTATTTCTGCTTCCAGGTCCTGTCACAGGCATCATGGGTACCACTCACGGACAGACTCCCTTCCCTGCTCTCCCACACTGTTTTCCTGGACCTCTGTCTAATGCTCACTCTGACCCTGCTCTCATGTGGTATCCCTGCCTGTTTTCTGGGATGTCCCTGTCTCTCAGCTGCCCAATCCTGGCCTAGTTCTTTAAGGTCCCTTCCAGTTTTAAAATTTATGACTCTGTGGATGCTGACATCCTGCCTGGGCCTCTGCTTATAATCCCCTGCCAAATTCTCTGTCACTCCGCCCACGTGTCTAGACTTTCTCCCATTACCCAGGGCTGAGACCTTTCCTGATTACCTGCCCCCTCTCAGTGGGTCTGTCTAGTCTCAGGTCCTGGCTATCTCTCCTCTGGACCCCTTCAGAGCACTGCCAGAGCCTTCTACTGAGAGATCAAATGCTTATTGAGAGAGGTAACTTAACAAGTTGAACTAGACTTATCAGATCATTCTCCTGTGAATATGTTGTTTCTGGAAATTCTCTCAACTGTAGCAAAATTTAGTTGTGCATCTATTTTGCATGTGCTAGATTGTAGTGGATGAGAAACACCAAAAGAAAGAGAAAGCAGGAAGAGCCAGAGGAGGTATGGGAAAGGCTAGGGATCAGGAATTGTGTCTTGATGGAAGGAATCTTCCATGCCTCCCTCCCACCACCTTTTACATCTCTGAGGAAGCCATAGAAGGAAATTTATCCCTCTGTGAGTGTGACAAGACTTTTGTGTGTGCCCAGATCTCTTAAGGTAGAGATACCCATGTGGGAGATGGCAGGAGTCTGCTTCTGGGAGACAACATCCTGCCCTACCATGTTGTTGCAAGCATCTTTCTTCTGTTGGCTTTGTAGCTGGAGCAAGCTATGTCTTTAAGACTACCAGACCAGGATGGTCTCACTCTTCCTTACATTCAAGGGGTGAAGGTTCTATTCACTAGAAACCTGAGAAGCACCCACAGAGTTGAGTGTGGAGAGGATTAGCTTCCCCTTCTCCTTTGAAAGCCCCACGGCCCTGAGAATTGGGCTTGTGATTTTGGTGTATCTCATTTGTCCCAGGAGCAGGTGGT
This sequence comes from Notamacropus eugenii, assembly GCF_028372415.1. Classification (NCBI taxonomy): domain Eukaryota; kingdom Metazoa; phylum Chordata; class Mammalia; order Diprotodontia; family Macropodidae; genus Notamacropus; species Notamacropus eugenii. Next base: position 592,784,460 of record NC_092872.1, on the reverse strand, counting down.
GGAATCTCTGAATGGAGGATCTCGAGCACTGGAGACCTTGGGGGAAGAATTTCAGGGTATATCACTGCTGTCCCAGTAGAGAAGCCCTGAGAAGTCAAAGTGCCAGGACACAAGTCCAGGGGACCTTAGAACTGGGGACTCTGTGGGATCGAGCTATATGGGAACTGAGTTAAGATATGAACGTAATCTCCCTGCCCTCCCCAGAGACTGAGATGACATAAGGGGTGATTATGCCTTCCAAGTGTTGAGGGGGTGTTCATATGTTTGTTCTTCCTATACCTTTGAAGTAAATATTCCTGGGCCAGTCACTTAACCCTATTTTCCTCAGTTTCTTCATCTGTAAATGAACTGGAGAAGGCGATCGTGGACCACTCCAGTATCTTTGCCAAGAAAACCCCACATGAAGTCATGAAGAGTCAGACATGACTGAACAATCATTGTCATCATAATTGGTAGAAGGCATTCCAGACTGATTTTCACACATTCTGAACTAAAGGAAAGAAATTACATTTCTTTGAGAAGAAATAGAATATCATTCCATGTATGTCTACTTTTAGTGCCCAGATGAGGGACAGAGAAATCTCAGAGGTAACAGAATATTCCTAATAAATGAAATGAGAAAACTCAAACGCTGAGCCTAGAAAAGCAATGAGAACTCATTTAGGCTGTCCAGGAGCAGTCTTTGGCAAAGGTACGATGCTGCTGCTGGCCTTCCTTCTCAAGGAGTACAAGGGGTGACTCACAGCTGAAGAAGCTACATTTGTATTCTAAATTTTCTTCCTCTTCCTCTCATCCCCCATAAACTAATCCAGTCTTGGCTGTGGTAGGCTAGATTTTGACCTGCCAGCCCTGTGAGTCCCTGTTGACTTATTTCCCAGTGCCTGGTGGAGAGAGGGAGTTTAGGCCCACCAGGCCAGAGAGCACAGACCATGCTTTGTGCCCAGAGGCTTAAAGGAGGCTTATGATTCCTGTAAGCACTCCACCCGTAGGGCCTCTAACACAGACCCCCATTGTAGTGACATGATCCCCAAGGAAGGAGGGGGAGGGGAAAGGGAAAGCCAAGGAGAGTGGGGGGCATGGAGGGAGTCCTGTGGACAAGCTAAATACCAGCCTTTCTTTAGGGAGGTCTGTGGGGAAAGAGTTCTTCAGAAATTCTCTCTGTGGAGATGACAGTGAAATGATGTCAGGGGATGGAAAGACTGGACCCTCATCCCATCAGGAAGTTCCCCAAAAGCTTCATTTGAGAGGAAAGGATTGTCTAGAAGAGCCAAACAGTCAAGGAAAGGAAGTGTCACTGAGAGTCTGTGGGACCCCAACAGCACTTCCAACCAGCACACCCGAATGACTTAACTCGGCTCTAAAGGCTATTGTATTCTTCAGGGTAAATCCCAAAGATGATGTTGACCTGGAAGCCTTATTCCCCATCTCCTGGCCTTATTAAGCTGACTCAGAATGGGGAAAAGTGTAATGCAAAGTCCCTCTCGCCAACTGTGTGCTCAGCTCATGCTTTTCTAGACAACTTAGACAAAAACCATAGCCAGAGTTCCCAGTTTGAACCTTTGCTCCAGAGATGTATTGGACACGTACAGGATTTACACTGAATGATAGGGACAGGAAATGGGCCTGTGACTTCATTAATTCTCACAACCATCCTGGGAGGTAGGTGTTATTGTTATCCCTGTTTTACTGAGGCAGACAGAGGTTAAGTGACCTGCTCAGGGTCACAGAGCCAGTAAGGTCTGAGGATGGATTTGAATTCAGGTCTTCCTGACTCTAGGTCCTCTACTCTATCTGCTGCATTACCTTTGCCTGCACACACACACACGCACACACACACACACACACACACACACACACACACACATACCTACATATGTATATATAGTGTATTCCCCAGCTAAGGTCACTAAAGAGCAGAGACTTCCTTTTATTTTTCTTTGTATCCCAACTACCTAGCACAGAACCAGGTATACAGTTAAGTGCTTGTGTTCATCCTTCGTTTTCAAAGAAGACTTTGACATTAGAGAAGTGGTGACATGACTTGCACTTGACTTTGTTGTGAGTGAGGGGGGGCTGTGCCAGGTCACCAACCTCACTTTCTCTTCCTGAGTCATCTGGATCCAATGACCAGATATTCAAAGGGAAACCTTGGCCTTTTTTGGCTAAGGACTATTCAGGGACTCACTTACAGTGAGGTGACACCCATTCAGGGAATAGGCCTCTTTAAGAAGTAATCAGGGAATGACCCCTTTAATGAGCAAAAGAAAAAAATAGAAGGAAGGAAGGAAGGAAGGAAGGAAGGAAGGAAGGAAGGAAGGAAGGAAGGAATCTAATCAGTAAACCCAAGTAAACTGGGCATCCTCTCACCATCCAAATTTACCTTCCTTTGGAGAAGAGAAGGAAGGGGTGGGGGTCAGGAGGGAGAGGATGAGCTGAGTTACCCAGTTACCTGGGTCCCCATTCAGGCAGCTTGGTTGGCTCACAGGTTATGTTCATCCTTCATTTTTGAAGACCATGACATCAGAGAAATGATGACATGACATGTACTTAACTTTGTTTTGAGTGAGGGAGGGCTGTGCAGGTCACCAGCCTCAGTTTCTCCTCCTCTGTTAAGTGCTTAATAAATGGTTGTTGATTTATTGACTTAGAACATTCCACTGTTCCTTTTGAAACTTTTGTTCTTTCATAAACTCCTCCATCTTTTAATTCTTTATAAAAAAACACAAACCAAGGACTCCTTCCCATCTGTTTATAACAAATCCTAAAAACAAAACTCAAACCAACAGACGATCCCAAACGATCAAATCAACAGCAAAAAATACCCCTGTTTTTCTCTACACTTCTGTCCTAGCCAGCAACCTCCCCATTTCTTGCTTTTCCTTCAGCTCAAAATGTCATAAGAAAGTGGTTCACCTCTTAAGTCTCTACTTCACCTTTTCGCTAACCCCCTGTAACTGGCTTCCCCTTTGAAGGAAACTATGGGAACTTCTCTTTCTGAGATTACCAGTGAGCTGCTAATGGTTGGTTAGTGATTTTTTTTTTTGATTTTGACTTTTTTTCAGTTCTCAGGGGCCTTGAAGGCTTTGTAGCTTTTGACTCTGAGGGTTCCCCTCTCCTACTGGATACCCATCTCTCTGGGCTTTTGAGACCCCAAACCCTTCAGGTTGTCCTGTCTTTGAAATTGTTCTTCTTTGGGGGCAGCTAGGTGACCCAGTGGATAGAATAAAAGCCCTAGAATCTGGAGGACCTGAGTTCAAATCCAGATTCAGACACTTGACACATATTAGCTGTGACCCTGCCTAAGTCACTTATAGAAAGAAAGAAATTGTTCTTTCTTTGTCTTTCTCACCGCTTCCTGTTCTTCCTCCTCACCAGCCCTGATTATGGGTGCTCCTGTAGAGGTCTGCCTTGGCCCTCTTCTCTTTTGCCTCTGTACTCTTTAGACAATGTCACCCACTCCCATGACTCTGACTTCTGACTCCATGCCAATGAAGCCCCAAATATATCTCCAGTCTTGAGCTCATTACTTCTTTGCTGTGCTCCAGATCCACATCTCCAGACTACATGGTAATCACCTGGATACTCCACAGGTGCATTGAATTTTTCAGATGAACTCATTTATCTTTTTCCTAAACCTCCAGAGCAGAAGCCCAGTATAGAATGATGGGCAGGCTTTGGAGTCAGGAAAATCTGGGTTCACATCTTACTTCAGACACTTATTGGCTGTCACCATGGGGAAGTCACTTAATCTCTCTCAGCCTCAGTTTTCTGATTTGAAAAATGGAGAGAATAATAGCACCTACCTTAGACCATGGCAGTGAGGCTCAAATAAGATAACATGGGCAAAGAGCTTTGCAAGCCTTCGTGCTCTCTACAAGTGCCAGTTATTATTATCTGCTTCCCAAAGGCAGTCTCAGAATAGGAGAGAGTTTGGTATCTTCTTTAGGAATATTGACATTGGTTTCTGCTTTACTACTCCACAGGTGGGTTGCCCTTGCCCCCCTATGGTGCTAAGGAAATGGCCTCTAACACCACTTTGCCTGGGAGAAGGGGAAGGGAAGAGAGGCTTTGTAGGAAAAGATAACAAAGGAGTTAATAGAAGGAGGGGGGAAAGTGGGTCACTAGTGAAAAACTCAAATCGGGGGAAAACCGAGGATAGCAGAAAACTGAGCTGAGGCTATTAATGCGATGACTTAAAAAAAGGAATGGAGTGATATTTTAGTTTCATGGGCAATGAAAACAGGATTGAAATACTATACTTGGGAACATGTCTCATGTGTGGTATCCTTCAATGATGGCCCTTATGTTGCTTCAAGACCAGCAAAGAGCTTTCTGCTGCTGATATTTTGGCCTAAATTCTAAATTAGGCTTCATTGGTAGCTCTCATGTAGGGCCTCCACTCTATAAAAGCTGTAGAGTTTGGATAGAAATCACAGTGACTCTTTGTAGCTGGAGATGTTGTAAGGGCTTAATAAATATTCTCTCTCCCCTTTCCTTCCTTTCCCTCTCTTTCTTTTCCCTTCCTTCTTTCTACCTCTCACCTTGTGAGGTATTACTTGTAACACTATAGCTCATAAGTCCACACCAATGTCCTTCCCTTTAACAATCAGCCAGTAGACTCAATTAGCTTTTAATCAAAGGTATGTACTAAGATGATATACAGAAATAAGAACAGTTTTTAGAAAACATTACAGTCAAATACCTGGGGTTCACTCTCCAATTAATATACACAAATTCTTGTTAAAAGTGGGTTCAAGATTATAGTACAGTGGTTGTGTGGCACATATTAGTGAACATATAAACTGAAGGGGCAACTCACAACTCCTGGTACTGGAAATCCTTTCTTTGTAGAGTCCTTACAAGGCTCCCTTTTTGTGTAGCTTCCTGGTGGGAAGGCCATTCAGCTAGACTCCCAGGAAATCCAAATTTCTTGACTGTTCTCTGCTTTAAGGGGTCACATTATGCTGAAGGATTGTGTTCAATTCTGGGCACCATGTTATAGGAAGGACATTGACAAGCTGAACACACATACGGGAGATTACTAGGACAAGGAAGGACCTCAAGATCATGCCATACAAAGATCAATTGAAAGAACTATGAATGTTTAGCCTGGAGAAGAAAAGAGTGGGCATATGGTAATGAACTTCAGGCGCTGAAAGACTGTTTTATGGAAGAGGGATTTGAGTTATTATACTTGGTCCAGAGAGAAAAATAGGGATTAGTGGGTAAAAGTTGCAGAGAGTCAGATTTCAGTTTGATGCAAGGAAAAAACTTACACCGTGCGACATCCACATGGAAATTGCCAATAAGCAGTTGGGATATGGGCTTAGATTTCAAAAAAGAGGTCAGGGATGACTTAAAAAGTTGGGTGTCATCTACGTAGAAGATAGTTGAAACTCTGAGAATTAGTGAGGTTGCCAAAAAGAGGATACATACATATATACCTATATGTGTGTGTCTATATATGTATACATACGTGCATACACACAGAGTATACCCCACTCCATCTCTCTTCTCCCTATCCTTATTCTCAAGTCTGGTTGAGAAGCAGTCAGAAGTTCTTTCCTGGGCAACTAATAATGAGAAAAGTGTTGACCTTTGGGAGTTCTAGTTCTCACCTTCTCCCTCTGCCTCTTCTGTTCTGAGTTCCTGAGCCTCTGTGTGAATTGAACATTATTTTGGAATTATTTTGTATTATTTACACTCCTTTGCTGGCTTGTAAATTTGGAGTGGTATTGGAAAATTCAAATGCAAATCGACAAATTCAAACTGTGTTTACCCTAGAGCACCTGAGTCTGAAATAGCTTACGTCCTATTTGGGAATTGCTGGGATCTTGGAGACATTGTGGGGATACGGGCAGATGTTTTATTATGCTTTGTCTTGTTCCTACTGTGATAGTTTATTGTTTTTATTGCTTCTGTGCCATGAGTAAAGTATCTGACCATACCTATCAGTCCCTGTGGAGAATTGACTCCATTATTTCAAGATGACTGGGCACCTGATAGAAAGATTGGGGCAGAGATGGAATTTGTCATAGGTAGTGCTCTTGAGCTTATTCTGATTGGAGAAATCCACATTAATCTACACTTCCTTCATAGTAACTCAGCTCTGCCTGAGAGGCAGGAGGGGTTAGCAATGGGGAAAAGAGGGAGCGATTGGGGTCTGGAGAGGCACCAGTGGTTCAGTGCAAAGTAGAAAAAGATTTAGTCAGAGGGCCTGGTTTCAAATTTCCATCTCTGCCATTGACTCACTGTATGACCTTAGACAAATCACTTTACTTTTCTGGGTTTTGTTATCCTTATTTGTAAAATGAGGGGGTTTTACAATCCCTAAGGCCCTTTTATCCTATCATAATGGACAAAAGCTATGAACATTCTTGGATAATGGAGGACTGACTTTCTAAAAATATACTGCTTTTCATTATTTTACTCTCTCTGCACTTCCTGAGTGGAAGACAGGCTGGCGAGACAAGATGCCCACTGGCAAATCTATTATATTTAATTGCATAGTTGAATTCAACTCACACCTCAGGCCTTGGGAATGAAGAGCCTTTACAATCAATGAGTCTGTGAGCCACTTTTATTAGGTGCCTCCCTGTGTGCAAGCCCTGTAGTAGGTCCCAAGGAAAATTACAAAGGAAATAAAGACTCAGCCTGAGTCTCACAATCTAGTCATAAGATAGGGTTTTTGCATATCCTAACAGATCTGTAACTAATAATTCAGGCTTCCTAAGCAAAATTCTTCCCAAAATATTCCCCAGATTTGATGGCCTCAAATCAGCTTTTTAAGACACATCCAGTTGACTGAGAAGGAGACTGTGGACCTGGGGCCCTACAGAGAGACCTTTACCCCAAGGCAGGGAGATAGAGTCAGAGACAGAGGCTAGTGGTGGGGAGAGAAGGAGCAGGATGTGGGCTATGTCAGAGCAACTCACCCAGGATGTCCTGAGGTATTTTACTTTCTAGCTACTTCTAATTGTAACTAATTATTATTGCTAATTAGGTATTAAACTCAGTGATTTCCTATCTGCAGATACATGCTGTTGGTACCCCATCTCTCTGGTTCCTTAGGCTCTAAATCATTGTAGATGAAGGGACGTTAAAAGGCATCTAGCCCAACACCTCCCACACCATGTTATAGAGGAGGAAACCAAAACCTGGAGAGTGACTTGCCCAAGGTCTCACAGATAGTAAGTACCTACTAGGATTTTTTTCTACTCTATAAGGATTTTTTCCCCCACTATAGCAGCCTCCTAGATCTTATGAGATGAGGAGCCTAGGAAGTTTTCTTAAAGTGGGGTATACTTGCATGTGGCACTTGAAGTATGGCCAGATTATGTTCACTGATGGAGGAGAGACAGTACAGCTAATTCAAAACAGCTAATCCTCCAATTCCGCTTGGCTGAGGGCCTCAGTCTCAGATTTTTTTTCTGGCAGCTGGCCTTTATGTTTTGCTGACGTGGTGTGGGGAGGTGGCATGAGTCTGGTCAAATGCTGGCTGGAGGAGCAGCCAGCCTGAGAAGCAGAGCCTGACTCAGAAAGAAGCCTTTCCAAGCTTATAACTAGCCCATGGACTTGGGAGAACTGACTACGAACCTTACTGGCTCATTCATCATTGCAGAGAGCTGATGGTAGCTTTTTAAAGGGAAATCACTTTATCCAAATCATCCAAATTTATTACCCTTGCATATTGTAGCTGTTTCAACATGTATGCGTAGGGTAGCCCTCCTCTTGAAATTCTTTGTTTAAAGAGTCTTTTAGCTTGTTACAACCCACTTTCATTGTGGTCAGATCAACAGGTTAGATTTGATTTTTTTCTCTGTCTTCTTTTCTGGACTCTTTTCTGATTAATCATTCCCTCTTTTGACCCTATCCCTCCTCAAAAGTGTTTGCTGGTAATTACTCCCCTCCTCCCATTTGCCCTCCCTTTAATCATCTCCCCCCCACCCAGTTTATCCCCTTCCCCCCTACTTAACTGTAGTGTAAGATAGATTTTCATACCATATTGAGTGTGCATGTTATTCCCTCCTTAAGCCAAATCCAATGAGAGTAAGGTTTATTCTTTCCCTCTCACCTCCCCCTCTTCCCCTCCATTGAAACAGCTTTTTCTTGCCTTTCATGTGAGAGATAATTTACCTCATTCTGTTTTTCCCTTTCTCCTCCCAACATATTCCTCTCTCATCCCTTAATTTTACTTTTTTAAAATATCATCCCTTCATATTCAACTCATCTTATGCCCTCTGTCTATATGTATATAATCCCTCCAACTACCCTAATACTGAGAAAAGTCTCATGAGTTACAAATATTATCTTTACATGTAGGAATGTAAACAGGTGAACTTTAGTAAGTCCCTTATGATTTCTCTTTCCTGTTTACCTTTTCATGCTTCTCTTGATTCTTGTGTTTGAAAGTCAAAATTTCTATTCAGCTTTGGGCTTTTCATCAAGAATGCTTGAAACTCCTGTATTTCATTGAATAACAATTTTTTCCCCTGATGTATTGTACTTAGTTTTACTGGGTAGGTAATTATTGATTTTAATCCTAGTTCCTTTGACCTCTGGAATATCATATTACAAACCCTTTGATCCCTTAATGTAGAAGCTTCTAGATCTTGTGTTATCCTGACTGTGTTTCCACAATACTTGAATTGTTTCTTTCTGGCTGCTTGCAACATTTTCTCCTCTGGAGAAACTCTGGAATTTGGTTACAATATTCCTAGGAGTTTTCCTTTTGGAATCTCTTTCAGGAGGCAATAGGTGAATTCTTTCAATATCTATTTTACCCTCTGGTTCTAGAATATCAGGGCAATTTTCCTTGATAATTTCATGAAAGATGATGTCTAGGCTCTTTGATCATGGCTTTCAGATAGTCCCATAATTTTTAAATTGTCTCTCCTGGATCTCTTTTCCTGGTCAGTTGTTTTTCCAATGAGATATTTCACATTGTCTGTTATTTTTTCATTCTTTTGGTTTTGTTTTATGATTTCTTGATTTTTCATAAAGTCATTAGCATCAATCTGCTCCATTCTAATCTTCAAGTTATTTTCTTCAGTGAGTTTTTGGAACTCTTTTCCATCTGGCCAATTCCCTTTTTAAGTCATTCTTCTCCTTATTGTCTTTTTGTATCTCTTTTGCTATTTAGGTTAGTCTATTTTTTAAAGTTTTATTTTCTTCAGCATTTTTTGGGTCCCCTTTAGCACCAAGTTGACTCATTTTTCATGATTTTCTTGCATCTCTCTCATTTCTCTTCCCAATTTTTCCTTTACTTCTCTTACTTGATTTTCAAAATCCTTTTTGATCTCTTCCATGGCCTGAGACCAATTCATATTTTTCTTGGAGGCTTTGGATGTAGGAGCTTTGACTTTGTTGTCTCCTTCTGTTTGTATATTTTGGTCTTCATTGTCACCAAAGTAAGATTGTATAGTCTGATTCTTTTTCCTGTTTTTAGTCGTTTCCCCAGTCATTTACTTGATTTTTGAGCTCATTGTTAAGGTAGTTCTCTGCTTGCAGGTGGGGTGGGGAGGTGTACGGTCCCCCCACAATCTGTGGGCTAGAGCTCCAGAAACAGCCACTGCCATTGCTGCCGCTGCCCCTGCCCCTGCTGCTGCTATTTTGGGTTCCTCTGCCCCCTATATCACCCTGGTACTGGGACCAGTACACTCTAATCTCTCACACAGGTCTCACAGGTTTTTTCCACTGACCTTCCTATCTGTCCCTGGCATTTTGGCATTGTGAAGTGTTGGTGCCTTGATTTTTCTTTTTCTTTTTTTGTTAATTTTTTTAAAAAAATTGTTTATTTTAAGTTTCCAACATTCATTTCCACAAAATTTTGAGTTCCAAATTTTCTCCCCATCTCTCCCCTTCCCCGATTCCAAAGTGCTGAGCATTCTAATTACCCCTACCACAAATCTGCCTTCCCTTCTAACATCCCTTATCCCCATCTTCTCTTTTGTCCTGTAGGGCAAGATAAATTTCTATACTCCATTACCTGTATTTCTTGTTTCCCATTTGTATGTAAGAACAATGCTCAACAGTTGTTCCTAAAACTTTGAGTTCCAACTTTTCCTCTTTCCTCCCGCCCCACCCATCCCCATTGGAAAGGTAACCAATTCAATATAGGCTATATATATGTAGTTTTGCAAATGAGTTCCATAATAGTCATGTTATGTAAGACTAACTATATTTCGTTCCATCCTATTCTGCCCCCCATTTCTTCTATTCTCTCTTTTGACCTTGTCCCTGCCCAAGAATATTGACTTCTAATTGCTCCCTCCTCCCATTACCTTCCCTTCCATCATCCTCCCAACCCTGCCTATCCCCTTCTTCCCCACTTTCTTGTGTTGTGAGATAGCTTTTCATACCAAAATGAGTGTGCATTTTATTCCTTCATTGAGTCAAATGTGATGAGAGTAGGTTTCACTTTTTTCCTCTCACCTCCCCCCTTTTCCCCTCCATGGAAAAGTCTTTTTCTTGCCTCTTTTATGAGAGATAATTTGCCCCATTCTATTTCTCCCTTTCTCCTCCCAATATATTCTTCTCTCATCCCTTAATTTCATTTTTTAGATATGTTCCCTTGCTATTCAACTCATCCTGTGCTCTCTTTCTCTCTCTCTATTTGTATGTGTGTGTGTGTTTGTGTGTGTGTGTGTGTGTGTGTGTGTGTGTGTGTATAATCCCACCAACTGCTCAGATACTGAAAAATGTTTCAAAAGTTACAAATATTGTCTTTCCATGTAGGAATGTAAGCAGTTCAACTTTAGTAAGTCCCTTATGGTTTCTCTTTGCTGTTTACCTTTTCATGCTTCTCTTGATTCTTGTGTTTGAAAGTTAAATTTTCTTTTCAGATCTGGTCTATTCATCAAGAATGCTTGAAAGTCCTGTATTTCACTGAAAGACCGTTTTTCCCCTGAAATATTATGCTCAGTTTTGCTGGATAGGTGATTCTTGGTTTTAGTCCTAGTTCTTTTGACTTCTGGAATATTATATTCCATGCCCTTTGATCTCTTTTTTGTAGAAGTTGCTAGATCTTGTGTTATCCTGGTGGTGGTACTTCCACAATATTCGAATTGTTTCTTTCTAACTGCTTGCAATATTTTCTCCTTGACCTGGTAACTCTGGAATGTGGCTACAATGTTCCTAGGAGTTTCTCTTTTTAGATCTCTTTCAGTAGGTGATCTGTGGATTCTTTCAATGTTTATTTTGCCCTCTGGTTCTAGAATATCAGGGAAGTTTTCCTTGATAATTTCATGAAAGATGATGTCTAGGCTCTTTCTTTGGTCATGGCTTTCAGGTAGTCCCATAATTTTTAAATTGTCTCTCCTGGATCTATTTTCCAGGTCAGTTGTTTTTCCAATGAGATATTTCGCATTATCTTCCATTTTTTCATTCTTTTGGTTTTGTTTTGTGATTTCTTGGTTTCTCATAAAGTCATTAGCCTCTATCTGTTCCCTTCTAATTTTTAAAGAACTATTTTCTTCAGTGATCTTTTGAACCTCCTTTTCCATTTGGCTAATTCTGCTTTTTAAAGTGTTTTTCTCCTCATTGGCTTTTTGAACCTCTTTTGCCAATTGAGTTAGCCTATTTTTCAAGGTGTTATTTTCTTCGGCATTTTTTTGGGTCTTCTTTAGCAAGTTGTTGACCCTCTTTTCATGATTTTTGCATCTCTCTCATTTCTCTTCCCAATTTTTCCTCCATCTCTCTTACTTGATTTTCAAAATCCTTTTTGAGCTCTTCCATGCCCTGAGCCCATTGAATATTTATTTTGGATGTTTGGGATACAGAAACCTTGACTTTTATGTCTTTCCCTGATGGTAAGCATTGTTATTCCTAATTCAAAAGGATGGGAGAAGATATCTGTTCACCAAGAAAGTAACCTTCTATAGTCTTATCTTTTTTCCCTTTTTTGGGCATTTTCCCAACCAGTTACTTGACTTTTGGGTCCTTTGTCAAGAGTAGTCACTTAACCTGTGTCTGCCTCAGTTCCCTCAACCATCAAATGGGAATAACAATAGGTACTACCTGTCAGGGTTGTTGTGAGAATCAAGTGAGATAATATGTGTACATTGCTTTGCATTTGTCACAGAGCTAATAAATAGCTGAGACTGGATTTAAACTCAGTTCTTTCTGCCTCCAGACCCAGTGCTTTATCCACTACTCTATCAGCTGCCTTCTGGAGTGGGGGAAAGTGGCAAAGGAGGGGAGCAATAGGGGAGAATATTGGAAGTAGTGCTTAAGGTAGGAAATAGGAGAAAAGGGAACTCAGGATTCCTTTTTTTTGGCAACTTCAATCCCCCCCTCTACTTGAGAGAGTGTAAAACTCATCACCTACATTCTTTAACCACCCTTCAAATCCTAACTCAGGTACTTCCTAGCAGTATGACCCTGGACAAGTCTGTTAATCCCTTAATTTCAGGATGAAGGAAGAAAAGTTGCCATGTTTTTTTGCTACCTCACGAATTGTTTAAAAATAATTTTTCCTAATCTCTGGCCCTGAAATGGTTCCTTTATGGCCTCATAATTCTTGCCCAGAGACATCTAAGAGTGATCTGAATACTATTCTCAAATAAGTGAAGGCTTTTCTTGAAGATGGACACTCACCTTGTTCTAGAGATTCATAGAGGACTTAATAAGGGGAAATGAACAGCAGGAAAACATTTTGTTTGGGTAGAATGATACACTATAAACTTCTTGAGGTCAGGGATTGTGTCATTTTTTTTTTTTTGGTCTTTATATTCCCAGCATGATACCTGATGTGGAGAAGGCATATTATGCCTTGATTTAGAGCTAGAAGTAACCCTAGAGATCACCTCATTTAACTCCATCATTTTGCAGATAGGGAAACCTAGGGTCAGAGAGGTTACATCACTTGCTCAAGGTGACACATGAAGTAAATGGCATGGCTGGATCCCACGACTCCAGTGGTCCTTTTCTTTTCACTACAGTACAAAACTTCTCTCTCAAGAGCTTGTTAATTGAGTAACTGATAAGGAAGTCAGGGTGATAAGAACTCTGGAATGGCCCCCAGGAGAGGAGGTAGGGCCTTTATTCTAGCAGGTTGGCTAGAAGATAAGATAACTGCAAGCCATCTGTCTTGGAGGGCTGATATACTCATTTACCTAGAGACCTAGGGAAAGTGAGATGATCTTGAAGGGTGAATTTTCCATTCCAGTGAGTTCCTTCTCCACTATCTCCCACACTCACCATAACAACAGTTCATATGCCTATATAACTTTAAGGTATGCATGGGATTTTAAAAAATGACCACCTTGTGAAGGAGGGTAATAAGAAAATCATTATTATCATTAATAATAATAATAGCATTTTTACAGTGGCCTTAAGGTTTGAAAAATCCTTTACAAATGTTATCTCTGTTGATCCTCCCATCAAGCCTGGTGAGACAGGTGATGTCATTATCCCCATTTTGCGGATGAGGAGCCTGAGGCTGAAGAGGTTAAATGACAGCTAGTAAGGGTCTGAGATTGGAATTGGACTGAGGTCTTCCTGATGCCAAGTCCCACACTCTTAGTCACTGTACCACCTGCCTGCCTATGTAGTGCAGTATCATTATCCTTATGTTATAGGTGAGAAAACTGAGGCTAAGTGACATGTCCATGGCAACACAGTAAGAGCTAGAGCTGAGGTCTGAATGTAGGCTTCCTGACTATAGGTCCAGGATTCTTTCCACTCCGTTGTGTTATCTCTCATTCCTGCTCCCAGGTCTTTGTTCATTTGGGTCCCTTCTTCTGCAAGAAATATTCTCTCAATTCTTTTCCACTTAATTAAATCCTAAATAAATTTCTTTTTTAAAAATTAATTTATCTGTTATTTCAAACATTGTTTCTTTTTAAATTTTGAATTCCAAATTTTATCCCTTTCTCCCCCTGCCTTCCCCTATCCACTGAGAAGGTAAGCGGTATATCAATTATACATGTGAAATCATGCAAAACATATTTCCATGTTAGTCATATTTTTAAGAAAACAAGAAAAATAAAGAAAATGAGAAAACTACACTTTAATTTGTATTCGGAGTTTATCAGTTCTCTCTCTGGAGGTAGATAGTATTTTTTTTCATCATGAGTCCTTTGGAATTGTCTTGGATCACTATATTGATCAGAGTAGCCAAGTCTTTCATAGTTGATAATCATGACAACATTGCTGTTACTGTGCATAATGATCTCCCAGTTCTTTGTACTTCACTTTACATCAGTTCATATAGGTTTTATCATATTTTTCTGAAATCATCCTTTTGTAATTTCTTTTAGCACAACAGTACTCCCTCACAATAATATACCACAACTTATTCAGCCATTCCCTAACTGATAAGCATCCCCTGAATTTCCAGTTCTTTACCACCACAAAAAAACAGCTTCTATAAATATTTTTGTACATATTTCCTTTTCCTTTGATCTCTTTGGGGTATAGACCTAGTAGTGGTACTGTTCAGTCAAAGGGTATGCATGGTTTTATAGTCCTTTGGGATAGTTCCAGATGGTTCTCCAGAATGGTTAGACCAATTCACTACTCCAGCAGCACTTCATTAGTGTACCTATTTACCCTTATCCCCTCCAACATTTGTCATTTCTGATAGGTATGAGGTGGGACCTCAGAGTTGTTTCAATTTGCCTTTCTCTAATCAATAGTGATTTGGAACATTTTTTCATATGACTACAGATAGCTTTGATTTCTTCTTTTGAAAACTGCCTGTTTATATCTTTTGGCCATTTAACAATTGGAGAATAACTTTTATTTTTATAAATCTGACTTAGTTTTTATATCCTTTGGCCATTTAACAATTAGAGAATAACTTTTATTTTTATAAATCTGATTTAGCTCTATACTCAGCATATACTTGAGAAATGAGGCCTTTATCAGAAAAACTTGCTGTAAAAAATTTTGACATTACTTCATTGTCTATGGTACCCTTTAGGAAAATATAGTTTCCCTGATTACATCTTTTAATTAGATTTATATTTGCTTTTGCTTTGTCTGATATCATGATTGTTATCCTTGCTTTTTTTTTTTTTTCTAACTTCAGCTGAATCATAGATTCAGCTTCAGCCATTTATTTTAACTTTATACATGTCTTTGTTTCAAGTGTGTCTCTTATAAACAAAGTATTGTTAGATTCTGGTTTCTAATTCATTCCACTATCTTTCATTTTATAGGTGAGCTTGTTCCATTCACACTCACAGTTATGATTACTTAACTATATGTTTCTCTTTCCTAACCAACAGTCAAAACTTATCTCAGGACCCACCTTTTCTGTAAAATCTTTGCCAGGTACTCTAGTGCATAGGTTTTATTGACCTGTTACCTCAGGCAAATCACTCAATCTTTCTAAGTCTCAGTTTCCTCATCTGTAAGATAAGAGAGTTGGAACTATCTGGCCTTTCTAGTTATAGCTCTAGGATACTACTGTAATGGGGAACACTAACCACTGTCCCATATACGTCTTAGCATTTGACTACCTAATGTCTCTATTGTCTAATTTTTTTTAAGAGTGGAGGGTTTTGTCTGTCTGGTTAGATCTCCTTGAAAAAAGAGGAAGCTAGGTGGTGAAATGGTTAGAGAACTGGCCTGGGAATAAGGAAGATCTGAATTCAAATCTCATCTCAGACACTAGATGTGTGACCCTAGGCAAGTCACTTAACCCTGATTGCCTCAAAAAAAGCAAAAGAGGACCTTCTATTTTATATTTTGTCATCACCCACATTATGGGTTATACAGTAGGTACTTAATAATAAGAGACATTTAAATAGCTCTTTTGAAATTGGCAGATCACTTTATGTACTTTGTTTTATTTGAACTTTACAATAGGAGGTGAACTAATAGCTAGTATTATTCTTTATTTTATAAATATACAAACTAAGAGAGGTAAATAGTAATATTTAGCATTTAAATAGCACTTTAAGATTTACAAAGTGCTTCACAGGTATTTTCTCACTTGATACAATAATCCTGGGAGGTGGATATTATTATTATTATCCCCTTTTACAGATGAAGAAATTGAAGCAGGCAGAGAACAGCAAGTGGGACTTGTTGAGGATTGCACAGCTAGCAAGTCTCTGAGGCAGGATTTGAACTCAAGTCTTTCTGAAGTCCCACTGTCCCACCTAGCTGACTTGTTCATGATAATATAGATAAGAAGTGTCACTATAGTATTTGAACTCAAGGAAGATCATGGATAATAAGCTGCAGAGGCAGAATTTAAACCCAGGCCTTTCAGACTCAAGGTGCATCTAACACTCTGTCTACTCTGCCATGCTGTCTTCTCTATTGGTTCATGCATAGATTACCCCAGATCATAGACTCAAAGCTAAAATGAGATTTATTTTGAAGGGGAAAAAAGTATATATCTTTGTATAAAATAAAATAAACACAATAAAATAAAATAAAATGAACACAAAAATGGGTGGATTGAGGAAGCAGGGTGGGGGATCAGATTTAATTTCTAAAATCAGGGTCAGAGTAACCCAGCTTTCTTCAAGAAGTCTTAATGGCCAGTCTTGACTCTGACCATTCTTTGCTGGGCCCTTTTCTCAGGAGATGGTCCTAGAGGTATATGAGTGTGAGTGTGTATGGAGGGAGCTGGGAGGCGTAATGTAGGAATGGGAGCGAATATAACAGCTAGAGTTTGTATAGTTCTCTAGGGTTTACAGAACACTTCCCACATATTTTCCACATGATCTTCACAATGACCCTGGATAGTAGGTACTATTATTATCCCCAATTTACAGATGAGGAAATAGAGACTTAGAGAGGTTAAATGACTTAGATAGGGTCACACTTTTCTAGTAAGCAATAGGGCAGGATTTGAACTCTGATCTTCCTGACTCCAGTCCAACACTATCATACTGTGCCACCTAGCTGCGCAGTTATGATTGGTTATAAAATAGAGTAAGAGTTGCTAGAGCACTTTCTAGGAGGATAGTAAGCCCCAAAGATATTATAAGGTAGAATCTAAAAAGGGGGAAGAATCCATCTGCAATAGATGAAGCTTGCCTCTCTATTCATGGGGAATTTTATATCTCCATTTGAACAAATACATGCAAAAAGAAAGACAATCCCTACCTTCAAGGAACTTAATTTTAATCAATGAAGGAGAAGACAATACATAAAACGGACCTGAAAAGTGAAGTTTGGGGTGTGGTTGGGGAACCATATTGAGAGTCTAGGAGTCAAGGGCTGATTCATATTTGGAGTGAGCATGGCATGCAGTTTCAGAGACAAACACCAATTATTCGGACAAAAGCCTAAGGACTGGTTACCTCTATTTATTCATTTGTTTGTTTAGTATTTTATTTTCCCCCAATTAAATGGAAAAGCAGTTTTTAACATTTGCTTTTCAAAACTTTGAATTCCAAGTTATCTTCCTTCCTCTTTCCCCACTCCTTCATTGTGAAGGCAAGCAATTTGCAACAGGCTATACGTATGTAGTCATGCAAAATATATTTCCATATTAGTCATGTTGTGGAAGAAAACACCAAAAAAACCAAACTCAAGAACAATAAAGAAATTTTAAAAGCATGCCTGAATTTATATTCAGACACCATCAGTTCTTTGTCTGGCGATTGATAGCATTTTTCATCATAAGTTCCTCCAAGTTGTTCTGGATCACTGCATTGCTGAGAATAGCCAAGTCATTCACAGTTGATCGTTCCACAACATTGCTATTGCCTTGTAGACAGTACATTTCACTTTGCACTAGCTCATGCCAGTCTCTCCATGTTCCCCTGAGAGCATCCTGCTTATCATTTCCTTTTTATACTTCCCTTGAGTCTTCATTGGAAAGTTAAATTTTCTATTCAGCTCTGGCTTTTTCATCAAGAGTGATTGAAAGTCCTCTATTTCACTGAATATCCATTCCCACCCCCCCTTGCCCCAAAGGATTATATTCAGTTTTGCTGGGTGGGTGATTCTTGGTTGTAATCCTAGCTCCTTTGCCCTCTGTAATATCATGTTCCAAGCCCTCTGATCCTTTAATGTAGAAGCTGTTAAATCTTGTGATATCCTGATTGTGATTCCACAATATTTTAATTATTTCTTTCTGGCTGCTTGCAATATTTTCTTCTTGATCTGGGAGCTTTGGCATTTGACTATAATATTCCTGGGAGTTTCCATTTTGGGATCTCTTTCAGGGAGTGATTGGTGGATTCTTTTAATTTCTGTTTTACCCTCTGGTTCTAGAATAACAGGGCAGTTTTCCTTGATAGTTTCTTGAAAGATGATGCCTAGATTCTTTTTTTTTTTTTTTTTGATCATGGCTTTCAGATAGTCCAATAATTTTTAAATTTTCTCTCCTGGATCTATTTTCCAGGTCAGTGGTTTTTCCAATGAGATATTTCACATTGTCTTCTATTTTTTTCATTCTTTTGGTTTTGTTTTATTATTTCTTGATTTCTCATAATGTCATTAGCTTCCGTCTGCTCAATTCTAATTTTTAAGGAATTATTTTCTTCAGTGAGCTTTTGTAGCTCCAATTCTATTTGGCCAATTTTTTTTTCCTCTAGTGAATTTTTCCATTTCTGCCAATTCTGCTTTTCAAGGGATTTTTCTCTTCATTGAATTTTTGTGGCTCTTTTACGATTTGACCTATTTTGTTTTTAAGGTATTATTTACTTCAATATTTTTTTGTGTCTACTTTAACAAGCTGTTGACTCTTTTTTCATGATTTTCTTGCATTGCTCTCATTTCTCTCCCCAACTTCTCTCACTTGATTTTAAAAATCTTCTTTGAACTCTTCCATGGCCTGAGACCAGTTCATGTTTTCCTTGGATGCTTTGGATGTAGGAGCTTTGACTTTGTTGTCTTCTTCCGAGTGTGTGTTTTGATCATCCTTGTCACCATAGTAAGTTTCTATGGTCAGAATTTTTTTCCCTGTTGTTTGCTCATTTTTCCAGTCTATTTCTTGACTCTTAATTCTTTGTTAAAGTGGACCTCTGCTTTCAGTGGGCTCACTGTCCCAAGCTTTAAAGTTTTGTGCAGCCATTTTCAGAGATACTTCTAAGGACCTGTAAGTTTTTAGTTCTTCCAAGGTGCTATAATCTAAGTGTTTACTACTCTCCTGGCCTGTAGTCTTTTGTATGAGTGACTACAAACACTCTTTTCAGTGATGGAGCTGTGACAAGGGACCTTGCTCCCCTATAGCTGATGTGCTAGTGTTCCTCCTTGCCCTGGGACTGCCTCTTAGGACTGCAACCCAGATCTGAGTATGGGCAAAGCAACATAGTGCCAGCAAAGAGATCCCTGCAATCTCCTTCTGATCAGTTGTTCAATCCCCTTGCTGTCTGTGGGCTGAGAGCTCCAGAAGCAGCTGCTGCCATTGCTGATTCAGTGGCTTCCAAGGTCTGCTTCTAGTTTGCTGTGGCTGGGGCTGTGCTGGCATGGCCTATACTGGACTGTGCTCCATTCTAACCCAGAGGCAACAGATCTTTCCTGCTGACTTTCTAAGTTGTCTTTGGCTGGAAAGTTATTTCACCCATCGTTTTGTGGGTTCTGCTGCTCCAGGAATTTTTTTCTGGCATTTAAAGTGTTTGGAAGGGTTTTGGGGAGAGCTCAGTTGAGTCACTCCCTTTTCTCTACCATCTTGTGGTTGCTTCTATTTATAAACTATAAAATATTTAAGTTGAAGGAAAGATGAAAATAAATCCAAACCTTTAAGTACCAGTTGAGCACCTTATATGAGCTTAACTGAAGTCTTTACTTGTTCATCCTTCTTTTACCTATGGGTTTCCCTAGACAAACTTCTATTTCCCACCTTTCTGGTTCAGTCAGTTCTACTTTATGTTTGTTTGCAGTTTGAAATATAAATTATAGTTTCCTTCTTAAAAGTTCCTTGACTCACTCTGTGGTCTCAACATCCCACTCAGCTCCAAGCTTCTTTTCTCCACAGTGAACCTGAACTGTGCTTAAAAAAACGATTCACACATATGTTATTCAGTAATTTTTTCAGTCATGTCCAACCCTTTGTTAACCCAGTTGGGATTCTCTTGGCACTCTCTTGGAGTGGTTTGCCATTTTCTTCTCCAGTGGATCCATTTTGTGGATCTGAGGATAAGTGATTTGCCCAGGGTCACACAGCAAGGAAGTGTATGAGGCGGGATTTGAACTTAGATCTTCCTGACTCCAGGCCCCCTGCTCTATCCACTGAATCGCTAGCTACCTTTTTGTATCCATTGAGCCATCAGCTGCACGTGTATAACCTATATCAAATTGCTTGTCTTCTTAATAAGTGGGGAGGAAAGGGAGGGAAGTAGAGAATTTAGAATTCAAAATCTTAAAAAATGAATTTTAAAAATTGTTTTTACATGTAATTGAAAAAATAAAATATTTTTTTTTAAAATAAGGGTTTTTTTGGGGGGGGAGGGGAAGAAATGCATACAATTGAACTGTCTTGTCTCAGTTTTTCCTAGCTTATTTAGAGCTTTTCCCCCTGGGGGAACAATCTCCTCCTTTTTTTCCATCTTCCTTTTCAAAAAGATGAGACTCTTATTCTTTCTGATAATTTAACATAGTCAACCAAAATATGGGTTATATAGAATTTTAAATGTATATTTCCTCTGATACCATTTGGTTTTCATTGGCAAATTTGTTTTCCATACAGCAGACAAATCTAAACACACGATGAAAACACCAGCAAAGTATATTCCCTGCAAAACAGTTAAGTGAAACAGATTCTTTAACTGTAGTAATACAGCTTTATACCTTTCAAACAGTTAATTATATTTCTTTCCACCTTCGCTGCAGTGTTTCCATTTTAAAGGAAGATGCCTGCAGAGTCAATCCAAAGGAAAGAGGAATGCGTCTCTAATGGTAGAATTTCCAAAACTATAGCAATTATGTAAACCCTGAGTAAGCAAAGACTGCTAGGTGAGACAGTGGGTAGAGGAGGTTAAATCTAGCCTTAGACACTTCCTAGCTGTGTGGAGGGAGAAGCAGTTGGGTGGATGGGGAGGGCTGTTGTATTTCTCAAATATTCTAATTATGACCTGAGATTTTTGACCTTATCAATAAATTTGCGATGTGTGGCCAACGTCATGCAGTTATGTGGTATCTCCTTGTCCCTCATGGTGGAGAACTTGGCACAAAAGAAACCTGTGGTGGGGGTGGGAATAGGGTTAAAAGTGGAGGAAACATGCCAAGCTCTTCTGTTTCTATGCCATTGGACTGATAATAAATGCTTTTAGCACCTGCTAAAGTTGTCACCCTGAGGCAAAACATCAGTCACCCTTCCTTATTTTGGTTCTGTATATATGTCATCATCCTTCAATATTTCAATGGATCTGTGATCTCATTAACTTGGATGGTTGCTCCTGCTACCAGTGCAAATTGGAAATCATCTATGACTTTTCAAGCTTCCTTGTTCTCCATAGGGGACTACAGCATCAAGAATATATGGCATCTATTTATTGTAAACATAATCTTACCTTTTTCAGTTCAAATGATGATGTTTTATTCCCTTAAATTCAGTACTAGTTTCTACATCTTTGTCATTTCCATTATCACTTTTCCATCCTGATCTTCCTGTTGACTATCATCTTTTTGTTTATTTTAAAATTTAATTTATTCTTTTCATTGAGCAAAAATATATTTTTTTGTCTTGCTCACCTACCACCTGCCCACAGGAAAAAAAAAGAGAAAAATAGAACCTTTATGAACAAATATGCATGGTCAGCAAAACAAATCTCTTCATTGGCCATATGCAAAAGAATATGCGTCAGTCTGCACCCTGAGTCCATCACCTCTTTGAAGGTACTTCATCATCAGTCCTTGGGAATCAAACCATTTATCATCTTCATGACCATCCATTGGCATTAAAATTGCAGCTGGAGGCTGCATTCAGGTTTTCAATAAGCCAAATCTAAGAAGCAAATCTGACTCCATTGGCTGACTGCTTCTGCATTGTGGGATGGGCTGCCCCCACCCCAATCTTTCTTTTCATTTGAATGCTGAGAGCAGTAGCAGCAGCACCCCCTCAGTTTCCTGCCCCCAAGTTGTGAGTTCTGAATTAGGTGTACAGAGGGTTGGTGATGATTGCTGTTCCCTTGCTCCCAACAGGCTGCTTCTGCATTGGTTATATCTGTCTCATTATGCCTCTGTTTGTGCGACTTGATATGAGCCTCTTCATTCCTCTATGTCTCCTCTCTCACAGTCTGAATGAAAGAGAGAAGCCTTTCCAGACATGTGTCATGTTTCCTTCCTCTACAGAGTCTAGGTTTTAGCTAGACTAGATTATTTCACCCGCCTTCCAGTATATCTCAGACTTTCTCACATCTGGACCTTTGCTCAGGCTGTTCCCTGTGCCAGGCATATCCTTCTCTCCCCTCTTTGCCTGTTGAATTACTACTCATCATTCAAAACCCAACTTGAATATCACCTCATCCAAAAAACTTCTCTGATCTCCCAGGTCTACAAGGATCTTCTTCCCACTATGCCCTCACCATATTTGACACTATATTTGGACTTCTCTAATGTGATCACAGTAGCCAAGTTGTTGTGTTGGTCCTTCGTTCTCAGAGGATCATCACATCAAGATGATGGCATGACTTGCAGTTGACTTTGACTGAGGGAAGGAAGTATGCAAGGTCATGCAGACTGCTTTCTCAATCTGTCCCTTCCCCTCCTCCTTGCCTTCTTAATAGGATGGGGCCCTGCAAGGAAGAGGCTGAGGGACAAGAGAGGAGGCTGGGCATATCTGAGGGAAGTGATGTAGGATCTAAGTTGGCTTGTGGGCCTTTTCAAGGAGAAAGAACTGCACAGGTTCACAAATGTTCTTAACCTTGAAGTCTGTGAACTTACTTATTTACAAATATTTTGATGACTGTATTTTCAATAAATTGGCTTCCTTTGTACCCTATGTATTTTCTTTTATGCATTTAAGACACATCCTTCAGAGAAGGGGTCCATAGGCTTTATCAGACAGCTAAAAGGTACCATGACCCAAAAGAAGTTTAAGAACTCCTGGTGTAGGGAGAAATTCAGTGGCCATTGGTTGAGACAGCCAATTTCTTGCCTTATAACCTCTTTACTGGTGATAAGATCTTAACAGTGAGAAGAATTTTGCATGAACTGGCTCAAGGCAAGTGGTAAATGTATGTGACACTGACATGTGGCCAGCAAAGTTCATCTGAAGGAAGAATCTTCCTTCCAAGCCAGATATCTAATGGAACCAAGGGCCAGAGTTGCCATCATGGAGAAAACAGAGTGAGGAGAACCAGTCAGAATCTTTAGCACTCAGACCAGCCATTTGGCTCCATGGATAACCTCTGTCCCTCTTTTGCAGTGGGAAGGGGAGGCTTGAATCTGAGCACCAGAACTATGTTTTTTATTTATTTTTATTTTTGTAGATTCTCTGTTTGGGCTTACCTGCTGAAAAAAAGAGGAGTGGGTGTTCTAGAAAGGAGCTGCCAGCACATAAGTCACTCTGAATATTTAACATATTTGGTTTTGTTCCTCTTCCTATTGTGATGAAAAAAAAAAGAACAACTCAACAAGCCCTGTATAAAGCTATGCTATAATTATGAATAAACATTCCTTGAAACACAGAAGGGATGAGAAGAGAGGCTGGAACTTTCCACTTGTGGAGGGCACTATGAACTAAGAGGTTGATTGAATAAATGAACACCCATTTAACCTTTAGATGTATGAGAAGAGGCCTACCACTCTCAGAGGGATGGAACTCAGGGAGAGAGATAACCTCTCTGAGCTCTCTGAAGCATCTGTGGAGCATCTTCTGGTGTTGAGTGAGATGAATACATTCTGGAGATGAACATGTTACTGATGGTATTTTGCACTTATTCCTGAATAAGATCAGGCAACTGGCAAGCAGTGCCTCCTGATGGATAAATGCAATATTGTACATTATAATTACCTTTGCTTTTGTATTATGCTCTGAATGGATTGCAATGAGGGTAGAGACCATATCTTGTCTAAACTTCATATCTGCACAGAGCTCTGCAAATCATGAACACTTCCTAAAGAAGAGCATAGGAATTAAGACCTATCTGACTGCTCCTTCTCAGTCTCCTTTGCTGGATCTTTTTCCAGGTCATGCCCAATAGCCAAAGGTATCCCCTAAGGCATTGTTTCGGACCCTCTTCTCCCTTAATACTAGATGATATCAGCTCCTGCTGATTCAATTATTGTCACTAGACAGATGACTCTCAAATCTTATTCAGTCTTGCCCTTTTCCCTGATCTCCAGTCTTACATTTTCCTTCCTCCCTCCCCCCTCCTTCCCTCTCTCCCTTCCTTCCTTCCTTTTTCCCTCCTTCCTTTCCTCTCACCCTTCTTCCTTCCCTTCCTTCTTTCCCCTTCTCTCTTTGCCTCTCTATTTCACTCTATCTCCTGACTCTAGACATTTTCACTAGCTGTCTTCTCACATCTAGACTGCTCTCCCTCTTTATCCCTGTCTCTTCTTTTCTCCCAAAATATCTATTTAGACATCTTGAACTAGATGTGTAATAGACATTTTAAATTAAATACATCCAAAATTGATCTTTTCCTCAAAACTCTTTTCCCTCTTCCTAACTTCTCTATGAGTGCTGAGGGCATTGCCATCCTTGAAGTCCCCCAGGCTAGCTAACAAGATGTCATGCTTGACTCCTCACTGTCTCAATCCCAATAGCCAAATGGTTGTCAAACCTTGTCAATTCTACATTTGCAACATCTTTCCTGAGCCGCCCTAATGCAGGTTCTCATCATCTTGCACCTAGATTATTGCAATTGTCTTCTGATTGATCTTCCTGCCTCAAGTCTCTTCTCATTCCAGTCTATTCATCACTTGGTCATCAAACTGCTCTTCCTAAAGTACTGATCTGAAAATATCACCCCCCCCCCCCCCATTCAGCATACTCCAGTTGCTCCTTATTCTCTCTTCAATCAAATATAAAACCCTCTATTTGACTTTTTAAGGATCTTCCTAACTTTCCAGTCTTCTTAAACTTTATTATCTTTCAGGAGCCTGGTCTTTACTGTTTCTCACACAGATATTGCTTCCCTACTCTGTGCATTTTCCCTGGCTGTCCCCATGCCTAGAATACTCTCCCCTCTTCTTTGCCTCCTGACTTCCCTGGTTTCCTTCAAGTCCCAGCTAAAACCTCACCTATTTTTTTCTTCCATTTCTTTATATTTATTCACTTATTCATTCATTTATTTGTTGTTGCATTTTGAGTTGTCTCCCTCCTTCTCAACCTCACATTGTGTGTTCATCCTTCCTTGCTGAAGAAGACCATGTCATCAGAGAAATGATGACATGACTTGCACTTGACTTTGTTTTGAGTGAGGGAGGGCTGTGCAGGTCACCAGCCTCCCTTCTCCAGAACCATCTCAATCCAGTGACTAGATATTCACTAGGATGACTGGAAATGACCCAGGATGAGGCAGTTGGGGTTAAATGACTTGCCCAAGGTCACACAGCTAGTGAGTGTCAAGTATCTGAGGTGAGATAAGAACTCAGGTCCTCCTGACTCCTGCACTGGTGCTCTATCCACTGCACCACCTAGCTGCCCCAGCAACCTCGTATTAGCCTACCCATGAGCAATGAATATTTCTCCAATTATTTAAATCTCACTTTATTTGTATAAAAGTGTTTTATAATTATGTTCATATAGTTCCTGGGTTTTTCTTGGCAGGTATACTCCCAGGTATTTTCTACTGTCTGGTTATTTTAAGTGAAATATCTCTTACTATCTCTTTTTTCAGGACTCTTTTTTTGTTGTTGTTCAGTCATTCCATCATGTCTGACTCTTTGTGACCCCATGGACCATAGCATGTCAGGCCTTCTATTCTCCACTAACTCTGAGTCTGCCCAAGCTCATGTTCATCTCTTCTGTGACACTACCTATCCATCTCATCCCCTTCTCCTTTTGCCTTCAATCTTTCCCAACATCAGGGTCTTTTCTATTGAGTCCTGTCTTCTCATTATGTGATTAAAGCACGTAAGTTTCAGCTTTAGTATTTGTCCTTCCAATAAATAATCTGAATTCATTTCTTTAAGTATTGACTGATCTGATCTCCTTCTTGTCAAGGGACTCTCAAAAGGCACTCTTCTCTAGCACCACAATTCTAAAACATGTTTTGCTTTTCTTATAATCCAACTCTTACAGTCATGCGTTACTATTGGGAAAACCATAGCTTTGACTATATGGACCTTTGTTGGCAAGGGGGTATCTCTGCTTTTTTAAGTATGCTTAAAATTTGCCATAGCTTTCTTTCCAAGGAGCAAATATCCTTTAATTTCATGGGTCCAGTCACCGTCTGCATTGAGCCCAAGAATATAAAATCTGACACTGCTTCCATTTCTTCTCCGTTTGCCAGAAAGTGATGAGATCAGTTGCTAAGAGCTTAGTTTTTTTAATGCCAAGCTTTAAGCTAGCTTTTATACTCTCCTCTTTCACCCTCATCATGAGGTTGCTTAATTTCTCTTCACTTTCTACCGCCAGAGTTTTATCACCGGCATATCTGAGATGGTTGAAATTTCTCCCTATCAGCTTTTGATTCATCCTTGAAGTCCTCCAGTCTAGCCATCCAGCTGGCTAACTATCCAGCCTGGTATTTTGCATAATGTACTCTGCATATAAGCTAAATAAATAAGTCTTTGTTAGTGATATATAAAAATACTATATGAAAATATATAAATACCTCCACTATTTCTACAAGACACCTTTCGCAGTCTCTTTAATGCTCATGCCTGCCCTCTGTTGATTATCCCCAGTTAATCTCATCTATATTTTGTTTGCACATAGTTGTTTCCATGTTGTCTTCCCTTGATGGCAGAGACTGACTTTGTCTTTCTCTATATCCCTGTGCTATGCTTAGCACAGTGCCCAATACACAGTAGGCCCTTAATAAATACTTGTTGATTGTTACCTGATTAGGAGTTAAAAAGGGCACTGGAGAGCATTTTGAGCCAAATCCCACATTTTGTTGACATGAGAAATGATTTGAGCATGGTCATACTGAGCTGTTGTTAAAAACCATCTCTTCCTATTAAAGATCCAATGTCCCTTCCATTATGCCATTATAAAGGGGGAAGGGTAGATGGATTGGGGGGAGGAGGAGATAATGACAGAGAAACAGAGAGGAAGGCAGATGAAAATAAGAAAAGAAAAAGAAGGTAAGTGAGAGGAAAAGAAGAAAAGACTCAGTATCTGTCATGGTCGTCTTTGAGAACAAAGGACAAACACAATGACAACTGTGTGCTAGGTACTGGAGATGTATGGAGATCTAAGGAAAGGTATAAAGATAGTAAGTACCCAGTTTCAAGGAGCTCATTGTCTACTGGGAGAGACACGATGCAAACAACTGTGTACAAACAAGCCATATGCAGGATAGATCTAGATAATCAACAGAAGAAGGCAGTAGAATCAAGGGGGAATCAGGAAAGGCTTCCTGTAGAAGGTGGGATTTTAGCTGAGACTTGAAGGAAGTCAGGAGGTGAGGATGAGGAGGGAGAGCATTCTAGACATGAGAGAAAACCAGTGAAAATATCTGAAGTCAGGTGATGGAGTGAAAGAGGGAGAAAGGCAGGGAGAGAAGGGAGGAAGGAAGAAAAAGGAAGGGACAAAGAAAGCATGGCAGATAGATCTCAGCAGATGCCTTGAGATTATGGACTCAGCAGGACCTGGAACTGGTTGTGTTCAAAGTGATATTTCACCTTCACATGCATCTGTAGAACAACAACTAGGAAAAGATACATAAACAAGTGAATCCTTGTCATTTCCCTGCTTGGCTAAGTCCCTTGCATGACTGTCACTAGAGGAGAGCAACCTGAGAGGATAACTGCTGCACATCTTCCAAAAGGTGTCATGACTAGATTGCCAGGGGCAGTAGGGCAGTCCCCTCTCTAGGGATCAGGTGTCAGAAGTGCAGGTTTGTCCCATGGGCCATGAAACAAATGGTTTGTTGCCCTCTGAAGGGGTGAGTCTCATATGTAACACTGGACAACTGTACTCCTTGTTTCTCTTTGTTCCATATTTTTATGTTCAGAACCTCAAATAGAGTTTTTTAAAGTATAAGAAAAACTTTGTGCTTTTACTAAAAAAACATTTCATTCCATTTCTCCTTTCTCCTTCCCTCTACCACACCCAATCTAGAAAAAAGGTGGAGGAACTGATTATCTGAAACCTGGAAGAAGATACAGAGAATAAAAAAAGATGCCTTAGTCATTTGAGGCATTTTAATCAAGTCACTCAGAAAGGGAGAGTTTTCTAGAAGATCTTTAGTGTGGCAAAAGAAATAGAATAAATTTCTGGGTAAAACAGAAAGAAAAGACACAAAAGACCCAGTCATAATCCCAGTTTTTCAACTACCTCAATGTATTGCTTGGGTTAGGTTTCTTAATCTCTCAGGGCTTCATTTGGTTCATTCATTAACTGGGCAATATGTACTAGACAACCTTTAAAATCTTTTTCAGCTCTAAAATTCTATGACCTGTGATTTATGAACATTTCACAAATGATTAATTATTTCTTTTTATAGTTAGTGTCCTATTACTTTCCTTCTCTGCACCATAATGTTTATTATATGTACCAATTCACTGATTCTTAGCATATTCTGCCTTTTATTGCTAGTTAGCTTTTCATGTGCATGTGTCTCAATTTACCAGCCATGTTGTAAGCTCCTAGGGGTTGGCATGCTTTTCCACATCTTTCACATCAGCTTGGCAAAGCAGATAGAAATAGCCTAAGTTGGAGACCTAAGTTGAAGTCTTGCCTCTGACTCACACTAGCTATGTGATCATGGTGGACAAGTCACTTAACCTCTCAGTGGCTCAGCAAACTCCCTAAGACCAGAAGCTAGAGGCAAATTGCAGAGCTGAATTGGTGAACGCTGAAAACCAAACCGAACCAAAAAACCTCCCACAGTGCCCTTAATGAATGACTGTTGATTGGTTGACTGCAGGTACTTCAGTAGAGGCTCAGTAAAGCCTCACTCTAACCTCTTTTCCCCATCAAATAAGAGAGGGCACTTTACTGCAAGTGTGCCTTGATTTAAGTGATGAAGGTTTTGCTTAAAGGATGCATATTTTAAATGCACCGTGATATCACTAGTTAAAGGAATCCTTTTGGAAAGGAAAATCATGCCCAATAGATTGCTTTTATGAATTTGGATCTTCCTACACAGGCAAACCTTATTCTCTGCAGGACATATGTTCCTTACTTTCTTTTTTAAAGCTAAAGCCTATTTTAAATGCTTTATAGGAAGTGGCTGTAGCAATATTATGTTGAATCAATTCTGAATTGATGAATGATGAATAGTTATTTTATTTTATCAGGCTTTCATGTATCATTTGATTGAAGTCAGTTTCAGCTGCACACACTTTTCCCATCTTCTCCATTTCTACTCTCCCTCCTGTTTCCCCCTTCCTTCCCTCAAAGCCAACAGGTTCTGGTAGGTATGGTAGAGCCAGAGGATAAGGCCTTATGCTAACTTGACAGCCTTTAACACAGGCCTCAGAGAGGAAAGCCCAGTAACCAGCTTTTCCAGAGTTGCTCCTAGCTCAGGCCTCATCTTTGCTGCCCTTATAAATTCTTGGTCTCAATTAGTATAGAAGAAATTTCTTTGGAGGAAAATACTGAGACATTGTAGTGCTGGGGATTCTGAGAATCCCTGGATGTCGTAGTACATAGTATCTGATTGGGAGTCAGGAATATCTTGGCCTTTTTAAAAAATTCAACTCGCCATCCCTCCAGTTAAGAAGCATTTATTTCTCTGCTTCTCATTCCTTTCCTCCAATAAAAGAGGAAAAAAGAAAAAGAAAAAAAAAACCTCTTGGGGTAAATATGTACAGTCAAGTAAAACAAATTCTCCCATTGGCCATGTCTAAAAATGTGTCTCATTCTACATGTCAAGTCTATAAGCTCTCTGTCACAAGGTGGATAATATTCTTCATCATTTGTCCTCTGAAATCATGACTGGTTCTTGTATTGATCAGAATTCTTAAGTCGTTCATGGTTTTGTTTTGTTTTTTACTATGTTGTTTTTGGTTAAATTATTCTCTGGTTCTGTTCACTTCATTCTGCATCAGTTCATATAAGACTTCCCAAGTTTCTCCTTTATCATTTCTTATACAACAGTAGTATTCCATTCCATCAATATTCCATACTTTGTTAAGCCATTCCCCAATGGATGGGTATCCCTTGTGTTTCCAGTTTTGTTTTTTTTTTTTTGCCACTATCAGAAGATCTGCCATATTTGTATCTATGTATGAGTATATATATAGATAGATAGATATACACACATATAAGTATGTATTTGCATATATAAATTCTTTCCCTCTTTCTTTGATATCTTTGAGGTATATGACCAGCAGATATATGGTATTGCTGGATCAAAAGATATGCACAGTTGAGTAACTTTGGGGGCATAGTTCCAAATTGCTTTCTAGAATGTCGGAATCAATTCAAACTCCATCAACAGTTTATTCACATGCCTGTTTTCTCACAGTCTCTCCAGCATCTGTCATTTTCCTTTTCTGAGTCAACCTTGCCAGTCTGATGAGGGTGAGGTAGAAATCAAAGTTGCTTTTATTCACATTTCTTCTATTATTAGTAATTTGGATCAATTTTTTATGTAACTAAGATTCAAAATTTAATATTGCCTCAAGTATTTCTTAGTTGTGTGACTGTAAACATTAT
Source organism: Notamacropus eugenii (assembly GCF_028372415.1). NCBI lineage: Eukaryota > Metazoa > Chordata > Mammalia > Diprotodontia > Macropodidae > Notamacropus > Notamacropus eugenii. The sequence continues at coordinate 592,753,823 of NC_092872.1, read as the reverse complement.
TTTCCTTTATAAAGAGGCCACCCTCATTCATAGAGTTGTGATATCATATCAAATGTGATAATGATAAAGGACTTTGTGAACTTTAAATGCTTCTATAGGAATGTCTCTTACTGTTATCCTCTACTACTCTGACAAGCTTTCTCCTTCTCTAGGCTATACAGAATCCCAAGACCTTTCAACATTTGGCCCTGGTATCTAGCTTTAACCCTGACCTTTGCCACGGCTTCAGTATCATTTCTCAGAAAGAGGAGGTGTTAGCCCAAGTTGGGCAAACAGTCCAAAGTCCATTTTGAGTAAGCCCATGCTGATTGTCAAGACTTCCTGGAGGGGAGGCGGTGCACAGGATTTTCTCCTGATTTTCCATGTTTGCTAGAGGTGTGATGATATTGGACACCATTCAGATGGCTTATGCCAGCAACCTCCAGAGCAGCCTCATGTGGTTAAAAGGGACCCCTGGACAGTTATGTCTGATGACATATATTGAATTAGGTTCATATCTTGTCAGCTCAAGATAGATTTATTATCTCCCATATGCCCAGTTTTAGGCATTATTGGTGATATGAAGGAGACAAGAGACAGGATTCTTACTCTCAAGGAACTAGCTAGAGAGATAAGACCTATATGAAACAGCTAGAAAGCAAGGCAAGAGAGCTGTTAGTAATAACAGTACCTAACATGTGAACATGGAAAGCTTTATAGCTTACAAGGCATTTTACATGCATTATCAAATTTCAACCTCAAAAGAACTTGTGAGGTAGGCAGAGCAGATGTTATTATCCTCATTTAGCAAATGAAGAAACAGAGGCTCTGAGAACTTAAATGATTTATAGCTAAAACATCACAGGAGCCACCATTCCTTCTCTTGACTGGCTTATTTGTAGCTGCTGAGAACAAAGTACTTTGTTTGCATAATACTTCTTTAGACCCTGGGGAACATCCAGGGAACATTCCCCAAACCAATAATCTCTTTCCAATGGGTATGGAATGTGAGCACCTGCCCAGTTTAGAGAACAAGGCTGAAAGCCAGGCTACCACCTCTTCTAGCTTCTCCATGTGGGCACCAATAATGTTCTTCCTAAAGAGGAAAGGGCTCAGGAGTCTGAGTGGTTAAAGGGAGTTCAAGCTGGTTTGGATGGGGGTGGTTAGAGTGAGAAAGAAGGCATTGGACAAACAAAGTGGGAAAAGAAGGCCAGGCCATCTTTAAACACCACTTCTGGGTCACTTTTATTAGACTGTGAATTCCTTGAAAGCAGGGACTATTTTTTGCTTTTATCTGTAACCCAATTTATAAAGTAACAGTGCCTGGCACATAGTAGGTGTTTAATAAATGTTTATTGATTACTGATTTCAAAAACTTGTCCCAGGTCTGCCTAGACTTTTAAGGAAGCAGGTCAAGGAAACTTTGGGCCCCAGGGAATTGGGCTCTGGGAGGGTGTGGTGGGTTACATTCCTCAAAGAGAGGCAGCATGTTATAGTAGAAATGATGCTGGCTCTGCAATCAGAAGATCTGGGTTCAAATCCCACCTCTGATGATTAGTGACTGAAGACAGGTGCTTGCATTTTTCCCTGGCTACCTCCCATGCGTGGAATTCTCTTCCTCTTTTTCTCTGTCTGCTGGCTTTCCTTGCTTTCCCCAAAGCCCAGCTAAAATGCTGCTTTCTGCAAGAGGCCTTTGTAAGTCCCCTTCAAAGCTAGTCCCTTCCCCCTATTGATTATCTCTGATTTATCTTGTATAAATCTTGTTTGTCCATGGGTATCTGCATGTTGTCTCTCCTATTAGATTGTGAGTTCCTTGGGATCCAGAAGTGTCTTTTTTTTTTTTTTTTTGTATCCATAGCCCTTAGAACAGTGCCTAGCACAGAGTAGGTATTTAATAAATGCTTAATAATTTGACCTAATTTGACAGAACCTCCCTGGATCTCAGTGTACTTATTTGTAAAATGGGGGAGTTGGACTACTATACTCAGACTGAACTCTGAGATTCTTTCTTGGTCTGGGTCTATGATGTTAAGATTTTATGAAAAGCTAAATAATCTGTGATGAGTGAATCATTAATGTTTCCCCAAGTATTGATCTGCCACAAATTTACATTAGTGACCTTTTCAACATCCATTTGCCACCCCTATTCCCCTGGTCATGGCAAGAGGCGGAGGGAACCTATTAGCCTGTTCCTGGTTGGTGATGCAGGCCCAGAACAGAACTCTATTTTTGAAATTCCTGAAGGTGTTGTCATTATTTTCTAAAGAGGCTTTTCAAGTCAGGCTGTGTTCCTATAAATCCCCTTCTGTGCGACTGGAGAGAGAAAGTGTGGCGGCTGGAGGACCAGGTATTCAAAATAAGCCCTTTGTTTGAAATGTCTAACTAAGCAAAGCTGTCTGCAAATGTTCAAGATCTGGGCAAAGAGCACCCACACAGAACCAAACTCCACATCCCAAAACTGCCCAACTCCCCCCTGATTGCCCGACTGCCCACACAGGACAGAGAAAATGTGAGGCTGCTCCAGTCGAGAAAGATGAAAGTCAGAAGGGAGTGGGATCAAGGGATTTAAAATCGCAAAGGGTATGAACACAGCAAAGACAGATTCATTCACCAGATTCTACAAAATTAGAACCAAAGAGACCAGTCCCTTGAAAGGTAGTTTTGAGACTAATTGATGGAAAAATTATTTGATACATTCCAAGTATTGAACTAACACAACTCATTCCTCCAGAGAGGTCTGTTTTCCCCAAACTCATGCCTCTTCCAAACTGCCCTAGTTTAGTACAGGACATCATAATCAGTTCAATTACCCAGGTTCCTAACCTCAGAGTCATCCTTGACTGAACTGCTCTGCGTCATCCCCCACCACTCCCACCCCATCATATCCAATCAGTTGCCAAGTGTTGTTGATTCTATCTCCACCACACTTCTCACATCTGGCCCCTTCTTTCCATTCATTCAGACAACTACCATTCTAGTTTAGGCTAATCATCTCTCACCTGGTCTATTGCAAGAATTTCCCAATTGGTCTCCATGTTTTCACTCGTTTCCCTTTCAAACTCATCTTCTACACAGCTGCCAAATTAATATTACCAAGACACCATCTGATTATTTTGCTCTCCTCCTCTAAAATTCTCAGTGACTCCCTGTGGTTCCCAAGATAAAACACAGACTCCTCAGTCTGGTATTTAAGGTCTTTCATAATTTAACTCCCACTTCCCTTTCCAGACTTATTCAGTGTTATTTCCACTTGTTCATTCTGTGTGCTAGCCAAAATGCTCCTTTAGTTGTTCTCCAAAGTCAACATGCCCTCTCCCATCTCTTCGTCTTTGTACAGAGGTTATACCCCATGACTGGAATGTTCTCCCTCCTCCATCTCCATCTTTTAGAGCGTTTAACTTCAAGGTGCTGCTTCCGGATTCCCCCATTGTTAGTTCTTTTTTGCTATGTCCTCCAAACTTCCAATCAGAAGGGTAGAGGCAATTGAAGGTACTGACGAGGTACAATCTCTGTGATGATGCTTTTCTTGATGGTGAGTTTTTCCTAGGATGGATGCTTCATGATGGTGGAGTCCAATCTAAGGAGAACAGCTGATTGGAAATGACTTTCCTAAGGGTTTAGAAAATATCCTGGGTCATTATGAGAACTGGTGTCTAAAAGATTACTTAGGGAAGCTAGGGATGTTTGAGGTGTTGGTTTCTGGGCTGCTGAGGTCAAAGGGCAAATATGTCCTCTTGTCTCTCCTTGGTAGCTGTGCGATTATGAGCAAATCATTGGTCTTTGTATCTGTGGCAAATAGCACAGTGCTTGGGAATAGTAGGTGATTGATTAATGTTTGTTGAACAAATATTGAATTAAATAATTTATACTTTTGGGGCCTTAGTTTCTTCCTTAGTAAAATGAGTAGGGCATATTAGATCAATGGTGACAGACTCAAATAGAAAAAGAGACCACTAAATCATATATGAGGTTCCCTTTGGGTTATGTATTGACTTTGAAAACCACAAGTTTATATATTTCTTTTAAAAAATCAATACATTTCACTCTGGTTAGGGCTGTATTCAGGGGTGTTGTGGGCCACATGTGGGCCCAAGGGTCATGTGCTTGATAAGTGTTTATTTGATGATCTTTAAGATCCTTTTCAAGCTGCACTCCTGGTTCTCTGGACTTATTCTTCCATGCCATAGAGACCTCCTTACCTTTACCTTAGAAGTACCCTCTGCCCCTGCACCTTCTCCCTCTTATTGGTGACTTATTGGAGCCTCTCAGAACCTCCGCTTTAAGGAGGACACTCAGATCAGCCAAGTTTTCCTTGTCTCCCTTCCTCTGCAGACTGTACAGGCAGGTCCCACTTCAGATAATGTGTATGGAATGGGCCTTTGGGGGGCATTCCAGGAACCTTGAATTGGAGATTCTCCGACTACTTCTAGGGACCCAAAAGAAACACGTGACTCAGTGCTGAAGGCCTTGTACTTCGAGATGACCAGGGAATCCCATTATTAGCCTCTGAGCTAAAAGAGCCTATGGCTCAGTTGTCTTTAAAGGAAAGTGCCCCACTCAGCTAGGTGGCACAGTGAATAGAGTGCTAGACCTGGAGGCAGGAAGACTCGTCTTCCTGAGTTCCAACTTGCTCTCCAACAGCTCTTACTAGCTGTGTGACCCTGGGCAAGTCACTTAACCATGATTGCCTCAGTTCTTCATCTGTAAAATGAACTGGAAAGGGGACGACAAACCTCTCCAGTAACTTTGCTGAGAAAACCCAAATGGGGTCATGAGAACTCAGACACAACTGAAAAATGACTAGACAAAGACCCGACCTCAGCCTCTTTCTTCTCCTCCTGGATGCATAGTCTATCTAGACTATTTTAATCTCTTCTGGGAAAGACTCAAGGAAGGGGTCATCCTTTCCTTCACTCTGGGTCTACAATAACTGCTTTCATGTGGAGATTTGAGCCTGGGTGTCCCAAGCCGCCTTTTCCTCTTTTCTTTCCTGAATACGGATGACTAAAGAGATATCCTAAGACTGTACATATCCATTGGGACACTATGTGGGATGGCCATTATAGTCCTATTTCATGCATGGTCCCTGGGGTGCATATTTCAGTTTAACGCTTATTGTACTCAGCCATGCTGTATGACAGTCTGACCATGGCCACTGTGTGCTTTTCCACTGTCCATTCTTCAGAGGCCGTAGTATTCCATGACTCATAGCCATGTAACACAGGAAAAATATTGGTATTAAAATGATGGGTCTTTGTTTTGTGGAGAGCTTTGGAGTCATTAAAATAACTTTGTAATTTTCCAAAGGCAAGTTCCTTCTCCTTTGTTTCATTCTGGATATGACTCATTGTCCATTTGCCAGGAAAGCACATGTGAAGATGGACTAGCTCTACGATCTGGATCAGTGGTGTCAAACTTAAATGGGCTATACATTGACTTAGAAAACCACAAATTAATATTACCTATGTCATATTGTATTTTAATTTATTTTGTTAAACATTTCTCAATTACATTTTAATCTGGTTCAGCCATCCTTGGAAGTTTTGGGCTTGGAGATAGGCTCAGAGAGATTAAGTAATTACCAATGATCCCAAAACTAAAGCACGTCAGGACAATAGGTGATCTTCATTCATTTGGTTTTTCCTGTGTGAATCATTAGGTCAAATTCTTAATGAATCTTTAATCTTTCAGATGAAAAAGCACTCTATACATACGAGTCATTATTTATTTTGATTTTGAATTGTGACACCAATCAGGATACATAAAATCTCCGTGCCTCAGGGCTACAGGTGGCCCTCTAGATCCTCAGGTACTGCCCTTTGCCTGAATCCAAACTTCACAGAACAAATGTCCTTCGGTAAAATCTGGACCCAGGCAAAAGGCTGTACCTGAGGACCTAGAAGGCCACATGTGGCCTCAAGGTTGTAGGTTCCTCACCCTTGCCATAGAAGGATGTCTCATGTTCCTCCTAGAGAGACTGGACAGATCACACAATGGGAAAGAAAGCCTACCTTATAGACCAACGCCTTGGGCCCTCTACAGCAGGCAGATAGAATGGTCCAAGTAAAACATATGGTATCCAGACCATGTAGATGCTCAGTATCTCTCATTAGCATATTGTAATATTGTTTTTAGGCATCATTGATAAAATTTTTTTTGTATATTCTAACTGACATTCTAGTTATTCTGTTTACTGGGTCTTGCTTGAGGATTATAGACCTTTAAAATGTTATAATTCTTTAATTAGAAAACTGCATCAGTACAGCAGAAAACTAGTTTATTTTTCCTGACACCATGCTATGAACTAGCATTCTTACTGGAAAACTAGGTAGAAGTATCAAACAATATCCAGATGTAGTCCTTTGAATGGTCACATATGTATATCATAATCTTCTCTGAGAAGATAATATATTAATTATAATAATAGAACATATCTTACTTGTATTTGCTAAGCATCTTGAATAAGAGCACTAATGGAGGGAAAATTAAGAAAATGATAGAGAAAATTTTAATAATACAGACTAAACTTTAAGTGTGTTATGGGTACCCATATCCCTCTCCCCTCCTTCTCTCCTCCCCCAGAGCTGGTTGTTAAACATTTACTAGCATACCACTACTTTTAGGGTTCCTTATTGACTTGAAACTTATAGTTTGTGTTTGGTTCTTGATCTTCTCCCAGTGCAGTCCAGGGGTCACTAGCCTAGTACCTGATTTGGGCACTTGGGAAGAAGTCTCAGAGATATGGATAATAATAAAAAACAACAGTGATCACTCACACTTCTATAGCCCTCCTAGGTTTCCAGAGGGCTGGCCTAGATGAACTAACTCTCAGCTACCTTCCACTCTGATATTCAGAGATTCTGTGATTCTGCTTCTCCACTTGCTCAGCCCTGTGCGGTGCCTGGTGGGTCACTGGAGGCTGGCTAAATTTATTGAGAGACCCTGAGCTTCCCTTGCCCAGGCAACAACATGAGTCTGGAAATGATTAAGTGCTTAATAGTGTGGTACACTGCAAATGCCTTTTGGAGCTCAGAGAGGCAGCTGATAGATCAACGAAGGCTGGAATAGGCCTTGAAGACTTCTTGGAGGAAGTGGGGCTTGAGTTGGACTCAAGTTTAGGCTTAGGGGTCAGATGAGCACATTAACAGGTAAAGGGGGCAATGGGTTAGGCTGGACCTAGTGCGTTCATAAGACAATGAGAAAACTAATCTGAGATTCTCTCCTTCCAGCCTTTTCCTTCCCCGGCAATTCATATCTCTGTCTTCAGAATCCAGTTTAGGGCTTGTCTTCTTGTACCAGTTTGGCTATGACTCCTAATCTTAGTATGAGCCACTCTGCACTGGTCTCATTCTAGGGCAACTAAGTTATTTGTCCTGGGGTGGGCTGGGGTCTGTGTGTCTGTTTTTCTCCTTTATCAGAGTAGAGAAATCTCATCAAATCTTAGATCTGGGAAGAACCCCTGGAAATCATCTGAGTGAGCACCCTTCCTTGAGAGGCAGGAGTAGAGTTATGGTCCCCATTTAACTAATAGATCAGGGTTTAAGTGTCTTGCTCATTGTGGATTTAATGACTTGCTCAAGGTCACGTAGGCCTCCACAAGGGTTGGGGTCAACTGCTTTTTTCTACCTAACCCCGTTGAGCCACCAATTTCCAGATGCAGATGAGGTAAGGGGCGGGGGTGGGTGTGGGTGTGGGGAGTGGTCTGTGCACATCTGGAAATGAGTAAGGACATCATAGTAGGAAAAAAGTTAGGAAGCCCTGGGTGAAGTTCTCCTGGCTAAGGAAGTTCTCACTTCTTGTCCAGGTGAGCTGCTATCTTGTCTCGCTACTTCTAGACTCCTTAGCAGTGTTAATGGTGATGGTGAAATGTTTACTTTTCTTTTTCCTATGGCTTTAAGGTTTACAAAGTATTTTTTTTTTCTCACAGCAACACAGGTAGTTTGAACACTATCACTCCTATTTTACAGATGAGGAAAGTGAGGCTCAGAGAGGTCCATGGTGGTACAACTAGTAGGGGTCAGAGTTGAAGCTCCTTATGTATGCTGTATGCATCCCACTTCCCACCCTATCTCTCCAGCTTGAATCTGGAAATAATAAAAATGAATAATAATACTAGCTAACATTTATATAATGTCTTAAGTTTTGCAAAGTACTTTACACATATTTTCTCCTTTTAACCTCATAACAACCCTGAGAGGTAGATTCTATTATTATCCCCATTTTATAGATGAGGAAACTGGAGTTCAGAGAGATTATGTGTCTCGACCAGGGTCATCCTAGCTACTGTCTGAGGTTGGATTTGAATTCAGGTCTTCCTGACTCCAGGTCCAGCATGCTGTCCGCTGAACCCCATATACGTGTTGCTGTGACTCTTTTATTGTATATCCTAAACCTTTTTAAAAATTCAAATGAATTCTTTTACTCTTTTGTTTTGCTTTGTAAAGTATTCCCTTTGCAGTTTGAGTGGTATGGCACCAAATCTGCTGAACTCATTATCTTTCCTCTCAGCCCCCTCACTCCCAACCTCAAGCTCTTTTTAGAATCCCTTGTTTCCTTCACCTCAGGTACCTTACACTTGAAGCTCCAGACCTCTCCAAAGAGCCTTATATTTAGTTTCTATGTATCTCACATATGTTCATTTACGTTTTCTCTTTTCCTCTCTCTTACTTTTTCTCTCTTCCTCCTTCCCTCCCCCTCTCTTCCCCTTCCCATCTTTCTCTCCCTCCCTTTTTCTTCCCTCCTTTCTTCTCTCCTCTCTCCCCCTTTCCTTTCTCTCTCTTTCTGTCTCTCCCCAACCTCCCTCATCCCCCATATGTGCTCTTTGAGAGCAGATCTATTTTGAATTTGTCTGTTCGCATTCCTATCAACCTAGCACCGTGCCTGGCACATAGTAGGGTCCTGAATAAATGCTTGTTGATTGATATCCTAATGCTTTCCCAAACTTCCTGAAAGATCTCTAGTTCCTCCATTTCTCCATTTCTCCCATTCCATTCTCACCCCCAACTTCTAGACCTGTCATTCAGGAAACATGTGGAGCTGAAGTTTCTGGCAAACCACAATGCTGTGGTTTGCTGTAGCTCGCTTCAGGACCTGGGGCACATGTTCTGAATGTGGTTCCTTCCCCGGTCCACCCTGAGGCATCTGGACCAGGAGATGGATGGTGCTCTCTATATAACAGGGTAGTGACAGCAGGAAAGAGGCAATAAATAATGGTGGCTAATTACTTCGGTGTGCTTTGTCTGCAGAATAAAATTCCTAATCAGCCGCATGCATAGCCAGGGTATTGGCAATGAGTCCTGGCTAGCCTGGACTGGCAGCATTAGGAATTAGACCTTGATATAGTGCCTTGGTGACTGCGGGCTCTACAGAATCTCCAAGTGTCTAAGTTACCCCTGCAGGAGTCACTGAAGAGTCTTTGCAAGCTGTGTTCTCTCTGAGCCCACCAGGGAATCACTTGGCAAATCTCTTGGGATCCATTTCATAAATCCTCAGGGTCTCCTGTTTGCCTGTAGGAGGAAGTCTTAACTTCTTAACCATTTAGTGCCTTAGCATTTGCAAACTACTTTATAAGGCTGCTTAGAGTAGAGTGTAAAGAACCAGGCTCAAGCTAGCAAGATTCTGGACACATACCCACTGATTGTGTCACAATCCTGTTTTCCTCAGTTTCCTCATCTGTAAAATGAGCTGGAGAAGGAAATGGCAAACCACTCCAGTATCTCTGTCAAGAAAACTCCAAATAGAGTCACAAAGAGTTGGATAAGACTGAAACCACTGAACAACAGGAGGCAGCCTTTCAAAGTGACATAAACTTCTATCTTGGAGTTGAGAGAGATGTCAGAGGCTGTCTTGTTCAACCTGTACTTGAAACAGGAATCCCCTGACAAGTGGTCATCCAGCTTTCAGATGAAGACCTGCAAGGATCCCCTTCACCCAATTAGACTTTAAAGAATGGGTGGGCATTCGACTTGTAGAAAAGAGAGGAAGATATTCCAGGCATAGATAGAGGGAAGTGAAGAACCTATTTGGGGCATAGGGAATATTGTCATTCTACTTGAGTATACAGTACTGAGAAAGGAATGGATAAGTTCAATGGCAACAGAGTGAATTTCTCAGTAGGTGAAGGGAAATACTAAAAGATTTTGGGCAGAAGAGTGATATGACTATAGACATAATAGGTGATCAATAAATACATTATGGGATTGTCATTGTTATAATGAGAATTTATACAGCTCTTTAGGAATTGGATTCTTATAACAGTTCTAAGAGGTAAGGGTTATCATTATCTTCATTTTGCAGGTGATGACACTGAGGCCCAGAGAGGCTAGGGTCACACAGCTAGTGAATGAGGTAGGATTTGAACTCAGGTCTTCCTGATTTGAAGTTTAGGACTCTATTCACTATAACACTTACTTGTTATTTAGTCATTCAGTCATGTCTAACTCTTCATGAACCCCCTGACCATACTGTTCATGAGGTTTTCTTGGCAGAGATACTGGAGTAGTTTGCCCTTTCCTTCTCCATTGGATTAAGGCAAACAGAAGTTAAGTGTCTTGCCCAGGGTCATGTTGCTAATAAGTGTCTAAGGCTGGATTTGAACTCAGGACTCCAGGCTCAGACTCAGTGAGCCATCTGGCTTCCCCACTACACAAACTACCTACCTCATAAACATAGAAGCCTAAAATATAGGAAAGAGGAAGAGAAAATAATGGAGTTTTGTGACTCCTGAGGTCTATGTCTTCTTTTTCAAGCAGTTTTTTTAAAATGACATTTTACAACCAGAATATCAAGATGTGTGTTTGTCCTTCATTGCCAAAGAAGACCATGCCATCAGAGAGAAATAATGACAAGACTTGCACTTGACTTTATTTTGAGTGAGGGAAGGCTGTGCAGCTCACCAGCCTCACTTCTCCTCCAGAGCCATCTGAATCCAGTGACCAGATATTCATCAGGATCACTGGAGATGACCCAGGATGACACAATTGGGGTTAGGTGACTTGCCCAAGGCCACACAGCTAGTGAGTGTCAAGTATCTGAGGTGAGATTTGAACTCAGGTTCCCTTGACTCCTGTACTGGTCCTCTATCTGCTGCACCACCTAGCTGCCCCAAGATATCAAGATAATATTTGAGGGAGGCACTTGTCCATCCATCTGGTAAGAGAGCCAGGTTGGAGTAAGAGATTAGGGTTACAAGGAGATGGGATGGTATAATTAGGGGTGGGGTACCAAATATTTAATAATAGGCTATGGGGGGAGAATATACATATGTTAAAGCTTAATCTACAATGTTAATATTTTCTCCACTTTCTTAAGCCTAGAATTCAATAAAACAATAAATCAAGCCCTGATTTGTAGTGTTTGATGATTTCAGGGGTATAAATGTTCAGAATGAAAATTTAACCAGCAGGCTCCAGTCCACCACTGAACTATGTAACAGGAAGAGTCACTGAGTTTTGAGACAGGGGATGAGCATTTGAATATTAGCTCTGCTGTTTAATATCTATGTGACTTTGGGCAAATTATTTAAACCAGAGGGGTCCTTGGTTTTTTCATTTATAAAATTAAGTGATTATGCCAGTTGGGCTCCACAGGTCTTTCTGGCTCTGAACTGCATGATGCAATCCATACGATAACCTGTATTTGCTTAGGGAGCAACCTAAACTTTGTTTCCTTTTCCAAGAAAGAGCAGCAGGAGCCAGCCAAGCCCTGGAAACTCTACCTGGCATCCTGGGGATTTACCGAGTAAGCCTTGACCTTTAACAATAGAGAATAAGAGACTGGTCAATTCAATCCAGTTGAATAAGTATTTCTTGTGTGGTATATTCAGCATGGTGAGAGGTTCTTTTCTCTCTATAACATAGCTCACATACATCCCCTTCTCTCTGTTCATATAGCTGCCTACTTAGCTCAGGCCTCTCTCCTAGATTATAGCAGTGGCCTCCCTAATTGGCCTCTGTATCACCAAGGCAATAGTCACAGCACTGACAGCGACTATGAATATGCCGGTGTAGTTCTAAGTCACAAAATATAGCAGATTCTCTAAATAGAAAGCAGAAGAAAGACATTTATTCAGACACTAGAAAGCCAAATCCCAACACCATAAAGTCAAATCCATCATAGTAACCAAGAAGTCAGTACACATTAGCACTGCAGGGGACAATATCATTCCTGAGCATTCTTGGGCTCCCCATCCCCCCGCCATTATCCCCCTCGCTAGTAAAGTAAACGCTCATAAGACAAGCTGTGTCTGCCTGTGTTCTCTCTGTCCTCTGCCCTAACTGCTCTCACCAACTTCCTCCCAGCTCTACTCCACCCTTCCTGTTCTACCCATTCAACAAGCTTCTCCCACCATATGTGATTTAGGCTTAGATGAGATTTAAGCAGGTCACATGGGCCTATTAATGGGTGGGAAAGCTCTTCAAATTTAGCAAAAATACGTTCATCCCCAAGATCTTTCTTTTGCATTACATAGGTCAACGGGGCAACTGGTGTCAACAGAACTTTACAACAGTATAACAGGAATCACACAAAATAATCACATAAAACAGTATCTTAGGGCAAGGCTTGAGCACAAGCACCCCATCATTCCCCCCTCAAACAAATGGGGCCTAAAGTCTTAGAGCAAAGGGGAAGGTTTCTTCTTCTATAGCTACTTCCTGCTGAAATTGGATGTAGATCTGTCCCTGCCCCCAAGAGGCCCCATTTGAGAGGTCAGTTCTTCAGCTATAGTCCAGAGCTTGGTTGACACCAGGTCCTGAGGTAACACATCACAGTTGTGGACAGGGAGTGATATGTGGCTTAAGTGATCTAGCATCTGCAGATGGAGGGTACTAAGCCTGCAGGAAACAAATCTAGCAAACAAGTTTAACAGATAAAAAGTCAAAAAGAAACAAGGAGACAATAACTAGAAGCAGGGAAGAAGAAATCACTAGTATACCTGAATACATGCAGGGTCAGCCGTGTTTCTGGAGTCCAGGAACCTACCATCATAGCCTCATTCACAGTAGAATATGTGAATTAAGGGTACAATTTGGTAACCATCTTCTCCTGAATAAACAACAGTTATGGTATTACCTTTCCCATGAGCTATATAATTTCTGCAGCCTTTGGAACATTGTCTGGCTTCCATTTTACCCATACTTTAGCTCCCAATTTTATTCTATCAGTAGAATTCAATCCTTCAGTTCCTCTGCTAGTTATTTCAGAAGGAGGGTCAGTTTCCAAAAGGGATATTGTTTCACAAGGAATAATAATTACTTGAACTGTTCTATCATTTTTACAAAACTGTATGGGCTCTTCACCTAAATTTTGGAATGTCACAATAATTTCTCCTTGATAATTAGAATCTATCACTCCATCCAACACAAGTATTCCTCATGCTGCTAATCCTGATTTAGGTAATATCCATCCATAATGATTTTTAGGGATTCTCATACATATTTCAATACAGATTTTTCTTCTTTCTTTGTTATCCAACCAAAAGTCCTCTAAACAATGTAAATCATATCCTGCCAAAGTAGGTGCCCCTGGATATGATACTGGGACATCTGGTCTCATAGTCTAATAAGGATCTTATGTGTTTGTTGTTTTCTAATTTGCAGATTTGGTGTCATTATTCTGGCTAGAGGTGTACTTCATCCTGATGGTCTATTATTCAAATTACATAAACCAGTGAACTAAATGGCTGGCTATTTGATGGATCCATTTTGCTAGTATCAGATCATCAGTTGATGTCAAGGTAGGGACAGTATGTTGAATAGCAACCTTTACTAGTTGATCAGCATGCGCATTGTACTCACATTCTGGTGTGGTGAGACCATGTGAGCATCTACATGAAAAACTGACAGATTAACAACCAAAGACATGTCCCATATATCTTCCTATAATTCTTCGCCCCAGACTTGTTCGCCATGAATTTCCCAATTTTGATTTTTCTACATGAGCATCTATGTAGCTAACCCATTAGCTGCTGCCCATGAATGAGTGAATATATGGCACTGTCCTCCTTGTTCTGTTTTGATAGCTTGGTGTACTGCCATAAGTTCAGCATATTGACTACTTCCACCTATCCTAGTACTTTCCAAAGACTGCCTAGTACATGGGTAATAGGCTGCACTTTCCAATGTCTTTTGTGGCCCAAATATTTTGCTGTCCCTTCAGTAAGCCATGCATGTCTCTTCTGTTCTTCAGTTAATCCATCATAGTAACCAAGAAGTCAATACACATTAGCACTGCAGGGGACAATGCCATTCCCAAGGCTTCTGCCCACTGCTGGGACCTTCCCACAAGCAAACACTCACAGTACTAGCTGTACCTGTCTGTGTCCTCTCTCCTCCACCCTAACTGTTCTCACCAACTGCCTCCCAGTCCTGCTCTACCCTTCCTGTTCTACTTGTTCAGCAAGTTTTTCCCACCACATGTGACTTAGGCTTCCATGTGATTTCAGCAGATCACATGAGCTTATTAATGGGTGGGAAAGATCTTTAAATTAAACAAAAATACATTAACAATACAGTATCCCCCCCTCTCTTCTCTTCAATCAATCTTTCACACAGGCACTAAAGTGATTTTCCTAAAGCATAGCACTCTCCTACTCAATAAACTCCAACCGTTGCTTAATTCTTCTCGGATCAAATATAAACTCCCCTGTTTGCCATTTAAGATCCTTCACAATGTGGTCCCAATCTATCTTTCCAACCTTATTATCTGTTACTCCCCTTCACGCATATTATTGACTAGCCAAATCGTCTTCTGATACACAATACTCCATCTCCATCTTTACCTTTGTGTGGGCTGTCTCCCATGCTCAGAATGCAAACCCTCCACACCTTGGCCTCTCAGAATTCCTTGTTTCCTTCAAAATTTAGGTTGTATACTACCTGCTGCAGGAAACTTTTCCTTATTCTCCAGCTGCCAGTGCCCTCTCCCATTACCTTATATCTATTTATATATCTCTATACCCTATATTTATACACAGAGGCAGCTAGATAATGCCTAGATAGAGCACTGGATCTGGAGACAGGAAGACATGTTCAAATATTGCTTCAAATACTTATGTAGCCATGTGACCTTGGTCAAGTCAGTTAACCTCTGTCTGCCTCATTTTCCTCAACTGTAAAATGGGGATAATAATGGCACCTACACCCCAGGGTTGTTTCGAGTTTCAAATGAGAAAATATTTGTAGAAAATGCTTAGCACAGTGCCTGGAATATAGTAGGCCCTATAGAAATGCTTATTCTCTTCCTTTACCCCTGATTTTGTATCTATTTTTTATGGAAGGTAGCATGGTTTAGTGGATGGAAAGATGGCCTAAGTATCAGAAAGACCTGACTATAAACCTGGACAAGTTTCTTAATCTCTAAGTAATGTCAGTGACTCTCCAAGACTATAAGGAATAGGTACCCACATCCACTGGTAGAGGGAGTTTGTCCTTATGGGAGTTCTGTAGAACCATTAAATCACAGGTTCATCTACCCTTTTCATTTTACTTACGTAATGGGGATGGGCAGCTAGGTGGCACTGTGGATAGTGCATCAGGAGTCAGAAAGACCTGAGTTCAAATCCAGCCTCCAACTAGTCAAATCACTTCACCCTGTTTGCCTCATTTTCCTCATCTGTAAAATGAGCTGGAGAAAGAAATGTCAAACCACGGCAGTATCTTTGCCAAGAAAACTTTAAGTGGGGTCATGAAGAGTCAGACATGACTGCAATGACTGAACAGCTGCAACATAACGTGGACTGGTACATGCTCAGGGTATATTAGCATGCATGGCTCATGCAAATTCCCCACTTAGGGAGGCTGAGGAGCCTGATAATGTGTAATGTTGGAGCACGATGGAGAGACCTGAGCATGAATATCTAATGTAGACATTATTGAATTGCTTCTGGTCTGATGACCCCATGGCTTAGTAAAAGCCTTTTGTCATTAGCTGGGCAGCCAGAACTGGGAGTATCTTAATTAGGCCTGAATCAGTCTCAGTCTAGATTCATTCATACTCTTCAGCTACATTCTTAATGGATATTTGGGACTCCTTCACTGTCAGGATCCAGTGAGAGAGACAAGGTTGAAAGCAGAGAAGCCTTGAGCCTTCCCCACCAAGGCCTCCATATGGCCCTGGGAATACAGGCCAGCATTCCCGTCTGCCTTAGCATCTGGCATCTTAACATCTGGGTTTCAAAGTCAGCTGTGCTCTGAAGCCTCAAGGATCAGGGGGTGATCTTTGGGACCTTGACCAGCAGGATCCTCAGATCAGACAAGGACTCATCCAGTAGTTGTGCCACACCTGGATGTGAATGTGATGGGAACAATGCTATGTAGGAAATGAATTAAGAATGGAGGCACTCTCCCCGGGGACCAAAATGGATTAAGAAAGAATGTGTCCCTGTGCTGTTGAGGGGGAAGGAAGAGGAACTTATGCTATTCCTATTGCTATATTTTAGAAGTAAATGACTTTTTATAAAAGTTGATTGACATTTAGTGGTTAGGAGGAGCACAACTAGTGTGAGTTAATGCTGATGGCATTAGAGAATAGAGAAAGCCAAATCCCTCAGGGTATACCAGGACTGAGAGGGTTTACATAACCAGCCTGGTTCTTGGAGAGCAGACCAGAACATACTAGTTTATGTATGTATAGTTTGGGTCTTCTGATAGGCCCTCCTTGATGGCAGGGATGATTTCATTTTTGTCCATGTATCTCTATTTCCTAGCTGAAGGTGAGGAGGAGGACATCTGAGGGGTAATCTGGTGGAAAATATGGAAAGGGATAAAACCATGGGCACATGTAGATGGGTCGACCTTGTCAAGGAGAAGGGCCAACTCATTTTTAGAAAGTGAGGGAAAGAAGGAAAGAGTATGAAATGATGTGAACATGTTTTGAACATGAGATGAAGAGGAGGGAAAAAAGAAGTTCATGTGGAATGTCCTCAATTTTCTCAGTAAAGTAGGAGGTGAGGCTCAAGAATGCTTGATGATAGAAGACAACGTTTGGAAAAGCTCTTCTGGGGACTGCGATAGGAAATCAATTAGACAAGAATAAAAGGACTGGCTTGCTGCCTTGACCGCCCAGTTGAAGCTGGGTAATATGAATTTATAATATATCCAATCAGCAGGGTTATAAGATTTCCTTCAGCTCAATTCAGCAGCTTATGAGTAAGAGTGGAGGAGGTGGATGGTGGGAGTAATCTTTGGCAAGAGATAAGCTGTGAAAGAATAAGTGGGACATCAGTGTAGGCTAACTATTGGGTCAAGCAAGACTGGAGAAGGAAGGAGGTAAAATCAGAATAGAGGAAATGACTTGAAGAAAAACTAAGGGATGGAGGACTTTGGAGATCTTAATGAAGGTAAAGAATAGGTTTGAGGGGATAAAGTATAGGGAGAGATGGAATGAGATGGTGGTTGTGTTCTTGAAGAGGACCATGACATCAGGGAAAGGATGACATGACTTGCAGTTGACTTTGATTTGCAAGGTCACCAGCCTCCCTTTCTTCTCTGGAGCCATATGGGTCCAGTGGCCAGATATTCATCAGGATGACTGGAGATGGCCCAGAATGCAATGGCAGACCCTAACCCTTTTAGACTAAGGCCTTTTCAGCTTCTCATTTTGAATGAGGTAGACCCATTCAGTGAATAGGCCTTTTTAAGAAGTGAGTCAAGTATTGGCTCCTTTAATAATAATAAAAAATAATCAAACTGGGAGGGAAAGACCCTCAGGTTTGTTGGCCACAAGAAAAACAGTTACTCTTTACTAATGTGGACAGAATGCTGGGTCTGGGTTCAGGAAGACCTGAGTTTAAATCCAGCCTTAGACTCTTAATGGTTGTGTGGGGATACAAATAAGATAAATGAAACAATCCCTCCATGCAAGGAGTTTCCATTCTAATGGGGAAGACAACAAGGATGTATGTGTGACCCTGGACAACTCACCCAACCTGTCTGCCTCAGTTTCCTCATCTGTATAATGGCAATAATAATAGCCCCTACCTCCCAGGGTTGTGATGATAAAATGAGATAATGTTTGTATATGTTTTGCAAACCTTAAATCACCATGTAAATATTGGCTATCATGGTCAGACAGAGGAATGTCAGTTTTCATTAGGGAAGTGGAACGCTTGTAGGTAAATGGAGAAATTAAGATTTTGGATGAACTTTCTTTTTGATTTAAGAAAGTGAAGGCATTGGGAAGTTAGGGAGATCGAGGGAGCATCAGTGTGAATGTTAGTGTCCCCTCTTCAGTTAGTGCAGGCCCTGGACACCTCTCACCTAGGTTCTTGCAAAGCCTCCTAATTGGTTTCCCTACCTCAATTCTCTCTCCACTTTGATCTATCTGACATCCTGAAGCTAAGGTGATTTTCCTTAAGTGAAGATCTTTCTGTGTCACTCCCCTACACAATAAATGTCAATGATTTTTTACTGTCTCTAGAATGAAGTACTGCTTCTATTCAATAAATTATTTCTAAAGTCCCTACTGTGGAAATGTTGCTGGAGACTGGCACTACTGAAGTCAGATAGTACAGAACGTGCAAATACTCTCTGCTTCATTTTCAATTCCTACCAAAATTACTTTTTACATACTGTGGACATGTATTTTATATCTCTTTAACTGTGTATATGTTGTGCTCCCCTAGCAGAATGTAAGTTTCTTGAAGGGGAGCAATGTTTTGATTTTGTCATTGTATCCCCAGTACCTAATGCAGTGCCTTGCATCTAAGTAGGGCTTAAGAATTTGTGGAATTGACTTGACAGATGGTAAACACTGCCACTGATGGTGTGCTCTGTGAAAGACTCTCCTATATGCAAGGCCATTGCCAAACTCTTCAGGGTGGAGGAAACATGTAGGCTGGAGATAATGAAGCAGTTCTCTGGACCACATTCACTGTCAACAGACAAGAAGGTGTGGGGAAGGAGTGGCTGCCAATGTAATCAACTTTAAGCAGTGACTGTGTGCCAGGCCTTGGGGATACAAATAAGATAAATGAAACAATCCCTATGTACAAGAAGTTGATGTTCTAATGGAGAAGACAACAGGCTGTATAGAGGCTGTATATAAAGAGAATAAATGCAAATAAATGTGGAATAGTGAAATATAAAGTAGTATATGAGAAAGTCTTAGCAGTTGAGGGGAAAAAGAAAGGCTGAACGCAGAAGGCAGTACCTGAATTGCATTTTGTAGGAACTCTGCTTCACAGAAGAGTTGAAGAGAGAGGGCATTCCAGGTATGGAGGCCCAGCCAGTGCAAAGGCACAGAGATGGGAGTGTTTTGTTTGAAGACCAGAGAGAAAGAAGGCCAGTTTGGTTGGATCAAAGAATGCAGCAAGGGAAGTAATATATACTGTGAGATTAGAAAGAGAGGTTGGAGCCAAGTTATGAAGGCCTTTCAAGGTTAAACAGAGAAGTGTATATATGATTCTAGAGGAAATAGGAAGCCACCAAATTAACTGAGTCAAATTAATTGACTCACATTGTCAGATTAGCACACAAGGAAAATGACATCATTGGCTGCATGTAGGACTGGAAACTGGGCGAACAATTAGGAAGCTGGTGCAGGAATCTAAGGCCAGAGGTGATGTCAATTCCAATCTTGTTTTCCGTATCTCTGTATCCCTCTGATGGGTCACTAATATTTCAATTTCTACTGTGATTACCGTTGCTATTTCTGAATTTTCCTGGTACCAAGCTCTTCTTTCACTCTTTGCCAGATTCAGAATAGGCAGGTCTCAGTTCCTCCGCTGGTGCAGAATTCCTGTATAATTTGGTCAGTCAATGTCTGTCCTCTGAACCACCTTGCTGTTGTCTACTCATGGCTCTGTCCCAGATAGCCCCCAGTGCAGATGGTGAGTTCTTCACCATCTGACATTTCCCTTCCTATACAGGCAGGCACCGTGATGTCTTCTGGCCACTTATCCCTGAGTTGACTAGGTAGGTTATGGTTTCATAACTGTTCTGTACCTCACTTTGAACATTTGAAAGACCATACGACCTCTTTGCCCATAGCATTGAATCTCCTATGTTCCAGTTGTGTGAGCTGGCATAGCTTCCTTAGAATATGAACATTTGGATCCAGATTTTGTCTTTGTATTCATAGAAGAACTAGGATCCCTCATAAGGAAATGCTTTAGCCTATATCTATTTGTGAATGGTTGGAGAGACCCAGGTTCCTCAGGTGCTGGTTTCTGCCAAATTACTAAGAATAGCTGTTTGTGTGAAACCCATCTCTGAACCAAGGTCAGTTTCTTCTAGTCTGAGAGAGTAACTCTCTGAGATGCTTTCAGCACTACTCTTTACACACAAAACCTGGAGAAAAAGGAAAACAACCTCATGCAAATGGTTGTCTCTTGCAGCTGCTAACTGAAATTTCAAAACAGGAGAGAAAAAAATATACAGAAGTAATTTAAGAATAACTCAAATCACAACCAGGTTCTTGACCAAAAAACCCCCCAAAACCAGGGAAAATAATGTTCATATCAAAGAACCCTTTCATAGAATTATAGAATCACACAGATTTAAAGTTGGAAGCATCCTCAGAGGCCATCTAGCCCAAAAGGTACCCCAATTATACTGTGACATCTGTTTGAAGGCCTCCAACGAAGCGGAACATATTACCTCTGAGCTAATGAGTTCCACTTTTGGGCAACTCGAATTGTTAGAAAGTTCTTCCTTACTTTAAACCTTTCAGCTTTGTACCCCTTGTCCGAGTTCTGCCCTCTAGGGTCAAACAGAACAAGTGTGGTCCGTCTTCCACAGAACGGCCCCTCAAATACTTGAACAGGGTTACATGTCTCTGCCCCTCCCTCTCCCTGCCTTTTTTTATTTATGAGAAACCTCCCTACTTCTTTCAAAAGATCACCATCTGACACACCCCCAGGTCCCTTCACTGGCTTACTTGTCCTACTATAGACAATTGTGACCCAGCGCAAACCGGTTTGACTGGTATGCCCCGCCTCTTCCCCAGGATGCAAGTATTCTAAGGCTTAACTGACCAGGAGACCAACATTGCCTTCCTCTGCCTACAGACCTTGCTGTCCCACAGTTAAGAGTTAAGTTTCCTGGGTCCCTGCTTGTCATTCTTCATTCCTTATTAGACAGTTCAGAGAATACCTGGTTTCAGTAGTCTAGCCCAGTGGTGACAAACAGATAAAAATGGATCCTTGACGGGTGTATATTGACGTAGAAAAACATAGATGAGCATTTATGATGTATTGTACTTTTGTTTACTTTGTTGAGAACTTCCCAATCACATTTGAATCTAGTTCTGGCCAGTCAGGGCAAATTCAGCACTTCTGGACACCAGCCCACCGTTCTGGCTCATGAGTTAACAGGGCATTTTCTTATCAGCATCACACCTTTGTCTGAAACTCCACAGAAGTTTGAGTTGCTGGTGGCTTTAGGACCTCGGCTTGGAGTGCACATCTTGTTATATGTCCAAGCCAGAAGCCTGCCCGTGGGGCTGGGCAGGGGGACACAAAGAGGGTGGGAGGATGAGAGGATGAGGGTGGGGACTCCCATCTATATATCTCCTTATTGTCCTTTGTCTTCCTTCCATGGATACTATTCCTGTGTGACTGTTACTTTTTGGTAAAAGATCCCTCCCCATTGCCTTACAGTATTCTATTATTTATCCATGTCCTGAATGTGCCACCTTGATTGCAAGAGAGGTAGAGGACTTTCCCCATCATTTTGCCCATAGAATTCAGGCCAGAGAAATCAGGATGGTTCCTTTCTATGGTGTTATTAAAGGACAACCTAGGGGTAGGATGTTATAAAGTTGTAATTTAGAGGATTGGATCCGGTGAGTAAAGAAATGTTAGCTAACAGGCAGTCTGACCTTCCTTTCTTGAGGCTCAAGCTATAATAGCATGCTTTGCATTGAGTCCCATCTACTTTAGAGATCTTGGCAGACTACAATGTGCTGTTAATCCTTTAAGCTTTTTGGAGACTGTGGGCTCAGACACATTCTCTTGAACTGCTTATTTGGCCCAGCAGACTAGAAACATACACCTATCCTCCAGGCAGCCTCTTATGCCCCTAGCCACTGTCCACCTTGATGGCACAGTACCCATGTCTTCCCTCTCCATTTCTTGCTCTTAGAATTGTAACCAGCCATCAAACCCATAGCCTCAGGGAAAATGTCCTTAAACAACAGGCCTCAAACCTTAGGGGGATGTCTACTCCAAGCGTGGGAAGACTTTCCAGAAGGAATGGGTGGATGAGAACAATTTGTTTCAACAGCCATGAAGGTGGCTGAAGTAGGCACTGTGGAGCACTTAGAGCTTGGTGAGGTCATCCACTGGATCCTGGGCCATCACCAGTCATCTTGACTTTTGATCTGCCACTGGACTTCATGACTCAGAAACAGAGAGTGAGGCTGAGAGGACTTTGGCATCTGTCTCACCTAAATCCAATTCACAGCAAGTCAGGACATCACCTGTGATGTCATGGGTCCTTTTCAGAAAACAAAGGGCTAGCACCAACAATAATTAATTACCTACCCTATTGTTCCACCCACAGTTGTTGTGACTTCCCAGACTCCTTTCCATGGCTACCATTCTTAGATATATGTTGTCTTCCTCATATGAGCTCCTTGAAGTCGAGGATTATTTTATTTTTTGCACAGTACTAGGTACATAATGAGCACTTAATCAATGCTTTTCATTCATTCATCATTCATTCATTCATTCACTGAATGTGAGCAGCCTGCTCTCTTTGGCTGATTATTGGCCTGTGTTAATAATATTCTTTCCTGCTGGTGAGCTCGTAGTGTAGCTACCAGTGTTCTTAGTAGGGATTGTGGGAAGGTGGAAAGAACAAGAAGGATAGAGACAGAGAGAAGGAGAGGGGAAGGTGAGAAATACTCTGGAACCACTGAGCTTTGAACAGGAACCAAAAGGAGAATGGGAGCTTTGTTCCTTCCCCCACCTTTAAGTGCTTGTTATGACACCAAGACCCTGTTTCTATTACCCCAATCATCGAAGCAGATCCTTCCCCATGGGTAGTAGTGTTTTCCTAGAGCCTCCTCTTACCTTGGGTAAGCTCTATGACAACCCAGTGAAGCTTATGAAAAGGAACTCACTTGACAGGAAAAAATTCATAAATGAGACGATGCATCCAACAAAAAGTAAAAACATTTTCCCCTTATGTCAAGTTCTAAGGGCCTGTGGGCCTCTGGAGCAATTGTAAAGCACCCTCACAACGCTTCCTCCTGTTAAAACTTGGTTCTGCTTAACCTCTCACTACATTGACCATGACATTTAACTTTTGAAAAGGCAACCCCCTCCATTAAGGTGGGAGTGGCAGGGCAAGTGGGGACAGCAAGAGACTTTTGATGTATTTGTTGGTGGCCCTCTGCCTCTCCACTGCTCAAGTACTCATTTCTTTTTCCTTTCTCTATTCTCCTCTTTTCTCTCCTTCTTTTCTCTTATCTCCTTCTTCCATCTGTTTTTCCATCTCTCTGACTTTTTAACCTTTCTCTCTGTAATTTTCTTTCTGTGTTTGTCCCTTTGATTCTCCCTTTGTTTTTGAATCTTTCTGACTGTGCTTGTTTGTCTCTCCCTGTATCTTCTCTTATTTTCCTCTCCCTTCCTAGACCTTTGAGATTACTCATAACTCCTGCTTATTTGTAGCCCTTAATCCTCAAGAAGCCATTGACCACCTCTCCCCCTTACATTTTAATGGTATTGGAAAAGGTTGGAAAATGATTTCAGATCTCTCATAGCATCTGAACCTCACAACTTTGTAAGACAGGCAAGGAGGGTATTGTTCTCAACCCCATTTAACAGATGAAAAAAAATGAGACTAAAGGAGCTTAGTTTGATTAGGTCAAGGTTCTGTGGCTAATGAGTGACAAAGTTAGGACTCTGATGGAGATCTTCTGATCCTATGCAGCCAGAAGTTTGCCGGTAAATGTTTAATAACCAGCTCTCTGAAAAAAAAATACATGCATGACGTATTTTTAAGTTTAATCTGCATTATTCACATTTTTTTCTTCACTTTCTTAAGTCTAGACAATCAGCAGAATAATAAATCAAGCCCTGACTCCTACCATTTGCTGATTGCTAAGATATAAATGGTTTCCAATGAAAATCGAACAATTGGCTCTTTCCAAACAGTTCATGCCATGGATGCTGGTTTTATCAATGACCCTCCCTCCTCACACACACCTTCCCACTGCCCCAGGCCCCCAAAAAGGGGGAGATTCTCCTATCAGCTTACAAATAGCTTCTTGGGATGTGAGTAGGGGACAACGTTGTTCATCTGCTGTACCATGCTAACCAGTAGAAAGCTAGGCACAGAAGAGATAGCTAGGTGGCACTGTGCATGTAAATAGTAGACTTGGAGTCAGGAGGGGAACTGAGTTCAAGTCCTGACTCAATTGTTTTACCAGTTGGGCAAATTATTTAACCTTCTCACCTTCAATTTTCTCATCTGTAAAATGGGAATAATAACAACACTTACCTTCCAGCGTTGTTGTGAGGACTAAATGTGAAAACTCTTGTAAAGTGCTTTGTAAACCTTAAAGCATGATATAAATGCTAGCAACAACAGTAATAATGGTGGCTGTACCAGTCCCCAAAGGACTGTGGGAAGCTTCAGTGAAATAATGTAAGGCACTTTGTGAATATCCAAGTACCGACGTAGATGGCAGATATTATTATTGACTATTATTGACCTTGTTGTAGTTCAGTCATTCAGACTTTTCTTGACCCCATTTGAATTTTTCTTGGCAAAGACACTGGAGTAGTTTGCCATTTCCTTCTGTAGTTCATTTTACAGGTGAGGAAACTGAGGCAGAGTAAGTGACTTGCCCAGAGTCACAAAGCTAGTAAGTGTCTGAGGTGATTTGAACTCAGATTTTCCTGACTCTAGGTTTGGCACTCTATCCACTCACTGCGCCACCTTAGGAAAGTCCTTTCATATTTCCATGTCCTCTAGTTTCTTATATTTAAATGGAGGGACAGGAGATCTCTAGGATCCTTTCTACTCTAAGTCTGCTTTATGAACAAAGACTTCTACTGGCTTTTTTATCCCTCCAAGATGGGGAGAAAGTGAGCTGGTGCAGAAGGGTAGTTTGAGGAAATGAGTTAAGGCTAAGAGAACTTCTTTGGGAAGGCTGATGACTCTTCCTAGAGCTAAGCCTTGGAAGCCTGAAGGAGAGACGGTCAGGACCAAAAGTGTAGCAAAGGCATGAAGGAAAGGAGGGACCTTGTGCAGGTATGTTCCCCTCTCCCTTTCTCCTACTCCCATCACACCAGAGAAGCAGGGGAGGGAGTAGTTTTAGACAAACATCCAATAGGATTCATTGCTTCCAACAGTAAGCTCAGCTGAAGACCTCTGAAGGTGTAGAAATGAGATATGGAAAGAAATGGAAGACTGGCCCATGGACTAAATCACACGGGGAGTTACTTAAAAAGGGAGATTAGGAATATATAGAAATATGTAAGATGCAGAAAGAAACCTGATTTGAAATATAGATAGAAAAAACCTGAAGTGGATTTGGTAAGAGAAATAATAGACAAATCTCATTCAAAATTCAAGTATAAAATGAAGAAAATATTTGGGATTTAACCTATCAAGATGCAAAGTATTAATATAAATACAACTATGAAATAACTCTTTACAAATGTCTTTTGTGGATTTTTGTGTTTGACTACTTTATTAAAGCTATAAATCATTAAAAAAAAGTGGATTTGGGGGCAGGGAGGTGTCCAGACTTGAAATTTCATATATACATTCCTGACATGGAAATTTCCTTCACCAATCAGATTAGAAACTGCCAGATTCCTGGAGGCACTGATAAATTAATTTGCTAGATGCCACAGCACAGGTCTTCCTGACTCTATGGCTCACACTTTCTTCCAAAGGATTCTGGTTACTAGGCACCAGTTTTATAATTTTTAAAAAATTATTCTGTGAGTTCATCAAGCTCTTGAATTCCCTGTAGCTATGCAGACTGCCTCTTTTTTTTTTTTTTTTGCAAATTAGAGTCTAAGAAAATTGCCTGCAGCACTCAGAGATTGGTTAAGTGCCGTGCCCTGGATCACAATGCCAGTGTATGTGAGAAGTGGAACAGTGTGTCAGCATATTATAATCTATCTTGCCAATGCTCCCCAAAGGCTCTTCCCTTCTTTTCTGGCACATTGATGGCTGGACCCCAACCAACACCTGGTCTTCCCTCCTGACTCTAAACGTTTTCACTGGCTGGCCCCCTATGCCTGGTGCACTCTCTTTCCTCATCCCTGCCTTTTGGCTTCTTTCCAGTCTCAGCTAAAAACTTACCTTTTCATAGGAAGCCTTTCTTGACTCTTCTAAATTCAAGTGCCTTTTCCCTCTGTTGAATATTTCCATTTTATGCTGTCTCTAGTTGGCTTCTACTGAAGAACTTTAGTATGGATTATGAGATATGGGAGATGCTGGCACAGGACCACCTAGCATGGTGTGTCCTCATCAAAGTCTATGATCAAAGCAGAATTTCAGTAGCTCAAAAGAAATATGAGAAATGGACTATTTGTGCCCCAACCTGTGGTAGAACCTTCTGAGCTCACATTGGACTATCAGTCACAATCAGACACAATCCGTACCTTGATCCCAATATCTCGATGTCATTGATCCTCTTTGAGTATGAGTATGAAGGACAAACACCAACTACAGTCATTTGCATCTTGTCTCCTCTCTTAGTTTGGGAACTCTTCAAAAGTGAGGGCAGGTGACTCATCATTTTTATCCCCAGTATTTAGCAAAGTGCCTGGCACATAGGAGATACGTAATAAATGTTTATCAATTGATGGACTGAATGAATGAAGTTAGATGCTTCTTTATGTGTTTTCTCTTCTAATTAGAATATGCCTGCCATCAAGGGCTTCCATTCTTTTAGGGGATTCAACATGTACCTAGATTAGTATGTGGATAATAAATACAAAAGAAGTGTAAAGTAGGTGAGAATTCTGGGCACAACCAATTGGGAAGATTAGGAAGGGCTTGGTATAGAAGGTGGTGCTTGAGCTGAACCTTAAGGAAGACAGAGGTTTTATGCAGGAGAGGTAAGAAGGGAATGTATTACTTTGATAGATGCATGGTGGATGGCTAGTGCAAAGATAGGAACATGGGAGATGGGGAGCAGTGTGTGAGGAACATCAAGAGAGCTATTTTGACTGGATTGTAGAGTAAAGAAATGAGTCATGACAATGAAGCTGAAAAGGTAGGTAGGGGCCAGTCGGTGAAAAGCCAAACAGAAGAGTTCATAGTTTATTTTAAAGGTAGCATAGAACCACTGAGATTTATTAAATAGGGGAGTAGCATGAACAATCCTGGGCTGAAGGAAGCTTATGTTGGCAGCTGTTTGGAGGATAAATTAGATTGAGGAGAGATGAGGCAAGGAAGTCAATTAGGAGGTCATTACAAAAGACCAGAGGCGAGGAAATGAGGGGCTGTGTGAGTAATGAGAAGGGATCAGATGGGAGAAATGTGGAGGTTAGAAATGATGAGATTTAGCAACCGGTTAGATATAAGAGGTAAGGAAGAGTGAAGAGTCCAGGTTAACCCTGAGGTCAGGCAAGGGCTCTTTGATTTAATTCCTAATGTGGAAATTCCCCCTTTCAATGCTAATCACAAGGCATGTCTGATTTAGTAGATTCATCCCAGGCTAGAGGCTTGTTGGGGTTAAAGTGACTTGCCCAAGGTCATTGGTC
Organism: Notamacropus eugenii; assembly: GCF_028372415.1. Taxonomy (NCBI): domain Eukaryota; kingdom Metazoa; phylum Chordata; class Mammalia; order Diprotodontia; family Macropodidae; genus Notamacropus; species Notamacropus eugenii. The sequence goes on along the minus strand of NC_092872.1, from coordinate 592,726,168 downwards.
TAGGAAGGACTATAGACCCAGATCATTGGAGAATCATAGATTAAGAGCTAAAACAGGTCATAGAGGCTATTGAGAACAGTCTCCCCATTTTACCAGTGACAAAACTGAGATTGAAAGAAGTTGAGCCACATGCCCAAGGTCCCATAGTTAAATGTCCTATGCAAGATTTGTACACCTATCTTCCAAGTCCAGATTCCAGGTCTAGAACTCTGTCTAGTCCTAATGGAAGTTTATATTTCTGGAGTGTAACCCAGCACTATATTCATCAAACTGATATGCCTCTACTCCATTTATGAGGAAACAATCTCAGAAAGATAATGTCTAATGTCATACAGTTAATAAGAGGCAGAGGTAGAAGACCTGGGTCTTCTGATTCTAAATGTAGATCTCTGTCTTACCAAGAGTTCCTTTGTTATCTACAAAGACCAGAAAGAGAAGACTGACTTTAGTCAAGGCCAGTTGGTTATGCATTTTCCTTCCTCTCCCTCCTCTCCCTTCCTCTTATCTTTTTAACTCTTGTGACTCCTCTATCACGTGCCATCTTTCTTTGTGCCCTCCCCTGAGCCATGGAGATTTAGTTGTTCTTTGGACACATGCTTCTTTTCATTTCCCCCCTCTACTGGGCTTATTTATTTAAATTAAGCTTCTGCTGATCTGTTTTTTCTAACTCTTTGAAGTTATTACTGTGGACTAGGTCAAGCTTTTATTTGCTTCCTTGGGAGTTTCCTTTCGGACATTAGAAGGAAATGAAACTTCCAAAAATATGTCCAGGGTTTTTTTTTTTCTTTAAAAAAGTAGAAAGAAGATTTTGAGTTTAATTCAGTATTGTGGGATCAAAAGCAATAGTTAAGGTGGAAAGGTCATTCTTTACCCATCACCAGATGTTGCATCCCTAAGCAGTTAATGATTTACCTCCAGCTGGACAGGTTTTGCTAAACCATTAGCAAAGTTTTCCAAGTGAACTTTAGCTTGTCCTGAGTTGGCCTTATTCATACACTAAGACCTGTGGAGCTGAAAGGGCTATTAAGAGATCATCTTGTCTTAGTCCCTCTTTTTTATAGATGACTCACAACATTTATAGCACCCTAGTGATGTACAACACAGAGCCAAATTTCATCTCTGTTCTGAAGGCCTGTAAATTAAGACCCATAAACAGAGAGTTTAGGACTGCTCCCCCCTCAAAAAAAAATAGCAGAAAACAGATGGCCTGAGCATTCTGGGGAAAGTTGGGTGCAAGTATCCTTCCATCTTTTAAGTCCCAAGTCAAGTTCTTTCGCTTCTGTGAAATCTACCCAGAACTCTTAGCACTCACTGTATCACTCATTGGGCATTTATCTCAGGATCTATATTTAAAGGGACCTTAGAGACTATTGTGCTCAATAACCTCATTCTATAGATGGAAAAAATTAGGCTAAGAAAAAGCCATCTAGTCTAACTTCTTAATTTCACAGAGAGGAAGTTGAGGTCTGGAGTAGATAGGTGGTAACACTCATATTTCAATGCAGGGTCTCTGATTTCAAACCCAGTGCTTAGTCTACTATGTCATGATGTAGGAATGCTTTCTGATATCTCTTGTACTGTCTGACTTGTTATGTGTATATGTCTTATATTCCCAACTAAATTAAATATTCTTTAAAGACAGCAACCAGCTTTAACCACTATCATCGGGCTGGGTCCACAGAAAGAATGTGGTAAATAGTTACTGGTAGCAGAATCCAGTGTTTCAAGCACTATCACTAACTAGCTTTGTGAGTCACCCTACTTTTTTGGACCTTAGTCTACTCATCTGTAAAATGAGGAGGTTAGGCTAAAAGCTCTCCTAATTTTAAAAATTCTATGATTCTATGTTTCAAGGTAAGAGTAGCTAATGTCATGACAGGAGGAGGAAATATTTTATGTTGAAGGTGGGAATATTTGCCTCAGGATATGTCTTCAGCCTGTACCCTCTCTTGGGACAAGGGTATTTTTAAAATTTTGTTCTCTCCATCACCAAGACCCATGGCTCATAATCATTTTAAAATTAGTTATTGATACCTTTTTTTGTATTAATTTTCCAACATGTCTCTCCTCTTTCCCTCTCCCAGAAAATCATTCTTTATGACAAAGAATTAAAAAAGAGGGAGAAAAAGATGCAGCGAAACTAACATATCAGCCAAGTTTAACGTTATGTGGAGTGCTTCATACCCAGAGTCTTCTACTTCTGCAAAGTAGTGAGAGAAGCACTTTATCATGTCACTTCTTTGGGGCCAAGCTTGACATAGCATCCAGTTGTGATTGTTCTGTTTTTATCTCCATTTTACATATATCACATACATATTTGTATATATTACAATACATGTATATTACATATATTGTTTTTGATATAATTCCTTATGGACATTTCTATTTTTCAAACTTTTGACTTTGTCTCATGAAGTCATTAACTTCTGTTTGGTGTTTTGAATTTTCAAGGTATCTGTTATTTGGATAAGGTTTTCACCCTTGTGCTAAGTTGTTAATTCTCTAATTCTTTCCTCCATTGCCTTCATTTCTTTTCCAGTTGTTTCCTCATTCATTCGCCTTTCATTCATAATATAGTGTTAAAATCTCTACTTCATTCATTCCAAGAATTCTAATTAATCTTGTGACCAAGTTTTCTCTCTTTTTCTTTCTGTCTCTTTCTCTCTATTTGAAGCTTTACTTGTTTTAGAGTGATTTCCCTCTTTTGGATTGTTATTTTGGGTGGCTCTGGCATCATAGTAGCTCTTCATCTTTTTTTGTTTACTCATTCTTTCTCAGATTCTGTGCATTTCTGGTGGGACTTTCCTGGCTTTGTATGGTCCTGGCTTGTCTTATCTGTATCTTGCCACCCCATTCTCTGGGTAATTGCTATGTTCTTCAAGAATCATAGGGGTGGCTTAGGCTGTGCAATTTTATCCTTTCAACAGGCCCTGTGTAGTCTTATCAAAGTCTAATTGAGGCTCTCTTTGGCTTTGCAGGCTCCAGACCCCAATTTGGGTCTAGGAAACACAACTATAGACTTGTCCCAGGGTTGAGCTCCAGTAAACAGTTGGTTCAAGTCTCTGTTACCTAACGGTAAAGCTCTGTTCAGAGTAACAGTACTAGCCTGTTTACCCCTGTTCTGAGCTCAGGGGGCTCTGTCTACTATCTACTCTGGGATCAGAGTGACAGCATTATTGACCTAGCTCTGTTCTGGGCTTGGAGGCTAACTCTGAGATCCCTCTGAGGTCAGAAAAGCAGTGCCCTCATTCTATGACCACCTCTGCTTTGAGTCTAGGGATTCAATCTGAGATTTGCTCTGGGGTCAGAGAAATAGAACTATGACCCTGTTTGAAGCCTTAATCCCAGTCTATCTCTGTTCTATAGTTCTTGCCCCAGTCCAGGGGTGGGGAACCTGTGGCCTTGAGGCCACATGTGATCTTCTAGGTCCTTGGGTGTAGCCTTTTGACTGAGTCTAAGTTTTAAAGAACAAACCTTTTTATTAAGGGAATATGTTCTGTGAAGTTTGGATTCAGTTAAAGGACTGCACTTGAGGACCTAGAGAGCCACATATGACCTTGAGGCTGCAGGTTCCCCACTTCTGCCCCAGTCAATTACCTACAAGTCAAATTTGTGATCTTGGACTGGAAAGATGACCCACTGCCATCTCCTTAGATTTCTCTGTTGGGGTAGTTGTGGGGGGAACTTGACTGTACTCCTAGTCTCCCATTTTGCATATTGTTTTCCTGGTTCTGTTTACTTCACTTTGCATCAGGTCATGCTTCTCTATATTCATCATATTCATAATGTCTTACTGCTTAGTAGTATTCCCTTACAATTATGTGCTGTGACTTGTTGAACCATTCCCCAGGTAACGGATGTCTACTTTGTTTCTAGTTCTTTTGCTACTACAAAAAAGTATGCTATAAATACTTTAGTATCTACCTGATCTCTCTTTTAATCATCCTCCGCCTTAGAATTGTACTCTGAAAAGATATTAAGGCAAATATTTGGTTGGTGAATGGGTTACCTTGCCATAAACTAATCAGCTGAATTGTTTATGAGTATACTGTCATCTCTATCCCTTATCCTAACTAAGTGAGAAAACCTTTGCTGGGTTCTTATCCCAGATGGGAAGCGCAGATCTGTGTGGCCTGCTGGGGATGGGTTTCTAACGTGGGAGACTCTGAAACCATACCATTGTGAATCGATTTTTGGGCAGCCTTGGCCTGCAGGAGATCTGCTGAAATGGAAATCATGGAGGCATTTGGGGGGGACTAAGAATTGAAGACATTTTGTAATTTTGTTGAGTATTTTACAGAATCTTAGTGTTTGCAGGGAACTCCAAGTCCATCTAGTCTAACTCTTATCTGAGCAAGAATCTCATTTTGACCATCAAAGCAGAGGTCATCAAACTTCTTGACAAGGAAATTCTACCTCTTAAGACCACCCATGCCACTTGTGGATAGTTGTAAATGTAAGGGAATGGATTCCAGAAAGGACAACTCTATCAATGGGTAGAAATTATCAGCAAAGAGATTTCCACTGAATATAATGAAGAGCTTCCTGAGAGAACTTTCTAACAAAAAATGGACTGCCTTGAGGTAATTACTAGAGCGGTTCAAGCCGAGATTCATGAACACTTTGGGGGATTATTTGGGGGATAATTCTGCTGATTAAATTACAAAAAGATGATGGTAGTTGACTCCAGACTCATATTCCCCCCCATCCTTGAGGTCCTTGAGGGCAGAAAGCTATTTCTTTAGCACTTGTCTACAGTTGATAGTAATAGTAATAATAATAATAATAGCTAACATTTATATAGTGCCTACTGTGTGTCAGACAATGCACTAAGCACTTTACTCATTTGATTCTCACAGCAACCCTGGAAGATGGGTGCTAATATTAGGTAGCTCAAATTTTGAAAGAACCAAATGATCAGTAGAGCAGGGCACTGATGTGCTCTGGATGAGGGTTTATCTCCCCTGCTTCTCATGAAAGTATCAAAACACATTGATTTTAATTCATAAAATTCTTAATTCTTCAATTTTAATTCTTAGAAGAAGAGTTGCCCACTAGAAAGTTTGAGTCTTGGCTATAATATCTGTGACTTGCTTTACCATAAAACAAATACTAATGAACCAGGGAGAATGGAATTTTCTGATATTAAAAATGTGTCCTCTGTTGGTAGAGTTGTGAACTGATTCAATCATTCTAGAGAACAATTTGGAACTTTGCCCCAAAGGCTGTAAAACTGCATATTATTTAATCCGGCAGTACCACTGCGAGGTCTATATGCCAAAGACATTTTAAAAAAAGGGAAAAGGACCTATTTGTACAAAAATATGTAGGAGCAACTCTTTTTGTGGTGGCTAAGAATTGGAAATTGAAAGGATATGTATCATTTGGGGAATGGCTAAACAGGCTGTGGTATGTGAATGTAAGGGAATACTATTGTGCTATAAGAAATGACAAACGGGATGATTTCAGAAAAAATTGGAAAGATTTACATGAACTGATACAAAGTGGAGTAAACAGAACCAGGAGAATGTATACCAGCAATATTGTTAGATGGAGAACTGTGAATGACTTAGCTATTCTCAGCAACACAACGATCCAAGACAATCCCAAAGAACTTGATGAAGCATACTATCTGCCTCCAGAGAAAGAACTGATAGTTTGAATACAGACTGAAGCATGCTATTTTCACTTTCTTTCATTCTTTTTCTCATATTCAGTTCTTCCTGTACAAAGACTGATATGGAAATGTTTTACATGATTGCACATGTATAACCTACATCTGATTGGTTATTGTCTCTTGGAGGGGGGAGGAAGAATGAGGGATAGAATTTGAAACTCAAAACTTAAAAAAAGCTACAGATTATTTTTAACATGTAATTAACATAATTTTACCAAATTATTTTAGCATGTAATTACGGGGAAAATGAAATATATATTTTAAAAAATGTGTTATGTTAAAAAAGTGTCCTTTATTGCCCCTTCCCATATTGTGCCCTGGGCCACTTCCTTTCTTGCCTAACCCTAATTCTAGCTGTGGGGTACAGTGGTTGCCTTCCAGGATTACTGACTTAGAGGGCAACCCTTTGTCTGGCATCTGGTATCGTCTTTCTCCTTTCTTGTTCAACTAGGCAATGAAGGACCCACATGAAAAGGAAACTGAGCCTTAGGAAATCTATAAGATCAGAAAGGAATTAGCAACAGACAATTAGGGAGGAGTGCTGTTGTGAGAAATCCACGGGAGTGATTCTAACCCAGCACTTAGCTATTTTTGAGGTTGGGAAAAACAGTGAAGAAAGGATCTGGGCCAAGAGGGATAAGCATTTAGTTTCTCATTGAGTCTCTAAATGACCATCTTGAAGGCTGCAATTTCTAGTCTGGGAGGACTGGTCTTTAATTGATGGCACCATGGAATGACTGAGGAGAAAAAGAGACATGACAAAGAAGGGGAAGTAGATGGAGTGAGAGGGAGAATGCTTAGGGGCCTGCCTGGCACCTCCACATTTACAGATAGAGATGCTGATTCAAAGTTCCCTTCTCTTTGTTCTTTTTCCTCATCGCCAGGTTCATCGCCACAGTCCCAGTGCTTCAGACCCCAGAGCCTTTCCCTATGAAATCTGCTCAGAAGAAAGTAGTTGCTAAGTAATTTACATCTTAGTATGAATTAAAGTTGAAAACTTTTTTCCCAAGGGTTTTTTTTTCTTCATTTTTAACTCCTAAGGCTTACTGTGAAGTGAAGGACTTTGACCTTTATAAAAGGAATTTTTTTAGGTTTTAACTAGAAAAGCCTGAAAGTTTTTATTTGAGTTGGAGGGGGTGGGCTCTTCCCACTGCCCTGGAAATCACGCCTCATAAACAGTGTCTGCCTTGTAGAAAGTCATGTTAATTCCTAAGCTCCAAAGTCCCAGTTGTTCAGTTGTGTTTTTCTTCATTGACCCCATTTGGGGTTTTCTTGCCAAAGATATTTTTGGCTATTCCTTTCTCCAGCTCATTTTTATAGGTAAGGGAGCTGAGGCAGTTAAGGGACTTGCCCTGAGTCATACAGCTAGTAAGTGTCTGAAGCCAGATTTGAACTCGGAAAGATGAGTCTTCCTGACTCCAGGTCCTTTACTATATCCACTGTGCCTTAAACTTCCACTATCCATGTTCAATATACTGGAAAAATTTGGAGTCAGAGGAATCGAGTTCAAATCTTAGCTGTTACTTACTAGCTGTATAACTATGGCCAATCCACTTTCCCTCTTTAGTTTTCAGTTTTCTTATTTGTAAAATGGAGAAAATAATAGCACATCCTCCTAGGGTTGTTATGAGATTCCAGTGGGATAGTATTTGTAAAGGGCTTTGCAAACCTTAAAGTGCTAGATAAATGACAGCTCTCATCATCATTATTATTTTTGTTAGGATGGGTAGCTAGGTGACTGGCACAGTGGATAGAGTGCCAGACCTGGAGACACAAAGGCCCATCTTCATGAGTTCAAATCCAGCCTCAGGCATTTACTAGCTGTGTGACCCTGGGCAAGTCCCTTAACCCTGTTTGCCTCAGTTTCCTCATCTGGAAAATGAACTGGAGGAGGAAATGGCAAACCACTGCAAGTATCTTTGTCAAGAAAACTTCAAATGGGGTCACAAAGAGTCAGACATGACTGAAATGACTGGATAACAACAAAAGTGTTGGGTTAAAAGGTTTGCTAAAGAATTGATGGAAAAAGTAAAATCAAATCTGGAGTTTATGATGGTTAAGTTTAGATAGAAATGAAGTCAGAGTAGTATAGTAGAGTTCAAGGCTTGGAGTCAGGAAGACCTGGGTTATAATCTCACCCTAGATACTTCTTGGCTGTGTTATCCTGGATAAGTCACTTAATTTCTCTGATCATCAGGCAACACCCTAGGAGTGCCTATTAAATTATAGGCTGGTAGGACCTCTGATCCTTCTATGGTCTCTCTCTTTACCACCCAACACAGGGCATTCCTACACTTGGAGTTTCCCACTATGATTTTTCTTATAAAGAGAAGAAGGGTCCCTATTGCCTCCAGGATTACATTTAAAGTGCTCTGACATTCGAGGCCCTTCACAACTGAGCCCCCTCCTTTTTTTCTAGTCTTCTTACGCCTTATGCTTTATTGTAAAATATGATGATGGCTTGGGAGAGAGAGATTGACAAAGACGTTCCTGATGATTCTGATGCATAGGTGAGACTGATTGTACCTCCTTATCACCCAGAGTCTTGGGGAGTGTATGCAGGAAGCTGTGAGATAGGATAGAGGGGATACTGGATCTATACAGTGTAGGGCTGGTTACTCGCCTACCTGTCACTGCCTAAGATTGTGATTTTGTGACCTTGATGCAGGCATCTGTTTTGATTGTTACTACTTGCATTGTTAGTGACCTTGATGCAGGGGACGATTAAGGAAGCTGAGCATGCTCCTATAGGTGTCTACAAGTAGCAGCTGCCTTTGAATTCTACCTGAGGTGGGAGGAGGAGAAAATGAGGCAGGTGACCTTGCACAGCCCTCCCTTACTCAAAACAGTCAAGTGCAAGTCGTGTCATCATTTCTTTAAGGTCGTGGTCTTTTTTGAAAACAAAAGATGAACACAACCTGTGAGTAGACCCAGCTGCCTGAGTGGGGACCCAGCTCATCCTCTCCCTTCTATCTCCCTCTCCCCTTCCTTTGGGGCTTTGGGGTTTACTGGCTACATATTTTTCCTTCCTTCCTTCCTTCCTTCCTTCCTTCCTTCCTTCCTTCCTTCCTTCCTTCCTTCCTTCCTTCCTTCCTTCCTTCCTTCCTTCCTTCCTTCCCTCTTTCCCTCCTTTCTTCTTTCCTTTCTTCATTCTTCTTGTTCCCAAAACTTTAAACCCAGTGCACTCGGAAACCTATGGGCTGCACAACATTGAGTCCCTGTCCAAACTCCACTTAATGGCTGGTTTAGAATGATTATCACCACTAACAGTGTCTGTTGATTTAGTTATTTTTCTTTTGCTCATGAAAAGGGCCATTCCCTGACTACTTCTTAAAGAGACCTGTTCACTCAATGGGCGTTACCTCCCTAAGTGAGTTCCTGAAAAGGCCAGCCTAAAAAGGTCAAGATCTCCTATTGTATCCTGGGCCATCTCTAGTCATCCTGATGAATATCTAGTCACTGGACTCAGATGACTCAGAAGGAGAAAGTGAGGTTGGTGACTTTGCACAGCCCTCCCTCATTCAAACCAAAGTCAATTGCAAGTCATGTCATCATTGCTCTGATGTCATGGTCTTCTTGAAAAACGAAGGATGAACACAGACAGACAGACAGACTCTTACACCTTACTCCTTAACATATACTCTGACATGGAATGCATCCTCACTGTTGTGTGAGTAATATACTCCATTTCTTGCTCAGTTTGTGTCTAGAATGCTCTCCTTTCTCATCTTTGTCTCCTGACTTCTTTGGCTGTCTTCAAGTCCCATTTAAATTTTCTACAGGAAGGCCTTTTCAAATCCTCTTAATTCTAGCGCTTTTTCTCTTTTAATGATTTTTCAGGCTATCCTTTATATAGCTTATTTGTATAGATATTTGTTTGCTTATCCACCTTACGCCCCACCCCACCCCCATATTATGAGTTTCTTGAGGCAGGGGCTGTTTTTTGCCTCTTCAATATTTCCATGGCTTAACACAGTGCCCAGAACATAGTAGGTGCTTAATAGATGTTTGTCAGTTAATTGATTGGCTATTAACAATGTTTGAAGAACACACAACTCCTCTGCCCTTACCTTCTCCTACTCCTCTCTGGGGCCAGAGAAAATCTAGTCACTGAATTTGTGAAGAAAATGAGGAATTTAGAAGACATGACTCCAGCTTCTCCTGGAAACTAAGGGTCTTCTTAATAGTTATTTACATGTTGTTTCACCCCATTGGACTGTATGCTCATTGAGGGCAGGAACCGCTTTTCTCTTTCTTTGTAAACCCCCCTCCCCCCCACCAGAAGACAGCAGTCTTCATGTGCATGATTATATGCACTGTGAGAAACAGAACACATCAGTCTCCAAAGACTGAAAATGAATATCACCCAGAGGGCAATAGTAGATTTGTGGTGGGTGTAAGCAGGTGAGGACTGTCATAGAAACCAGGTGTAGGAGATGTCATCAGGAGAATGGATGATAGGAAAAAAAGTAATGGGTCGTCTGGCAAAGGAAAAGGATGACAGGTGAACAGTCCAAATATTCTCTTCTAGCCTTTTCATGATGCCAGGAAAAAGTGAGGAAGGCCTCTAACACACAGGTTGGACTCCCTATGGATTCCTTGTGGTAGACCTTGGTCAAGAGTTGCAGAGGTTGAATTGGCATGGATGGGATGGGATCCAAAATGGTGGAGGGAGGTACCAAGCTGATGAGATCACAGATACATTCTAGTTGGTTTTAGTATTGAAGGAGATCCCTCTTAGATGAGGAGTTCTTAACCTCAGGTCCATGATAGATTTCAGTGAATAAACCTGAATGGAAAAAAAAAGTTACATTTTTCTGTGACCTCTAAGTGAAATTTAGCATTTCCTTCAATTATGTATTTAAAATAATAACATTGTTCTGAGCCTTCTCAGAAGGTCCATAGGCATCAACACTACTGAAAGGGATGCAAAAAAATTTAAGAACTCATAATCCAGATTATTTTTTTTCACCAGTATAAAAATCTTGTTATACCTATAAAAGAATTCCTTTCCATGCCAGTCACTTCTGAGAACCCAGGCCCTTTGCTGAGTCTATATATGGAAGAAGAAAAGGAAAAAACAGCAGAAACATACCATTCTTCATGCCTTTCACACTGGCTCTGACCTTCTGTCTTGCTAAGGTGAACTCTGGTGGCATCCACGGGGTTAAGATCCCTTTGCCAAGGCAGAAGAAGACCTTAAAAGTGAGTGACTTAAAAGTGAGATTCAGGAGGACTGGGGCAGGGTGGGATTTTTAGTGCCTGGGGCTAGTTACAGGTTGCCTCCCAAGCAGATCCAACTCCTCCCATTATCATGACTCAAGAACCGTATAGAACTCTTTCCCAATCTCTCACATCTTCAGCATTGCCCTCTAGGGATCCTGGTCCCTAGGATCCTGGGAACATTTCAGGAACTTGGGCAACGAGGCATCACTCTTGGACTGCTGGGAAGTAACCGTGGTTCCAGAACAGCTGGAGATTGGCAGTGAGGATGGGGTGACAGGATAAGACTGGGGCTATTCCTTATGGATGATTAGACAGGGTTTATAATTCTTGTTTCACCTTTCATCAAAGGATCTGAGTGTCTAATCAGCCACCAGGACTAGCCTTTCTCACATTTACAGATGGAGAAGTTGAGGCGAGGGTGGTAGGGTGGTTGGGTGGGGACAGTGTCTGCCCTGGGCTATCACTTATCCATCCTGGCCCTTGGGCAATAGCTCTAATTGGCAGCAGACTTTCCTGCTGCCCCTGGAGATTCTCTCAGTCATAGCCTAGTTCCTTCTGTTGAATGCATCTTAAGAAGATGCAGCTGGGCTTTTACTTCCAGCATATTGTTTGGTAATTGTATTTGTCTTTTCCTACTGTGTCCAGGAGGGGAAAATGTGCTGGTACGATGTCAGTGTGAGACAGAATGAAGAAAAAATTCTCAGGGAGAGCAGATTAGTTAGAACCAGCCAGGTTGCTGTATGTGGAGGTGAGAGAGGAGAGGAGGAATCCATGGCAGTCTCCAGGAACCGAGGAACCACGGGAGTCCTGCCTGGGATTTGATAGGTGGGAATGACATTAGAGCTCTGGGAAATTTTCTCAGTCTCTTGGGGTTTGCTCTTAACAGCATTCGATGGAAATGGATCTCCCAGAGTTCTTTTCTTTTCCCTGAAATTTCTTCTTCCTGGTATCGGACAGTGTGGGACTGATGGACAATAGTTTGAGAATAAGCTAACAGGGTTACAGATGGTCATGGAGGCCAGAACTGAAAGTGTGGTGGGGCAATGAGAGCTTTTCCTCAGGCTGCTGAAATTTAGAGGGGCTAATGATATTTATACTGCTTCAGTAGTTTTTTCTAGTCTAGGTCTAACAAAAACTAATCCATTTTTTAAGACTCAGGATTAGAATGCAATTAGAATGAACTTGTAGACCATTTCATGTGTAATAAAAGGGACATTTAATAAGGATACAACACTGATTCAGGAGGACACAGCTTTTCTGCCTCTGCATTTGTTATGATGGCAGATGAACGTCCGAAAGATGTGTTGAGGATTCCATTAAATCTGAGGAGTTCCAAGCACATCTGGACCTTTTATACCCCAAGTTACCAGGAATCCATGTCAATATCTGGAATCCCAATCCCTCAGTCCAATTAAGGTTTCCTTTAAAGTGAAACTAATCCAGTCTGCAGGAAATGAATGTTACAGGTAGGTAAAAACAACAGTCGAACAGGGGTGGGGAACCTGTGAACTTGAGGCCACATGTGGCCCCCCTAGGTCCTCAAGAGTGACCCTGTGACTAAATCCAAAACACATCTATGAAAGACAAATCTCTCTCTCTCTCTCTCTCTCTCTCTCTCTCTCTCTCTCTCTCTCTATCCATTTTTGATTAAAGGGGCCATCCCTTGAGTAACTACTTAAAGAAGCCTATTCATTGAATGGGTGTATCTCATTCAAAGTGAGAATGTGATAAGACCTTACCCTAAAAGGGCCAGGGTCTCCCATTGTATCCTGGGCCATCTCCAGTCATCCTGATGAATATCAGGCCACTGGACCCAGATGGCTCAGGAGAAGAAAGTGAAGCTGGTAACCTTGCACAGCCCTCCCTCACTCAAATCAAAGTCAACTGCATCATCCTGATGTTGTGGTCCTCTTGGAGAACAAAGGACAAACACAACAACAACTTAATTAACCTCCCTCAACCTCAATTTTCTCATCTGCAAAATAGGAATAAGAAAAGCACCAACCACCTAGGCTTATTTTTGAGGATCAAATGAGATAATTTATCTAAATTGCTTTATAATCCTTAGAGTGCTATCCAAGTACCAATATTATTACTATTATATGTTAAGAATGACTAAGCTTAGAAAAAACCTCCAGCTATCTGATTAAGACAGACTTCTAGAACTCATTTCCATTAATGTTTTCTTATAATGTATTTATGTTCTACGGAGTGCTACATTTATTTCTCAGTGATATATGAGTTATCCAAGATTGTCAGTTAAGGCATAGAAAGGGACATATTGAGGGCAAACTCAACTTAACACAAGTGTATTGAGTGCCCAGCTCTAGGCATTATGGGGAATAGTAAGGTAATAAGGACTCACCCTTGTCTTCAAGAAAAACTGAATTTAATTGGGAGTACAAGACCAATACACACAAAACTATTAGGGAATACTACAAACCACTGTAACTAAATGCAGGTTTTGTGCTGGGAAGGAATGGCAGCAGCGTCTGGGTCCATCTCCACCTGCCCTAGCCTCACTGGGATCTGCTCTGCTGTTAATACCATACCACCCATTTATGGCTTGTTAATCCCCTTATTTATTCTTGATCTAGGACCTGAAAAACAAATCTCTTTTCTCCTCAGTTCAGCTGAATCAAATTTAGACTATTTTCTACAACAAATTTTTACTTGGAAGCTAAGAGAAAACCAGAAATCCCACAAAAGCTGAGAAACAAATAAGTGCTTAGTAGAGATTTCAGAACAGAACTTTGAATGTTTGCTTAATGATTAGTTTGACTAACATTGTTCATGGAGCATCCAACCCTCAGTTCCCTTTTCTCACCTCTGCCCTACCTGGGGAGGATGTTAAATAAAGGTTCTCAAACTTCTAGCTAGACTAGTTAGATTAGTCTTGGCACTGATTCTAGATCTGATGTATTCTTAGACCCCTTTCCAGAACTTCCTCCCTTGTTCTTTCTTCTAGCCTCAGGCAGTGACTGTTCCCTAGACTTCTTAATTCAGAAAGACATTTCCCTTTCTGGCCCCTTAAACTTCATCCTCTAGGCTTTGGGCCAATCTGCACTGGACTGATAATTGCTTTCTCTGCCCACCTTGTGGAGGTGGCTCCAAGCCATACTCTATTTCATAAGTGGTTTCTTTATAACCATTTCTATTTGGGCAAGTATCATCTTTCTCTGGAGCTTGTCTAAAGCTTATCAACTCCTTCTAATCACAGATTAATGACATTTGTAAACCCATCAAAAGTTTGAAAAGCTCTACGTACATTATCTCATTTGATCTTTACAATAAGCCTGAGAGGGAGGTACTTTTTCTGGTCCAGACTTGTGATTTCACCAATGTAGGAAGCTCCCCCTTGAAGAAACTCCTTCCACAAATTCAGATCAGCAAATGTTTGGCAATTCATGGTGTGGGAGAGCTGCCTTGGGGCACTGAGAAGTGGTCTGCCCAGGGCCACACAATCAGTATACATCAGAAGTAGGACTTGAATGAGGGTTCTTCCTTACTCTGAGGTCAGCTTGTTTTCCACTATACAAGGCTGTCTGGAGTATGCAGGCATGGCAGGCGTTATTACCTCCATTTTACAGATGAGGAAATTGAGGTTCAAAGAATTTCATTTTAAAGATTCCAAGAGTGACTTGCCCATGCTATTGTTTAGTTATGTTTGACTCTCCATGATCCCATCTGGGATTTTCTTGGCAAAGATACTGTAGTGGTTTGCCATTTCCTTCTCCAGCTCATTTTACAGATGAGGAAACAGAGACAAAGAATGTAAGGGATTAACCTGGGGTAATTGTTAGAGGCTGAATTTGAACTGAGGTCTTCTTGACTTCAGGCCTGGTATTCTATCCACTGGGCCACCTAGCAGCCTGTGATCACATGGCTAATAAATGTCCCAGGTAGGAAGAAAACACAGTTTTCCTTGACTCCAAATCCAGCGCACTATTCACTCTGTCACTGGAGAATCAGATTCTCAGTTGCTTCCTCTATCAAAGCTGAAATTTTCTCCTGGGTTATCTACAAGGTTGTTATTTCTAGCCCAAAATATGCCTTTACATCCCAGCTACTGGCAAAGCCAAGGTAAGGGCCATTTTGTCTCTAACTAGCTTGACCAATGCTAAGGTCTTTGAGGTTTACCCCTCAAGAGAGAACAATACACTCCTTGCTGTGAGGAATTATAACTTTCCTTTGGGATTTTACATATAAATGATAACCTAGATTGGGTTGGTAGTGAGACTTCAGAAAAGGCCTTAATTTACTACTCAGACAGATATACATTCTCTAGCAAGTAAATGTAAATTCTTTTTCATTTGGGAAAATACTGGCACTTGCAGTTAAAACATTCTAAATAACAGACTTAATGATTAGGGGTATAGAATCTAAAGACCATCTTGATGCCGGGGAAGCCTCTTCCCCTGTAGTTTCCACCTCTGAATGGTGAGTTCATCCTCAGACATTCTTTTGAGGAAGGACCCATGCCTGCCAGTCATTTCAGCCATGGTCAATTTTTCTTGATCCCCTTTGGGGTTTTCTTGGGAAAGATATTGGAGTACTTTGTTATTTCCTTCTCCAACTCAGATGAGGAAATTGAGGCAAACAGGGTTAAGACTTTCCCAGAGTCACACATCTGGTAAGTGTCTAAGGCTGAAAATGAGTCTTCCTGACTTCAGGCCCACCATACTAAACCCTGTACCACCTAGCTGCCCCCATGCCTGTCACACTTACTCCAGAGTTTGTTCAGTTGATAATTTCCCAGACTCCTTCTGACCCTTAGTATATCTAGTGCTTAGTACAAGACTTGGAACATAGTAAATGTTCAATAAATGTTTTATCTAGGAAGTTTTATCATGAGAGCTAGATGGTACAGTAGATAGAATGCTGGACCTAGGCGGAGTTACATTTGAGTTCATATTTGGCCTCACACACTTATTGACTATCCTCCCTGGGCAACTCACTTAACCACTGCCTGTCTCAGTTTTCTCATGAGTAAAATGGGGATAAAAATAGTATCTTATTCCTTATAAAAATAGTATCCTAAGGTGGTTGTGAGAATAATATTAGGTAATATTCATAAAGTTCTTTACAAATTCTAGTTATTATTACACGAAGGACCCAATTAGAGTGAATAATAAATTCTGTGAAATTATCGCATTGGAATTTACACTGCACATTCCATATACATACATACATACATACATACATATATATATAGTAAATGGAAAATAATCTCAGAGGGAAGACACTAGAAGTGTGTCCACAGAGGGATGGGGGCGGGAAAGGCTCTTGCAGAAAGTGAGTTTTGTGGAAGGAAGTCATAGCTATATAAAAACGGTGACTGAAATGACCATATTTTTATTTTTTCTATGTCATTTGTTCAATACCCATTGTATGTAATACAGAGAATTAGGACATATGTCAACCCAGATATGTAGTTTGTGTCCTCAAGAAGCTTATAGTTTAGACAGAGTAAAAAATAAGTTCAATAAACATGTTAAAATTCCTTAAGGGCTCCTTTGAAAATGACCATTATCAGGGATTTAGGTGACAGTGGAACTCAGATAAAATTTGGGAAACTTGGAAAGGAAGAGAGCAGTGTGGTGTGTGTAAACTGGAGGTCAGAAACCAAGTAAGCGCTAAGAATCCTGGGCAAACTGAGAAATCAGAGGTCAGGATGAGGTGATAGGCCAGAAACCACCAAGGCAGCCAACACACAGCCACCATCAAGGATGTTAGTGCAGCTGAGCCTGGCAGTGGGAAGGCAACAGCTGTAACCTAACCCCAAGGAAACATAAGGCTTTCTCCTAATTAGTGGTGTTGATCTTGTTAGAATAGGGAGCTCAGGGTCACAGTCAAGGGCAGATCTACATAGGATCAACTTTAACCACTCAACAGGGACTTGGGTTGAAGTCAGGATTTTCTATGTTGGGGTGTGCTGGTAAATGTTTAATAAGCAGATCGGGGTGGGGAAGGAGTTCATAACACATTTTAAAGTTTAATTTTCATTATTAACATTTTCTTCATCACTTTCTTAAGTCTAGAAAATTAAAAAAGCAATAAATCAAACCTTGAATTGTAGCATTTGCTGTTTTCCAAGGTATAAATTCTCACATTGAAGATTTAACTATTGGCTCTCCACAGCTAACTCTCAGCCTGTTCCAGGATGCCACTGCTTCTATGTAATCAGGAAAAGTCAATGAACAAGCATTTATTAAGCACTTACTGTGTACTAGTCACTGGACTAGGCCCTGAGAATATGAATACAAAGAATGAAACCATCTCTGTTCACAGAGTTTCATTCTCATGGAGGAGAAAAATACATATAGAAGTATACACAGAATAAATAAATAGAAATAAGCACAAGACAGTTTGGGAGGAAAAGCAATAGCTATTGGAAGGATCAGGAAATACTTCATATAGTAGAAGATGAGCTCTTTTTGAAGGGAGAGAGGGATTCAAAGAGGCGGAGGTGAGAAGGAGGTGGATTCCAGGCATGGAGGATGACCTTTGCAAAGTCACAGGGATGAGACATAGTGTGCTGTGTATGAATAACCGACAGAAAACCAGATTGGCTGGATTGCAGAGTGTGGCAGGGTAGGTAATGGGCCTGGAAAAACTGATAGGGGACAGATTGTGTAGGGCTTTTAAAGGTAAACAGAGGAATTTTACATTTCATCCTAGAGGCAATAGGGAAGCTATGAAGAGAGAGTATAGGAGTGACATGGTCAGATTTATATAGGCATACATAATTTTATTGTTTTGCTTTATTTGTACTTTGCAGTTATTGGGCTTTTTTTGATTTTGTGTATTTTTTTTTTTTTTTTTTTTACAAATTGAAGATGTGTGGCAACCCTGCATCAAGCAAGCCTTTGGGCATCATTTTTCCAACAGCTCACGTTGTGTCTCTGTGTCACATTTTGGTAATTCTTGCAATATTTCAGACTTTTTCATTATTATTGTATCTGTCATAGTGATCTGGGATCAGTGATCTTTGATGCTACTCTTGTCATTGTTTTGGGGTACCAAGTACTGCGCCCATATAA
Organism: Notamacropus eugenii; assembly: GCF_028372415.1. Classification (NCBI taxonomy): domain Eukaryota; kingdom Metazoa; phylum Chordata; class Mammalia; order Diprotodontia; family Macropodidae; genus Notamacropus; species Notamacropus eugenii. Next base: position 592,708,222 of record NC_092872.1, on the reverse strand, counting down.
GATGACAAACTTAATCAATAAATGTTGTGTATAAATTTCAGGGGTGGGGAACCAATGCTCTTGAGACTACACGTGGCCCTCTAGGTTCTCAAGTGTGACCCTTTGACCAATGTGGCGTTGAGGCTACAGTTTTGGTTTTGACTGTTCCACTCATTAGCCATTCCCCTTCTCCTCCAGCCTCCCTATTCTCTGAGATACAAGAATATTGAAATGAGGCCAATTAATAACCTCCCAGTAGCCTCTAAATGTTCAAATAAAAGGAAGAGTCAATAGATGAGGCAAACTTCATGGCTATCTTGTTCTAAGAAATTGCCATGGTCACCTCCACCTGCAGCAACCACCTCCCTGATCAGCAGCAGCCAACATCAGGGCATGACTCTCCACAGCAAAAGACTACCATTGACTGAAGGCTCAGATGATGGTTAGCATGTTTTAGCAATGAAGTATTTTTAAATTAATGTATGTACATTGGTTTTTTTTAGACATAGTGCTATTGCACACTTAATAGGTTACAGTATAGTGTAAATATAATTTTTATATGCACTGGGAAGTCAAAAAAATTTGTGTGACTGGCTTTATTGCAATATTTACTTTATTGCAGTGGTGTGGAATGGAACCCACAGTATCTCTAAGGCATGCTTGGCCTGAAGAAAATCATTTTGGCAGTAGTGTGGAAGGCAGAATGGTGGGACAATTGACATAGGGAGAACAAGAATGAGGCTATTACAATAATCTTGGGGAGAGGTGATGAGTTCCTGAACCAAGATGGTAGCTCAATGAGTAGACAAAAGGGTCAGATGTGAGAGTTGCTATGGAGGTAGAAATGGCAAGATCTCTCCATTAATTGGATTTGTGGGGTGAGGGGGTTGAGGACAACCCTGAGGTTGTGACCCTTGGAGTCTGGAAGAACCGTGTTGCCTTTGACAGAAATAGGGAAGTTTGGAAGAAGAGTCTGGGGAGAAAGAATGATAAGTTCAGTTTTAGATATGCTGAGTTTGAGATGTCTGGGCCAAATGTTTAAGAGGCATTTGATGATGTGAGAATGAAACTCAGGTGAGAGACTAGAATTAGATACAGAGATTTTGTGAGTCATTCATAGAGAAGATAATTAAATTAGTGGGAGCTAATGAGGTGACTGAGAGTGTAGAAAGAAGAGTAACAGGTCTAGAACAAAGCTATAAGGGACATCCATTTAGAGGCACAAGCCAGGATGATATACCATCAAAGGAGACTGAGAAGAAGCGGTTAGACAGAAAGGAGAACTAAGAGCAAGTAGTGTTTTGAAAGTAATGTTATGTGGAGAAGTTGGGTGGACAGAGTGCCAGGCCTGGAGTCAGGAAGACCTGAGTTCAAATACAGACTCAGACACTTACTAGCTGTTTGATCCTGCAAAGTCACTTACTGTTTGTCTCAGTTTCTTCATCTGTAAAATGAGCTGGAGATGGCAATGGCAAACCACTCCAGGATTTCTGTCAAGGAAACCCCAAATGGGGTCAAGAAGAGTCAGATAAGACTGCAAATGACTAAACAAAACCAACAAGGAAAGATCATCAGATTTGATAATTAAGAGATCTTAACTTTTAACTCTAGAGATAGTTTCATTTCCAGATGAGATTGGGAGCCAGCTTACAAAGGGTTGAGGAATGAATGAGAAGAAAAGTGGAGACAGTGAGTCTAGACAACTTTTCCTTCTAGGAGAAAGGGAGGAGAGATAAAGGATGGGATCTTGAGAGGATGGTAATATCTAGTGAAGATTTTTTTAAGGATGGAGAAATGGGTATATTTGAAGGCAGAAGGGAGAGAACTAATAAATAAGGAAAGCTTGAAGATTCAGAGAGAAAATTCACTGGAGAAGAATCTACTGCAGGAGAAAGGGATGCTAAATGACCACATGGGTGGCATTTTCTCAGACAAGGGCTCACCTGGTTGATTTGGGATCTCTTCCATGGCTGTGGCTACTAGCTCATTGTAATGTTACAAATAATCATAGCTCCTAGCCTGCTGAACTCACTCCTTTCTTCATCTCAGGCCTGGTTTCTGTGTTTATGCCAAAACTTCTTGAAGCTAGAAATTGGACCTTGGCAGAGAAGCTGAAGCTGGATAGCTACATCAATACTGATGTCATCACTGCTCAGAGATAGAAGTAGGGAGAGGCAGCTGGGAGGTTGATTAAAAGCATAAACTATGTCCTGCATAAGGAGGACATATTTCTTCCCCTAATGATCCCTCAACACTGTAGAAGCTCTGTTGTCTGCTCCAGCTGCCCAACTGGATCCATAGATTGACTGCCTCTGCCTCCTGGGCTGTCCCCAGGATGCCACTCCAGACCCTTTGATGAGAAATGGGCCCATTGACTAGTCTAACAGACTGTAGGCTCTGACTTGTAGAAATGGATGGTGAAGAGAGACTTCAGCTGCCCTTATTGCTACGCAGCCCACCCTCTTTGCTGCTTTCCCTCCCCTTCTGGCCTCTATCCTAGGGGTTAGGGGCTTAAGAGTTGTCAGCCGGAACTCCAAGGTAGGGCAGAACTTCCCTGGGGATAGGCCACATCTAAAAGCCAGCTCCTGCCTATATCCCTGCTGAACATCTCTCCAGACTAGCCCACCCTGCTCCCTCCTCTGGCTGTAGCTTCCCCAGGAGCACTCTTCCCTCCTTTCCCTCCCTCCATATGACTTCTTCCTCGTTTTGTTTGTCCCATGCCCTAAAATAACTCCTTAAAGTTGTGCCTGTTTTCTGTGGATTCTCAATTCAGAGAAGGCCTTATAGGATCACAGACTTAGGGTATGAAGTGATCATCTAATCCAGGAGTTCTTAGCCTTTCTTCTATCGTGGATTCCTTGGGCAGTCCTGTGGACGTTTCCTTGGAATATTGTTTATAAATGCGTTAAATAAAATACACAGGATTAAAAAGGAAACCAATTACATTGAAATATAATTATATTTTTAAAATATAAACTAAGGTTTGAACCCAGGTTCTCTGATTCCACATTTAACAATTATTCTTCATAATTAAATAGATTTATATTCAGAATCAATTTAATATTAATATATCATGTTAAGGAATTTTTACAATTTTCTTCTTTATTATTCTCCCTATCACCTCCATAACCATTCAGATTCTAAGCTGAAACTTATGGAGATGAGTCCAAAGCATCACCCTAATGTCATTCCTCCATTCACGAAGAATCAGAGCTTGGTCCTCCCCACCCTGGGAGCCTCCTTTCAGAACTTCAGCCAGTCTCAAATACAAGCAGGCCTCGGATCTACAAATTCCACTCCAGAGATTCCTTTTCTCCAAGACCCGAGCGTGCTCTCATAATTTCCCTTTAAAAGAGGGCAAAAAAAAAAAAAGAAGATCTGAAGTAGGTTTCAGGAAATATTTTCTACCCCCTCCTGACCAGCCAAAGGGAGATCTGGAGAGACTGAAATAAAGAGAAGGGCTCCCTGTAACCTAGCATCGCAAATACACTGGGAATAGCTTTCAGATTCTGAAATATAAGGAGCCATAAAGCAGCTTCCAAGAAAATGGTTTTGGAAAACTTCCTGGGAACCAGAGGGTTTTTTTCTTTAAGTAATGGTAAGCACAGACTCTTCCTTTCTTTCTTCCTTTCTCTTTCTTTCTTTCTTTCTTCCTTCCTTCCTTCCTTCCTTCCTTCCTTCCTTCCTTCCTTCCTTCCTTCCTTTCTTTCTTTTCTTCTTTCTTTCTTTCTTCCTTCCTTCCTTCCTTCCTTCCTTCCTTCCTTCCTTCCTTCCTTTCTTTCTTTCTTTCTTTCTTTCTTTCTTTCTTTCTTTCCTTCCTTCTTTCCTTCTTCCTTTCTCTTTCTTTCTTTCTTTCTTTCTTCCTTCCTTCCTTCCTTCCTTCCTTTCTTTCTCCTTCCTTCCTTCCTTCCTTCCTTCCTTCCTTCCTTCCTTCCTTCCTTCCTTCCTTCCTTCCTTTCTTTCTTTCTTTCTTTCTTCTTTCTTTCTTTCTTTCTTTCTTTCTTTCTTTCTTTCCTTCCTTCTTTCCTTCTTCCTTTCTCTTTCTTTCTTTCTTTCTTTCTTTCTTCCTTCCTTCCTTCCTTCCTTCCTTCCTTCCTTCCTTCCTTCCTTCCTTTCTTTCTCCTTCCTTCCTTCCTTCCTTCCTTCCTTCCTTCCTTCCTTCCTTCCTTCCTTCCTTCCTTCCTTCCTTCCTTCCTTCCTTCCTTCTTTCCTTCCTTCTTTCTTTCTTTTTCCTTCTTTCTTTTTTCTATACAAGAGACTTCCATACAAGTATCCCACCACTCATGCCCAGGAACATCTGTCCAGTATTGCCCAATGCCTGCTCCCATGCTGACTGAATCTTCAGAGTGGGTTTCTTAACCCTTTCTGTGTCATAAATCCCTTTTGAAATTTGATGAAGCCTTGGATCCCCTCTACAAATAATGTTTTTGAATGCAAAATTTAATATGGAATAAAATGCATAGAATTACCAAGGAAATAAATTATATTGAAATAGAAGTGTAAATTTTTTTTTTCTCCATCTAAGTTCCCAGACTCCTTGAAATTTCTGCAGGTATCACTTGGAGTTCTTGTTTTATTATTATTTTGTACTAGCAATGATGAAAGTCAAGGTGGTTAATTACTGCTTTGTATAATTTTTGGTTGCTTTTATTTTGTAAGATATTTGAGGGTTGTGGGGGTGGGCTAGATTTTTTTTCTAAAGGCCAGGACAATTTACTTTTTGTCCTGTGAAGTTTTCATTTATGATTTCTTGAGATATAGTTCTGAAAAAACAGGTGTTAAAAAAAGCAGCTAGTGGTTTTAAAGGGGTCCAGTGATTCTCTGGACCAGTCCATTGTGTTTCAAATGGAGCTACTTGACTACACCTTTAAACTCAAATGACTTTAACTGTCATTGAATGGCCACTAATAGCCCCCAGCCCAAGCTTCTGTGGTTCACTGTTTAAATTTTGAATGCTTAGAATGACAGTAAATGGAAATTGTTTTCTGTTCTGGCCATAACTTTGAGGGTCTTCCCTTTCTAGATTGATATTTTTGTAACGGTAACTTAGGCCATCTTTTGTCTCAACTCATATCTAGTCATTAGTCATTGAATGGGAGTTGCCTCAGATGAACTGAGACCTGAGAAAGACCTTAATTTAGAAAGGGCAAAGTGACCCACTGCATGTAGGCCCTTGACTTTTGTCTTGCCGCTGGACTTCCATGACTCTGGAGGGGAAAGTGAGGCTGATGACTGCCTCACTTAAAGCCAATCCACTAGCAAACCTAGATACCATCTTGTGATATCATTGGTCCTCTTTGGAACAACAATAACAACCTTCTGCTATCTTCTGGTTTGCTTTGAATTTCCTTGGCCTCAGTTTCCTAATTTGTAAAATAGGGATAATAACAGCACCTACTTCCCAGGGTGGTTGTGAGAATAAAATGAGATAAAGTTGTGATTCTGAGAGACTGGAAGGATGGTGGTAGCCTTAACAGGAATAGGGAAATTCAGAAGGGGAGAGGGTTTGGAACCTGAGAAAGATAAAATCACGGACATATTAAGTTTAAGATGTTTATGGGACATCCAGTTGGAGATGTCCAAAGGGCAGTTGGAGATGAGAGACTATTATAGGTCAGGAGAATCTTTAGGGCTAGATAATTTAGGTGTGAGAATCATCAAATAAAGATAATAATTGAATCGGTGATAGTTGATTAGATCAGGGCTTCTCAAACTTTTTCCACTCAAGACCCCTTTTCTCTTTTCTGCTACATTGGTTTGGAGTTACTTGGCCTGAGGGTGTGCACAGTGCAAAGTGTGAATGCTTTGTGTTCAAAACCAAGGCTCCTTTGTGAAGTTGCTCGATGTACCACTGACAAGTGCTGCCAGAAACACTTCGGATTCATTATGCTTGGATTTTTAATTATCTTTTGGTTGTTGTGTGTTCAGAAACCTTTTACTGTTGCCAAATTTTTCAAGGACCCCATATGGAGTTGAGGACCCATAGTTTAAGGAGAGCTGGATTATGTCACCAAACAAAATAATATGGAAAGAGAAGAGAAGAGAACTCAAGACAGAGCCCTGGAGGATACCACATAGTTAGAAGATGAGACCATCCTAAATGAAGATCCAACAAAGGAGACTGAGAAGTCTGGGAAGAAATTTGTAGGCCCAGAGGACTATTATTTTTTAATGTGACTCAAGTCCCAGATCCCACTGGTCTGGGACTCTCTCCTCATTGGTAGCATATCAACACCCTGTATCTGCGTAAGGGGCAAGGTGGAATTGGTGAGAACAAAATATAGGAGAGCTCCATTTTCTTTAGATTTTTTTGGGGGGGAGTCTCTAGAGTCTCTATAGGCTTTGAAGGTTTGGAGCTGTGATCAGCCAGGAAGATTTGACTAGAAGTTTCAAGTTTAATTCTGTGGGGATCAGGCTGGAGTATTTTCAACCCCTGAGACCTAGAAACAAGGTTCTACACCTGTTTATCAAAGAACCATGTGCAAGATACATCTGTTACCTGATGATTCTAGGTTATATACTTGTGACCCATAAGGTGATTAAGGCAATTAGTGGGCCTAAGGGGAAATCCCTTTTTGGGCAAAGGGAGCCTAAAGCAGATGTGAGCTGAAGCTAGTTTGAACCAGCCCCAGAACACTGATTGTTCAATTTTCAGTGTAAGCATTTATACCTTGGAAATCAGCAAAAGCTACAAATTAGGGTTTGATTTATTGTTTTATAGGTTGTTGACTTTAAAAAGTGATGGGGAAAATGTTAACGTAGAGTAAATTTTAAAGTGTGTCCCCCGATATTTTCTCTCAGAAAGTCAATTGTTAAACATTTTTAGCACACCCCTAAAAGTTTCAGTGTGCTTAACTAAAAGCTGAGCTAGGTCAGGCACTAAAGTCATTTAGAAAAATGACAAATACAAGGGGCTAAGATGGTATAGAAAGCTATGAGTCAGACAAGGGGCTTTACGCTCTGTAGGTCTATATGGAAACTATGAAAAAACATTATTAGGAGTACTGGAAAATTCGATTAAATTCTTTTCAGTTAAATTCACTTTGGCGCCACAAACATTAAGTGGTAGCCAAATAAAAGGCATTATATTAGGCACTGGAAGTACAAAAAGAAAAACACTTCTTGACCTCAAAGAGCTGATATTATGTTGAAAGAATATAATAAAATCCCAGAAAATTATGTACAAAGTACATAATTGGGGAGGAAGAGAAATTTAACAAATGAAGAATCAGGGAAGGCTTTGTGATTGTAGCTGATAAAGTTTATGTAAGGCTGGGATATAGGGGAGGACATTCCAAGAAAACCTTGGGCAAAAGGTCAGAGGTGGTAGATGGACATAAAGTCTAGTGAGTAGCTGATAATTTGGTTGAAAAGTAGAGTAATGTGTTGTAATTGTGTGTGCATTAAAAACTAGGTTAGAGAAAGATTATCAAGGGCCTTAAATACCAGACTGAGGATATTGTCTTTTATTTTATAGAGAATAGGGAGCTATTTTTGTTTAAGTCAGACTAAAGTTTAATCTAGATTACTTTGTTATGTAGAGGCTGGTTTGGAGAGGGTCAAAGCTAGAGTCTTGGAGATTGAGGAGGTGGTTGCAATAGTCCAGGTAAGAGGTGATGATGACTTGCCCTTGGTGGTCAAGGGAGTGGAGAGGAGACCAAAATGAAAGATGTGAAGGTAAGATCAACAAAGCTTGGCAAGCTAATTGCATATGGCAGATAAGAGAGGAAGGGTGCAAGGATCACAGGAAGTTGTGAATTTGGAGTGAGAATGAAATAGAGAAGTGTGGAGAAGGATATACATCTGCCTTCAGAAGTGGAATGAGGTACAAGGATGGAGAGCAGTGTTATCTCTAGGTTATTTTTGTCTTCCCCAATTTAATTTTTAACTTGGTTTTTAATCTAATCCTCTCTCCTCTTTCCCCCTTCCCAGTCACCCTAGCCTTTTTTTATCCAAGAAAACCAGTCAGATGAAAGGACAACGCCCGCTCTCCCCATCCCCCCGTCCCTCCAAGACATTCCAGTTCTCTGAGGAGGGGAAAGAGTTGTCATTCACTGAGGTGAAATCCACATTCTTAAGGAGTTCATCACATTCCATCATTCATTCTGATTGTAGAGAGAAGGAAACTGAGACACTCAGAAGCTCAGGCTTAGAAGGTGAAGGCAGGATTAAATGTCACAAGTTTCACATTTTTCCATTCAGCAGCTAGCCCTTGAAGATATAGTGAGTCCTATGTTCCTAGCATATGGGGGCACCAATTAGATAAGCTTTCATCAGGGCAGTGTTCTCATCTCCCCTCTTCTACAGTATGTTTCTGCTTATCCTTTCCCACCTCCTCCCTTCCATTGAGCATGAATCTATCACTCTACTGCTGTTGTTTGTCCTTCCATTTTGAAAAGGACCATGACATCAGGCTAGACACTGAGAGGTAGCCAAGACCAGGGTTGTAACTAAGGCTGGGGAATTGGGGCTTTGTCTCAAGGCACCAAAACTAAAAGGGTGCTGACAGCATTTGTGATCATTTAGCAGATAAAAACAACTGAATTTAAGATTGTTAGCTACGTAATTAATTAAAAGAAATAGCTGCAAGATGCTGTGCTCTAATCATCCCCTATCTAGATTCCAGATGAATGACTTCTGACCCACCTTACCCTGCTCCCTCCTTCTCAATAGTTCTCCCACATAACTGTCTATCCCAAAGCTACCCATGTCCAAGGTCTCTCCCCACTTTGGATCTTATGGTCTACAGTCTCTCTACCCCATCTCCCATATCACATTTGTCTTTAGAAGTTAATTTGTGCTGCTGTGGTACTTTTGGCACATCACACCAGACTGATTAGTTACAGCTCTGTCTTAAGACATAATCTCTGCATTCTAATTTTGATTTACTAAGCAACCCCATTGCTTCACTGGACACTGAAAACAAGTAACAGATAGAATAACACAATCTCAAACTTGGAAGAGACCTGAGGGTCCATCTAATCTAACTCCTACCAGAACAAGAATCCCTACTGTAACACAAAAGGGATCATGTAGCTTTTCCTTGAATACCTCTAGTGATGGGGAACTCACTTCCTTTACAGGGCAGCCTATTTCATATTTACCTGTCTCTAAATGTTAGGAAGTTCTTTTCATGCATTGAACTAAAATTTGCATCTCTGCTACTTCCACCCTCCTCCATTGCTGGTTCTGCCCTTTGGATCTAAGAAGAACTATTAGATACTTCAATTCATCCTACTCATTTACTGCTGACATTCCACAACAAAGAAGGAAAAATAAGAGGCAGTAGGGTACAGTAGAAAGATCACTTATTGCTTCTAGAGTCTAGAGACTTGGGTTCAAATCTTACCTTTGATAATTAATACGTGTGTGACTGTAGGGAAGTCATGACCTTCCCTGGGCTTCAGTTTCCTTAGCTGTAATAAGAAAAGGCTGGACTAAATCACCTCTGAGATCTTTTTCATTTGTAGATCTAGGATCTCTGCCCACTCAAAGCTGACATCTTAACATGACCTTCCCTCTAGGGCAAGTGGTCTTGACCATTTTGTGTCATAGCCTCTTTTTGCAGGCTGGTGAAGCCCACTCACCCTTCTCAGAATAATTGTTTTTAAAATTCATATGAGAAGGAAAATTTTAAACAAATTTTAGTTAGGGGTTAGTGAAAATTAAGGTGTATATTTTTTTCTTAACCACACTCATGGTTCCTGTGGGTCTACGGACCCAGTTAAGAATTCTTGTATTTTTATTTAAGTTAAGATCTTGTTAAGAACTCTTGCTCTAAGATTTGAGCAAGGCAGCTACCTTATTGAGATTAAGGAGACAGGTTTTCAGGGTCCCTGTCTGTGTTTACCTTCATTAGAGGAGTTTTTTCAAGGACAGCCTATTATATAAGTAGGCTGAAGGAGTACAGGCCTGATTTCCTACAGGCTGTGTTTTCAGTCTTGGGACAAAAAAATTTCTTCTGCCTCAGTTTGACTTGAAGGAGGGAAATCCAGGTTCTGGGTTCTTACTCACTAGATAAAGTGATCCTTGTGTTTTTCAGCATAGATCCAGAAACCCTTCTGTCCACATCCTCTAGCTTAGAGAAGGAGGGAATTTCTCCCACAAAGCAAGTTCTAAGGGGGAGTGGTTCAGTCCATGAATTACTCACCAAAAATCAGCCCTAGGAATCAGGGCTAATGTGTTGGCACCTAGAATTTCTAAGGGAGGTAGTAGTCTGGTAAAAGAGACAGAAGCTGTCTCTTTTATCTCTTCTGGAGCCTTGAAAGGAAGAAAGTATTTTCACACCTCCTTGAGCACACAGGTAGAGATGGTGACATCTCCTGGGATTAGGAATAATTGACTCAAAGCTGGGAACTGGCTAGGTACCACCTGGATTTCTTCCCTTGATGAAGGCATGTAATAACAATAATAAATTAATAGCTAACAACATTAATATCTAATAGAGAATATAGAATACAATATATTAATAGCTAGCATTTATATAGAACTTTAAGATTTACAAAGCACTTTACAAATAGTATCTCATTTTATCCTCACAATAATCCAGTAGGATAGATGTCTTTATCACCACTGATTTGTAGATGGGGAAACTGAGACTGAGAAAGGTTAAATAACCTTTTCAGGGTTGCACAGTTAAGTATGTGAGGCAGAATTCAAACTCAGGTCTTCCTAACTCCAATCCACATTTTCTGCTTCTTTGTGAGCTAGCTGCCTCTGCTTTTCTCCTTTGTATACCACCTAACTTCTCAAGGGCTGAGGGTGAGGTGGGGCAGGAACTCTATCATCTGGATATTGTCCAGGTCACTCTTCATTTTCTATTTTGCTACCTATGCATTGCTGTTTTTGGAAATGGCACCGGAAAGTAGAAAGGTTGAGTGAAAAGTGGTGAAACTCAGAATTTTTGAGCGAGCAGTCCATTGGTCAGTCAACAAACATTTATTAAGTTCTTTCCATGAATCAGGCATTGTACTAAGTACTAGTGATACAAAGGAAGGCAAAAGCTACTGTTCCTGCCCTCAAGGATTTTAACCTTCTACTGAGGGAAACATCTAAATAACTCCGTAAATATAGGACATATACAGAGTACATATAAGTATATAACTAAATATAAGATATATACAGAGTAGGTGGAAGGAATATGAGAGTTCAGCTAATCCAGCACCCCTTGTCAGAGAGGTGAAGTCCCTTTGCCCAGGGTCACAGAGCTAGTGAGTTACAGAACTTGGGACTAAAAACCAGATCTTCTACCATGGCATTTCACTACTTGCTTATAGTTCAGGAAAAAGTAGAGAAGGTTGAAATTACGCTATTAACAATTTAAAAATTAATACTCTACTCTTTTACATTAGAAGCTTCAGTGTTGTGATTTGAATTGGCCTTGGAATCTGGAAAGAGATCTTGGTAGCTGGATGGCTCAGTAGATAGAACTCTGAACCCAAAGTCAGGAAGACCTGAGTTCAAATGCAACCTCTTTTACTAGCTATGTGACCTTGGGAAAGTCACTTAGCCACTGCCTGCCTCAGCTTCCTCATCTGTAAGAAATGAGGATAATAATAGCACTTATCTCCCAGGGTGGTTGTGAGGATCAAATGAGATAATAGTTGTAAGATATATAAAAGTTCGCCATTATTTTATGGTTTTTTTGAGGGGGGGGAAACAATCAAGGCTAAATGACTTGCCCAAGGTCACACAGCTATTAAGTGTCTGAAGTTGGATTGGAATTCAGGTCCTCCTGACTCTAGGGAAGGTTCTCTATCTACTGGGCCACCAAGCTGCCCATATTGTAATTGTTTTTACAGAAAACTACTTCTGATAAATATTAACTATGACCCTGGGAAAGTTATTTGACCTGTCTAGGCCTCAATTTCCTTACCTAAAAAATAGGGATAATAATACTTACAGGTTGTTGGGAGAATCAAATGAGATTATATCAAATGTTCTGCAAATCTTAAATGCTTAGATAAATGTCAGTGGTTAATTACTGTTTTTCTCATTATCAGCTACACGGACACCCTCAGTTGGCTTGGCCATGTAGTATTGGAAGGGTTGTTGTCAAGAAGACATTCCTCTCAGTTCCCAGTGCTCTGGATGTAGTTAATGATGTTTGCAAAGTTGAATTTCGCCGATTTCTTCAATGTGATGGGTAGGCCGTGGCACAGGTTTCTGATCATTCATTCCACCCAGTTTACAATGCCGTATTGGAGCCAGAAAGGAAACTAAAGCTCAGACAGTTAAATGGCTCGTTAAAATCATACTTCTACTCCACAGTAAATGACAGACAAGATTTGAACCCAGGACTTCTCCAAATCTAACACTCTTTCCACTATACTGCACTGTTTTTATGTCCTGCTATTTTGCAGACTAATTTGGCACGTGTGTGTGTGTGTGACAGTTTCTGTTTTAGATGTTGTTTTCATAGAGTAGAAATCATACCTTTTTCACTCACTGAAATAACATCTACCACAAAAGGTTGTACTTACAGATCTTAATAAGCAGCTTCACAGGTTGCCATGGCCAAAGAATTCATCTCCTAGTGACTGACTTGCTGTTAATGATTCTCTGTTTGTAGATGGGTGGATTCTTGGACCATAGACAATCTATTGTTGAGTCTGTATTTAGAGCCACTAGTTATATTGGCTGTTGGGGCAAGCAACAAGAATCAAGCCTGGAGCAGGCAGCTAATTGCACCCTCAAACCTACTTTGAAATTCATGCTGTGAACAAAATAAAAGAAATACGTCAAATTCAGTTGACTGGGTAGAAGAATCTTTTGTTAAAATGGCTTCTACACTCCAGGAGTGCATGTATTAAATATTTTGGTACCCCTTTAAATTTTAGTGTCCTTGGACAGAACTCCAGTCACCCTGCCCTAGTTACAGCTCTCTCTACACCTGAAACCCTTCCAGCCTACAGAATCTGCCAAAGTTTTATGCTCTGCTGGTGCAACTTTCAAAAACCCAGGTGATCTCCATGCCATAATGAAGCATCAGACTGCCTGGCATGCTCATTTGGCAGACTCTAAAAATCTTAATCTAAGGGATATAGAGCTTGTTGCGTGCCAAAGTCTTCATTGTTTAATAAACAGTACATACCTGATAACCAGATTTGGATAGTGACGATGAGAGTATAGACTGCAGCTTGGATTTGAGATATTTCCAAGCATTCCCCTAATGCCATAAGGGTAGAGGGATATTTGTTCATATCTGTTCTTTCTTGTACCTGAGCTTTCCCCTAAGAAGTGAGGAGGCCTTTTGGTGATAGGAAAATAAGACTTTTGCTTTTCTAGGGTAATGGAAATTTCTTCTGCTCTCCTTTTAACCTAATGTAATTGTGAGGGGGATTGAGTCCATCAGTCTAATCACCCTAACCTAGACAACTGAGGCCTGGGAAAGATCTTAATTTAGAAAGGTCATCTACTGTATCCTGGGCCATCACCAGTTGTCTCAACTTTTGTCTTGCCCCCCTAAATTTGATGACTCTGGAGGAAAGAGTGGGGCTGTTGACTTTGCACAGTTCTGCCTCACTTAAATCCAATTCATACACAAGATGTTCACTTTGTGATGTCATTGGCCCTCTTGAGATGGAAGGATGAAAAATGACAAAAACCAAGTGTAATGATAAGTACCTTGGTATATTTATCAGGTAAGAATGTGTCTTGATTGTTTGCTTAGTGTGAACAAATCCTGGATATGTCCCTTAAGGTGACAGGAAATATGTCCCAACTGAGGGACTTGGATCTTATATAAGACCATTAATTAGGGGGAATCTGAGATTCAAGTGTATCACTCTGAAGAGGAAATGATTTCCTCCTGAAAAAGAAATGCTTGGGGAGGTAATCTATACAGGGGAGGAAGGGGCCTTGGTCTTAAGCCTATTGTCTCTTCCCTACTTCCATCCCTCTTTGGTTACAAAGAGCTTCAAAGTAGAAGGAGTAGCCTCTAGTTTGTAGCCCATGGGTGCCAAGTGGGAGTTGGGACTATCTCCTCAGAGCTTGTGCTAGACCTGCAAGGACAAACTTTTGTATTCTGTGAGAGGCTGTATGTGACAGAGATGTGACATGGGCAGTTTGCAGCAGGGACATAGGAGAAAGCCAGAATTTGGAAGGGAAGTAACTGGGCAGCAGCATCTGAAAAAAGGCAAACTATCAGGAGGGGCCCATGGATAACCAGGATGAGCCAGCAGCTGTTCAGTAAACTAGAAGGACATATGGAGCAGCCATGGAAACAGTAGGAGTTGTCTTAGCAATTTCAGGAGGTCCTCTACCATCTCTAGTGAGTGATCTTACTTCTTTTGTGTTGGGGAATCAAAAGAGTTAAATTGAGAAGGGCAAAATTGCCCACAGGTGTAAAATACAGGGGGGGCAAGGCAGCAGGATATGAAAGGACCCAGAGGAGGGAGGTTCAAGCCCCACGTCTGATGTTTACTGCCTGTGTGACCTCTTTTGGCCTCAGTTTCTCTTTCAGTGAAAGGGTTAGGTGTGATGGCCTCTAAGATCCCTTCTAATTCTCAAATTTTCATCTTTTCTGGTTTCCTTATTTGTAAAAAGAGAAGGTTAGACTAGGTTAGAGGTGTCAAATAATCCACCTGAGGGCTTATGGTGCTCACAATACTACCAAGGACTACCCAAGTCAGATTAAAATGTAATTGGGAAATATTTAACAAAATACAATAAAACATCAGTAACATTAATTTGTGGTTTTTCTAAGTAGATATGTAGCCCCTGAGGATCCTTATATATTTCCTGTTTTTATATATATAATGTGCATTATAGATATATATATATGTATAAGGATATATATATATGTATAAGGATATATATATATATATATGTATCCTGCTTCTGTCTGAGTTCGGATCACTAGACTAAATGATCTGAGGTTTCTTCTAGCTCAAAATCCACAAAACTATGAATTTACACACCTATCTCTGGGCCTGGAGCCTTGGGAGAAGGGAACCTTGTAAAATGAATGAGAGAGTGGATCATAGACTTAGAATAGGAACCTCCTTATTTTAGAGAAAAGGAAACTGAGGCCCCAAGAGGAAAGGGGCCTGTCCAAAATCACAGAAAAACTGAGATTTGAATACCCAATCCCGAGCTCTTTCCCCTTTACTACAATGCCTTTGTGCTTGCTGTCTCTTTTCATTTCTTACTACTTACCTTGCATTCTATTTTAATTAAGCATGCTTTTTTTTAATTGCTAAGATGTGATATGATTAATTCTGGTGATTAGGATATTCAGAGGAAAATGGGGGTTCAATTGTAATAGTTTTGAAAAGATAAGGGGCCTACAGACATTCTGGTCAGTTAGGTGGTGCAGTGGATAGTGTTGAGGCAAGAAGACTCATCTTCCTGAGTTCAAATCTGGCCACCTACTACTAGTTGCGTGACACCGGACAAGTCACATAACCCTGTTTGCCTGAGTTCCTCATCTGTAAAATGAGCTGAAGAAGGAAATGGCAAACAGCTCCAGTATTTTGGCCAAGAAAACTGCAAATGGGGTCACAAAGAGCTGGACATGACTGAATAACAACAGATGTTGTAGGCATCTGAATATAACTGCATAACATTATTCCCATTTAAATGCCTATGTACTAGCCAAACTGGACTGCTGTCACCTGAATTCAATATACCTACTCCTCCCCACTGTCCATACAGGCTGTACCTAGATAGTACCTCCAATGCCCTCCCTCATCATCTCCACCTGTGACCATTTTCCTCTTCCTTCAAGGTTCAGCTAAAGACCCTCCACATCCCTGGCTTTTCCTCCTCCCCCACCCCCAACAAAAAGTGTTCTCTTCCTTATCAAGATTTCCTAGAGTACTTTGACTGAAACTTTCCTAGGATCTAGAGTTAGAAGGGCATGATATTATACATCCGACTTGGTACCAGATGTGCTCTTTCTGTAATGGTACAAGAAATGACACAAAGGAACAGGAATTTTGTGCCGTTCAAAATGGCAGGATAACACAAATATCAAAACTAACAAAAATAATAGCCACAGTCACAATCATTTAGGAAAGCACTTTAAGGTTTGCTAAGCAATTTATAAATATTATCTCATTTGATTCTTACCACTCTGGAGAGAAGGCGTTATTATCATCCCCATTTTACTGATGGGGAAACTGAGGTAGAAGTTAAGTGACTTGCCCAGGGTCACACAGCCAGGAAGGGTCTGAAGCTGGGTTTGAACTCAGGTCTTCCTGGCTGTAGGTCCAGGAATAGAGATAAAGAAAACATACCTTAAGACAGAACAAAGCATGAGAACTCAGGGTTATGTTATAAAAACACCAAGGACAGGAGCTTTCAGTTCATCCTTTTGCAAAAAGCACAACAGGGAGGGACTTTCCCAAAGGCCTTGGCAATTAGCCAGGTGAAACCTCCCTTGTTAATTAAAAACTGTAAGAAGGTTGTTCCTGCCTTTGTCCTCAGGGTTGCTACTCTCAGAGGAGGACTGGTCTTCCTTTTCCTACAATGACCAGGGGAGCTACAAACATCGTTAGCTCAATGAGATACAGAGGTTTGCAGGCTGGCCCAATATCCCACACAGCAGATTCTCAGAGAAGTTCCCAACTGGGGTCAACTCTGGGAAAAAATGGGAAATGGTTAAAGTGTCCCTTTGCAGTCTTCTCAGGCCTGTTCTGAGTACCATTCCTCCCCACTTAACTTTTCCTGTTAAGTGGATCTGGCTTTTCGGTCTCCCCCAGAGTATAAATTGGAAGGCATGTGAGAGGTCATCTACTAGAATCCATGGCTGAACAAGAATGATAGCTCTAAGAATGACAAAGCACTTTCTTCTTGACAGCCCTGTGAGGTAGGTATTATTATCTATTCTACTTAAAAAAAAGAATATTAATAAAAATTAAAGAATTAATTTCTGAAGTATTCTTGTCTCCATTTTATAGATTAAGAAACAGAGTTTCTGATAAATTAAGTGACTTGCTTATAATCACACAGATTAATAATGATAATAATGTCTGAAGTGGGATCTAAAGCCAGGTCTTCTGATGTCCAAGCCTAGCATACTACCTTTGTTATAGCCCAGACAGGTAACTATCCAGCCAGTGTCTGTTTTTAATGCAACCCATGGCCCAGTGCTCCCCACTCTGGATTTACATGTGTAGGTAGCACTTCGTCTAGGATACTCCCCCACCTTGGCACTTCTACTTATGAGATGAGTACCTTAAAGGGCAGCTGCTACTCTCAGGTTTTCAAAGGTCTAACTCTGTAGGGCCTGTTTTGTAAAACTCATAGACACAATTAGCTGAAAGCAAAAACATTTACTGAATAAGAACAGTTATATACAAAACATTCTTTTGAAGACTAGGCTCCTTGAGGGCAGCGACTGTCTTTTTGGCTCTTTTGGTATCCCCAATGCTTAGCTTAGCACAGTGACCGGCACATAGTAGGTGCTTGCTTACTTGGTGGGGGCTCACTTGCCCACCAATACATAAATTTTCTGGAAGAAGAGAGGGTGTAGACTCAGAGTACATTGGTAGTGAGATAGATGTGTATGGAAAATATCTGTCCCAGGCAACTCTAACTTAAACCATAGGGCTTCAAAGACTTCCCTCTTCCTGTGATTTTGTTAAGCTGATTCCTTCTGCATGTGGTGTCTGTTATGGGGAGGTTGTTCCACTCCTAGATGTGGACCACTCCATGTCTAAGATTGGTTGTTCCTTACAGATAATGGCATTTTGGGGACTCCCTGGGCTTTCTCTTCCCTGGGCAGCTGCATTCTCGATCGCTTCCAGCTTCAGGCTCATCTCCAAACTTAGGCTGGGAGTACTGAAAGTTTGGGAAAAGAGTCAGAATTTCAGCCTGAGGAGGAAAGCGTGTGTTGAACTGACTTTACTGGTGTTTCAGTTTCTCTATCTGTAAAATGAATGTGGGAGCTGGATGAAGTGATCTCTAAATTTCCTTCTGGCTCTCTCATTTTCTGATCATATGTTTTTAGGCTAAGTGCAGTTCTACTCCCAAATCTGTGATATTTGAGCCCTACATCTACATTGCTGCATTGCCATTAAGCAATTGAAAAAGCAGAAGCTATGAAAAATGTGATTGCTGACATCAGTTTCTCCTGTGCTAAGTGAACCCAGTGATTCCGGGCCACTCAGACAAGGGAAAAGATTGAACCAAGAAATGCTCCCGTGACAACACATTCTGTCCCTTTCTCAGACACAACACATCTTGTCTGGAATCCTGTCCTTGACTTTCAAGTTCAAAGATAATCTACACTATTTACTTGACTGTCTCCTGAAGGGGCTGTGGGTGTCACCACAGTGAAAGGAGCTCTGTAGGCCGTCTGGAAAAATCAACCAGGTTTCAGACATAACAAAATGGTTACTAAAAGAGAAAGTCTTTGAATGCTAGCGCTGCAGAAAGCAAGGGAACCCAATCTTTGGAACTATTATTAGTGTGTGCAAATGTTAAAGCTTGCATTAAAGAAATTTTAGGTTTTGAGTGGTTTCCCAGAAGAACCAAAATGTAGCCAGCAATGGAACTTTATAAAGTTCCCCCACTCTCCAAGAGAAGATGGATTTTCTCCCTGATTCCATGAGAACCAATGGGCCCAGGCAAAAATTGGGCTAGAGGTATAGCCAATTCAACAGATATATGTGTTAAGTCCTGACTATATACACAGTGCATTGTATAAGGCTCTGAGAATACAAAAAGTCCATCCTTGCCCTCCAGGAACTTATGTTCAGGTAGGATGATATAATATTTAAACAGATAAGTAAATAAAATAGAATTTGAGGAGAGAATGGATACTAATAGCTGTTCAAGGCTTCCTGTAGAAGTAGGGCATGAGCTAATTGACTCTTAAAGGCATCTAAAGATTCTGAGAAGTAGAGGCTAGGAAAGGAGGGAATACATCCAGCAGTGGGTGGAGACTTGGGCAAAGACATTGAGTCAAAAGGTGGAACATGGAATTTGAGGCCCAGGAAATAGCTGATTTGGCTTTCAAAGGAGGAATAACATATAATGAGCATAAAAGTGAGAGAGAATCGAGCCTATGAATTCTTTCAATGATAAATAAAGAAAAAAAATTTTTTTCACTACAGGAAATGAGAAGCCTACCAAAGATTTTAGATGAGAGAAGTAACACACTCAGATCAATGCTTTAGGAAGATTATTTTAGCAGCTCCATGGAGGATAGATAGAAGTGGAGAGAGAATGGAAAGGACAAGTCTAGTTGTGAGACTCTCTCACATAATCTAGGAAGAAGTGATGCGGGTGAAGGCCACGTGAATGGAGAGGAGCGGATTAATTTAAGAGATGTGGGAGATCGGGCAACTGATTGGATATGGGGGTTGAGGAAGAAGGAAGACCGGAGAATGATGATGTTAAGATGGTGAATCTGGGTGACTAGGAAGATGTTGTTAGTGGTGAGGTGGCCAGATAACTCTGTGTGTGTGCGTGTGCATGCATGCATGTGTGTGTGTGTGTGTGTGTGTGTGTGTGTGTGTAAGGGGAGGAGAACAATGCTTTACTTTAAGAGTGCCTCATGGAGTATCTGTTTTTTTCATTAAAACAATTTTTATTTAATTAATTTTTAATTTTTAGTTTTCAACATTCACTTCCACAAGATTTTGAGTTGCAAATTTTCTCCCCATCTCTCCCCTCCGCCCACCCCAAGACATCATGCATTCTGATTACCCCTTCCCTCAATCTGCCCTCTCTTCTATCACACCTCTCCCTTCTCTTATCCCCTTCCCCTCTCTTTTCTTGTAGGGTAAGATAGATTTTATACCCCATTACCTATATGACTTATTTCCCAGTTTCATGTAAAAACAATTTTTAACAGTTGTTTTTAAAACTTTGAGTCCCAAGTTCTCTCCCTTCCTCCCTCCTCACTCACTCCCATTGAGAAGGCAAGCAATTTGACATAGGCTATACATGTGTTGTCCTGTAAAACACTTCCATAATAGTCCTGTTGTGAAAGACTAATTATATTTCCCTCTATCTTATCTTTCCCTCCATTTATTCTATTCTCTCCTTTGACCCTGTCCCTCCTTAAAAGTGTTTACTTCTAATTACTCCCTCCTCCCATTTGCCCTCCCTTCTGTCATCCCCCACTCCTATTCCCCTTCCCCCTACTTTCCTATAGTGTAAGATAGATTTTCATACCAAATTGAGCATGCATGTTATTCTCTCCTCAAGCCAAATCTGATGAGAATAAGGTTCACAACTTTCTTCTCACCTTCCCCCTCTTCCCCTCCATTGAAAAAGCTTTTCTTGACTCTTTTATGTGAGAGATAAATTTGCTCCATTCTATTTCTGCCTTTCTTCTTCTCCCAATACATTCCTCTCTCACCCCTTAATTCTGTTTTTTTAGATATCATCCCTTCATATTCAACTCACCCTGTGCCCTCTGTCTATATGTATATAATCTCTCCAACTACCCTAATACTAAGAAAGATCTCAAGAGTTACAAATATTATCTTTGCATGTAGGAATGTAAACAGTTGAACTTTAGTAAGTCCCTTATGATTTCTCTTTCCTGCTTACCTCTTCATGCTTCTCTTAATTCTTGTGTTTAAAAGTCAGATTTTTCTATTCAGCTCTGATCATTTCATCAAAAATGCTTGAAAGTCCTGTATTTCATTGAATAAACTTTTTTTCCCCCTAAAGTATTATACTCAGTTTTGTTGGGTAGATGATTCTTGGTTTTATTCCTAACTCTGTTGACCTCTGAAATATCATTTTCCAAGTCCTGCGATGCTTTAATGTAGAAGCTGCTAAATCTTGTATTATCCTGATTGTGTTTCCACAACACTGGAATTGCTTCTTTTTGACTTCTTCCAATATTTTCTCCTTGACCTGGGACCTCTGGAATTTGGCTACAATATTCCTAGGAATTTTCATTTTGGGATCTCTTTCAGGAGGTGATCAGTGGATTCTTTCAATGTCTATTTTACCCTTTGGTTCTACAATATCATTGCAGTTTTCCTTGATAATTTCTTGAAAGATGATATCTAGGCTGTTTTTTGATAATGGCTTTCAGGTAGTCCAATAATTTTTAAGTTTTCTCTCCTGAATCTATTTTCTAGGTCAGTTGTTTTTCCAGTGAAATATTTCACATTGTTTGCTATTTTTTCATTCCTTTGGTCTTGTTTTTATAATTTCTTGATTTTTCATAAAGTCATTAGCTTCCATCTGCTCCATTCTGATCTTTAAGGAATTATTTTCTTCAATGAGCTTTTGGACCTGCTTTTCCATCTGGTCAATTCTGCTTTTTGGTTTTTTGGATCTCTTTTGCCATTTGGGTCAGTCTATTTTTTAAAGTGTTATTTTCTTCAGCATTTTTTGGATTCCCTTTAGCAAGCAGTTGACTTGCTTTTCATGATTTTCTTGCATCACTCTCATTTCTCTTCCCAATTTTTGCTTTACTTCTCTTACTTGATTTTCAAAATCCTTTTTGAGCTCTTCCATGGTCTAACACCAATTCATATTTTTCTTGGAGGCTTTGGAAGTAGGAGCTTTGAATTTGTTGTCTTCTTCTCTTTGTATATTTTGGTCTTTCTTGTCACCAAAGTAAGACTGTATAGTTTGATTCTTTTTCCTGTTTTTGCTGATTTCCCCAGCCATTTACATGACTTTTGAGCTCTTTGCCAAGGCAGTGCTCTGCTTCCAGTGGGGGTGAGGGAGTGTACTGTCAGCTGCTCAATTCCCCCAAAATCTGTGAGCCTAGAGTTTCAGGAACAGCCACTGCCATTGCTGTTGCTGTGGGCTCTTCCCCCTCCTCTCCCTGCCCCGCCCCACCCTGGGCTAGACCACTCTACTCTCTCACACAGTCTGACAAGTTTTTTCCACTGACCTTCCAATTTTTTCTCAGTGTTTTGGGGTTGTGAAGTCTAGAAACCTCCACAGGTGCCAGTGATTCATCCCCCCACCCCAGGCCTGCTCAGGTCCCTTCTGTGCTGGTGTGGCCCATGCTGGACTGTGCTCTGCTCCTAGCATGGTATGATAGAGTCTTCCTGTTGACCTTCCATGGTGTCCTGGGCTAGAGATTTGTTTCACTCTGTCATTCTATGGGTTCTGCAGCTCCAGAATTTGTTTAGAGTCATTTTTTATAGGTATTTGTCTTGATTTGGGAGGAGAGCTTTAGCAAGTCTCTGTTTCTACTCAGGCATCTTGACTCCACTCCCCCTCCCCTATGGAGTGTCTTTAAATAAGGAATAAGCAAGTCTGCCAGCCAATGGGAAGACAGAGCTGCTAGAGTGCTGAGTCCACCCTCCAAGCAGCCAATAATTAATAATAATGATAATAATAACGACTAATAATAACAAAACAGCTAGCATATATACAGTGTTTTAAGGTTTGTAAAGCACTTTACAAGTACCATCTTATTTGACCCTCACAACAACCCCAAGGGTAGGTGCTACTGTTATCCCCATTCTGCTGATGGCAGTAACTGAGGCAGGTAGAGGTTAAGTAACTTACCATAGTTAGGAAGTATCTAAGGCTGGATTTGAACTCAAGTCCTCCTGACTTCAGGGCTGGTATTCTATCCATTGCACCACCTAGCTGCCCCTTGAATACCTTCTTGAAATTATATTTAAGTAATCCTTTGGATCTCTCTACTTTCTTCTCCTTTTGCCACTTGCTTTATGAGTGGTCTTGGGAAAGTCACTTATGGGCCTCAGTTTCCTCATCTGCAAAACAGAAGATAGAGATCAGACTAAATGACCTCCATGGTCCTTTTCAGCTCTAAACCTAGAATCCTATGTTATCTTAATACACCATATTCTTATACAAAGAGAGCCTAGGAAGTAGCCACTTTTCTGAACTTCTAGGACAGAGGTTCTTCAGCTGTTTTATATCATGGGCCCTTCTGGTGGAATTCTGGTAAATCCTATGAATTCCTCAGAACACAGTTTCTAAATGTATAAAATAAAATGCAGGGAATTACAAAAGAAGACAATTGTACCAAAATATAGTTATTTATGATTGTAATGGAATGCCTTTGTGTTATAAGAAATGACAAGCAAGATGCTCTCAGAAAAACCTGGAAACGAATTACAAAATGACATGAGCAGAACCAGAATGTTGTACACAATAACAACAATGTTGTACAATGATCAACTGTGAATAATTTGGCTATTCTTAGCAATACAGTGATCCAAGACAAATCTGAAGGACTTATGATAAAAAATAATTTCTACCTCCAAAAAAAGAACTGATGGAGTCTGAATGCAGATCAAAACATATTTTTAAAAATTTTAATTTTCTTGTTTGACTTAGGACTACATTTTCTTTTACAACGTTACTGACATGGAAATATGTTTTGCATGACTACACATGTATAACCCATGTCAAATTGTTTGCCTTCTCAATCAGGGTCAGGGTAGGGAGAAAGAAAGTATTTGGAGCTCAAAGTTAAAATTGCTTTTAAATATAATTGGGAAAAAAGAAAAAATAAAAACAGAAAAAAATGTAGTCAACATTTTTAAAAGGTTCTTGGACCCTAGGTTAAGAACTTCTGAATTTAGAATCCCTTCTAGCTCCCAAGCTTATGGTCCTATGATCCCTGGGTCCGATACCTGAAATACCTAATCTCATCCCATGGATCTTCTTTAGAATCAATTACTCTATTATGGGTTTCTTCTAGTAATTCAACAACTAAACTTCCTTGGATTGGGTCCAAGATGGACTGGTCTTAGACCAAATCTTGCTCCATAAGGAGCCATGTTATGGCAAGATTCCTTTAGATAGTGTCTCACCTCAGCCAAGTGGCTTAGAAACTAGGTTATTGGGAGTGTTTTCTCACCTCTTTAGGAGTGGACTCATAGAAAAACAGATTTAGAGTTGGAAGGGGCTGTGGAGTTCAGTGAATTCAACCCTATCATTTTACAGATGAGGAAACTGAGGCCCAGAGAGATTAAATTTGCTTGACCAGTGCTATAGATCTGGCAATTGTCTGAGTCAGAATTGAAACTCAGCTCTTTCAGTCTATAAGTCTAGCACCCTATCCTCTAACAGGTCTCTTAATTATAAGAAAATATATTTACTTTCTATTGATCAGTACCAGTCCAAGATACATAGAATGTTAGATAACCTCATTCTCCAGAGAAGAGCAGTGTCTTGACAATGGTCACGCAGTTAGAAGCAAAGGTAAAATTGAAACTTACATCTCTTCACTGCTGGGCCAATGCTCTTTCTATATCCCTCCACCAACTTTGGTTTAGCTTCAAGAAAATGACAGTGATTTGGATCCATAAGTATAGCAGGATGTCTGATATACTGGGTCAAGTCTCAGCGGTCCACTTGGCATTCAAGGAAGTCCATGATATGATCACAGAGAGTTCCTCCAAATTGTCTGTGTTTAACACGGTCCTCTTCCAGTACGAAGGACAAATAATAACTTGTTTTGTTGGGAATGTTGTAATTTGTACAGGCAAACCTTGATGACAAATTGTCATTGTTTTCAAGAGAGAACAGAGAGATGTTAATCTAGTTACATCCATTTCCAGACTATATCCAGGGAGGAAGTGAGAAGATTTGCAAGAGGGATCATGACAGCCAAAAAAAAAAAAAAAAAAAAAGCCTTCTGACCTCTCCCAATCCTTCTGAGTTTGGACAAAGTAAGGGAACTTCTATGATCTTTAAAACTTCAGCTTAATTTATGGGTGTTAAAGCATTGCAAATATTTGCTTTAACAAAAACAGAACCTGGGTTTGGGAAGTTGGGGTGAGTTTGCAAATATCCCAAAACAAATGTTACAGCTGAAACATTAACTTTAAGGTTAGAGTTATAAGCACAGCTGGGTGGTTGGAATAGGCCACGAGGGACATAGGGTGAGGCCCTTTAAAGATTCCCTGCTTAGTAGGCAAGTGTGAGAGAGGGGAAATCCACTTCGCTCACTGAACCTTGCCTCTTATCCTGGCCAGTATTTGTCTGATAGGATGCAAGTTTCTTTAATGTAGAGACTCATTTTTATCTTTGTTTTCTGACTCCTATAGTGCAGTCACTGTCACATAGAAGGTGCTTAGTAAATAGTGATTAATGAATTAATTGAATACCAGTACCAGTCAGTATTTACACTGAATGAGAGAGTATGGAGGGTTCATAAAAAATCCATCTCTCCTACTGACAAAACAATTCAAAGGGTGTAGCTGTGTGACATACATAGGACAAGTAGTCTGTATGGATGGGCCTCTTTCAGTTTACTCAATAGTAAAACAAAGGAGGGATTGTAAGCCTTTATGAATCTAATTCTGTTGGTCTTATGATCTTGGTAAGCAGGTGGAGAAGGGAAGCAGGGATGAAGGGAAAGGTAGGGAGAGTGCCTGGGCATCGAGTAGATAGCATGAAGTCACCAGTGCCTGGATTCAGAGAATGTAGAGCTTCTAAAAGAAGAGTAAAGCAGGCCCAGAAATGGGAAGTCCATGGGCATCCAAGGAAAAGTTTTCTTATTGCACAATTTTATCCCAGTCCAGTCAAGACAATATCCTAACAGCTCACAATTCAGACTTTAAAGTTGTTTAAAGTTTAAAGTTGTGCCAGAGCATACCTTATACAATGGTTCTTTCTGTATCATGCTTATCAGCGCAGCATTTTGAAAATTGACCTTCTTTCAACTATTTCATTCCTTTGAAAAACTCGAAATATCTTTCCAAGGTAAATCTCATTGCTGTCTTAATTTTTCATAGAATCTTTAAGTTCAGAGAAGACAAGGGTTTTGTCCTCAGGGAGGCAAAAGGTCAGAGCTTAGCTCATCCAATCATAGTTTCTTTGGGATGGAAGGGTCTCCTCAAGGAGCCCATGTTCTGGCTTTCAAACAGGTCCATCCTTAAACCAGACTCATAGAATATTTGATAGATCTAGGAGAGACCATAGAGATCATCTAGTCCCAGGGATTCTTAACTTTATATGTGTCATAGACCTCTTTTGGAACCCTGCTCAGAATAATGTTTTTTTTAAAGTTCATAACTGTAGAAAATGATAAATTTCAATGAGAGGTTACTGGAAACAATGCTGTGATTTTTTCCTCCATTCAAGTTCATGGACATTCTGAAATCTATTCACAGTTCCCGTGTGTGTGTGTGTGTGTATGTGTATGTGTGTGTGAACCCCAGATTAAAAAGCTCTAATCTAGCTGAATCCTTCCTCTCATTTTACTAATGAGAACAATGAGACATGGGGAAGTGAAGTAACTGCTCACATATTCATTATTTCAACTCAACTAGAAAGAGGGACAAGCTGGTTCTTTTGGAAATGGAAAGATAATTTCAAAAATAACTCAAGGATTTCCATTCTGGTCTAGAGCACAGGCTGTTCTGGACCACATTCTAAAGAGGTGCCATAATCATGACATAGTTGAACAAGCTTTGGGTGGTGAGTTAGTAGACAAGAGCTTGAGTTGAGTTCTGAAATTCAGGGGCAATGTGAGCTAGGTGCTGGCTTTGGAGGAAGAATTCCACTCTCTGATACAATTATTTTCATAACCATGAACATTACGCTGAATTTCTCTGAGCCTCAGTTTCCTTATCTGTAAAAGGGGTTTAATTATACCTATAGTTTCTACCTTTCAAAGGGCTCTACATACAATCTCCTTTAAGCCTTTTACTATGAATCTTCTAGGAAAATGTATGTAGAGCCCTTTGTAAACTTTTTATTCTTTTTTCTTTTTCATAAAACGTTTGATTCCCCCCTCCTTAATGTCACATTCCACTGACTCCTTTGTCCCACAGGGTTTTGCAGCAGATAAGAACAGTGAAACAAAACAAATTAATACATTTACCCTGACTGAAAATGTATGTCTTATTCTGCACCTTTAGTTTGCCACCTCTTATCCAAGAGATAGAAGGCACACTTCACCATCAATCTTCTAAAATCGTGATTGGATACTGAAATGATCAGAGTCTTCCTGGGTTGCTTTCTTTTACTTTACAGTGGTCATCTTGTAAATTATTCTCCTGCTTCTGCTTACTAAGTTCATTACAAGTCTTCCCAAGTTTCTTTGAATTTTTCATATTTGTCATTTCTAACAGTATAATGATATTCCATTATATTTATATACCACAGTTTGTTGAACTATCCCTCAACTGATGGTCACCTACTTTGTTTCCAGTTCTTTGCTGTATGAAAATGTCACTCTAAATATTTTTGCACATATGGGACCTTTTACTGTCTTTGACCTCTATGTGATATATACCTAGTAATGGTGGTAACAAGGACAGTAAGTGGCGTGGTGGATAGAACGCTGGGTCTGGGGTCAGGAAGTCTCATCTTCTTGATTTCAAATCTAGCCTCAGATACTTACTAGCTGTGTGATGCTGTAAGTCACCTAACTCTCATTTTGTAAAATGACCTGGAGAAGGAAATGGGAAACCACTCCAGTATCTTTGCCAAGAAACTCCCAAATGGGATCGTGAAGAGTCAGACACAACTGAAAACAACTACGCAGCAACAAAGGAGTATGACAGGATGGCAAGACATTTTCTGTTTAGTGATGAGTTTTACATAGTGATAAGTGCTTACTTAGATAGTGCTTTAAGGCTTGCAGAAAGCTTAATAAATATTATATCATTTTATTCTCACAACAATCGTAGGAAAAAAGGTGCTACTCTTATCCCCATTTTACAGATGAGGAAAGTAGGCAGAGAGAGACCAAGAGCCTTGTCCAAGGTCTCACACATCTTTAGTGTCTGAGGCTGGATTTGAACTCAGGTCTTCCTGACTCCAGGTCTAGCATTCTATTTACTGTATTATCTAGCTGCCTTTTCAGTCAATACCAAATTGTCATTCAGAAAGGTTGGATGAACTAATAGTTCCACTAACTCTGGATTAGTGTTAATATATGCCCCCTGCAACATTTATCATTTTTGTCTTTTGCCAGTTTGATAGGTATGAGGTGAAATCTATGTTGTTTGAATTTGCATTTCTCTTATTTTTGTCACATTCTTTCAAATAGCTGCTGATTGAATTTTTTAGACCTTCGCAAATTTTAAAGAGCTATGAATGTGTAAGCTTTTAGTATTACAAGCTTAGTGGTCTTGGGTACCTTAAGTGACCTTATTTAACCATTATGAGCCTCAGTATCTTTATCTGAAATTGAAGTCAATAATACTTGTATTACCTATCTGATAGTGTTGTTGTGAGGAAATCTTTGCTATAATCTATGCTATAGAAATATCAACAATTTCCATTATTCTTAGCTCTTCCTTTGACACACTTTATTGCCTTGGATAATTCGATTCAATTCATTTCAATTTGACAAATACACCTTAATTCTGCAGGCCTGTGCCTGATACAGCTACAAACAATGCATTACTACCTCCCAGAGATGGCCTGTATCCTATCAATATTTATAAAATACATTGAGATTACAGGAATAAAAGCCTAGATCTTTTTCTCCTTCTATTTAAGAAGGGGTGGGATGGGGCTTGGCCTAGTTTAGGTGCTTGTTAGATGTTGAAAGCATTGCTACCTTTACTTGTGATTATTCCAGATTTTGTATGTGAAGATGGTGCTCGGCCACCAGCAGAAGGATGGGTGGATAGTTTGAGTTTGTTTTTTCCGAGTGGTGAGAATGAATCCCATTTCACCATCCATACTCTCCACACCTTGTTCCTCTGGTGACCTTTGGAATCCATTTTGAGTTACCTGGCTGCAGCTCAGTGTGCAACCATGGGACAGAGATTATCTGCATAAAATCTGGTCAGAATAAGATTGAACTCGTGCTTTTTGGGAAGGAGCATCCTAAACTATAGCTTTGGCTTTCAACCCTATTGATGCCACATTAAAAAAAAATAGCACTATTAATCCAGAGGGCATATTTGTTGTAGTCACTGGGTTTCCTTGATCTTCGCTAGGTTCTTACCTTCTTTTTTTTTTCTTCCTCACCTAGCTTTTCTTATTTCCAAATGAGTTGGAAATAAGAAAATTGGAAGAACTTTCTGAGTATACAGTCAAGAGACACTGGAATAGGCTGCTAAGGGAAGAACACTACCCTAGAGAATTTTTGTCAAAAAGCAATTAGAATGACTCAAGTGTTGTCCTTCCTGGGGACGGAGAGAGGGACTAGATAACCTCTCAAAGTTTCCTACTTCTGTGACTCTGTAAGCACATTTCTCTAAATTGCTTGTTCTTAGATGAGAAAATCTACTGCTGTTTTGATTAAAGATCTCCCTTCAGGGGGAAAAACCAGCCAACTTTTTGTCCTTAGTCCCAGATGTGAGCTCTGAGTCCAGATGTCTGCATTACTAGACATTGCCCTGCCTTTTCCCATAGAAAGACTATATGACTCACTCAACCTTGGGCTGATGTTCTCCCCCATGGCTCCTCCCACTGGAAGCTCCACTGGCTCCCCAGTGATCCCCTTCTTTCCTTATTCTCAGAGACTGAGCAGTTAGGACAGGAGCAGGGTAGTGTCACATACAGCTGCAGGATCGCAGGCTGAAATCTGGGATGGATTTTCCTAGGTGTTGCCCTCAGCTCTAGCCTTGCATATCTCCTCCCACCCTGGCTCATGGCAGATTTCAAGAATTCTTGGCTTTCTTACTCAGCTCCTGGAACCACTTTGGAGCAGCTCAGAGAGTTTCTTGTGCCCAGCTGGATTGCTCTTCTCTGTTCCTATAGGCACATTTTGCTCTCACTCTATTTTTCTGAGATGAGATGTTTGCTTTTGGCAGCCCAAACCATAATTCTGGGCCAACTGAAGATGTAGCAGCCAATAACTATTATGAGGAATGTTGTGGGGGAAGGGAAAGGGTGGAGAAATGGATCTCAAGAGAAAATTATGATAAAACAAATGACCTTTCTTTTTCTCCTTTATCCTCTCCTTTAACTCTTTTCCTTCTTCCACCTCTTCTTCCTCCTTTCCAGGTCTACTCATTCCCTCTTGTTTTTTTAATCTATCCCTCATTTCCACTCCCCTCCAACCTACTTTTCCTCTCCCCCACTCACCCATTATCTCCTCCCCAACCATCCTATCCCTCTTTTCTTCCCATTTCTTTTTTCTCATTTTGTCAGTTCAATAGCTTCCAGTTTTATTGGTGAGAATAAATTTTACCCAATTCTTGACTCTGTCTAGTGTAGTTAACAATACATCCCCTCCCTTCACTCTATCGTGGAATGATAAAAGGTATAAAAAGATTGTATTGTCTAACATACTGCTTCTAGGCTACAATATGCTGAAGCCAACGTAATAAATTCTTGATTTTACTTTTAAATCATCTGCTTTGAATGTGAAAAGAGCATTGGACTGAGAATTAGGAGAATTGGCTTCTAGTTCTTATCTCCAGCTGGTTAGATATGCAACTTAAAAAATATAAAATAAAGGAGTTGGACTCCTTCCTTCCTGATAGCCTTTAAGGAAACTGTGGATGATCAACTTTAATATGGTATTCTTCTCCCTTCCTCCTTCCCCCCAACATTTAACTTAGTCCTTCTTCTTTCCTCCTGACTCCATCCTACTGGACTAGGGAGAAGATCAACTTGGGTGCCCATACCACTTTTTTAGCTGGGAGTCATCAATTCTAATCCTTCTGGTGAGACCTCCCCAGGTCTGACACTGCAGTCTAAGGTCCTCCCAGTCGTTCCATTTGACCTGCCATTATGCTTTCTAAGCACTGTCATCTGACCTGCTGATGGATCCCTTATGGACCCCTAAGCATTGCCATCCTCCTTGCCACCAAACCCTTAGGACTTCCTCCAGGCTTTTCCATCCACCCTGCAGCTGACCCCTCCTGTATACATTATTTCCCTCATTAGAGTGTGAGTTTCTTGAAAGTAGGGACTATCTTGAATATGTCTGAGGCTAGATTTGAACTTAGGGCATTCTGATTCCAAGTCTGTAATTTGCATGGACAGGTGAGGAAACTCTTCTTATTAATGCAGACAGCACCTTGTCTGCAATTTATAATCTTAGAGAGTTGCCTAAGGTACTGATATGTTAGATGACATGCCCAGGGTCATAGAGCCAGCATGTGTCAGGCACAGGACTTAAACCCAAATTTTCCTGGTCTCAGGATCAGCTCTCTTTCCAATACCCTACTACATTCATTCATTCATTCATGATTCTCCACACTTTGTTTTCCTCATAAGTAAAACAGGGACTGATAATTAGGGTCATAGTATCAGAGCTCAAAGGGACCTTAGGGGTTGTCTAGTCCAATCACCTCATTCTTTGTGAACTAAGTGGGTAATTCAAATTTTTAGAGCTGAAAAATATCTAGGGAGGAAACCAAGATCAAGTAACTTTCCCAAAGTTATAGTGGTAGAATCAGGCCAGAACAGGAGGCTTTTGGATCCCTCTCTGGAAGACTAGACGAAGACCACCATCCTGCAGTCAGTGGGCACTTCTTCTCAGTTCAGTGGGCTGTTACACATTCTACTGCCTCCTCACTCTAAAACCACTGCCATCCTCTACTCAGCTGATGGCATCTTGGTCTCCCCAATATCCCACTGCAGAGACTCCTGCAGGTTGTCACTAGATTTATCTTCCTAAAATCATTTTCACCATGCCATACACCAGTTCAAAACCCTTAAAAGACTACCCATCTTTTACAGTATAAAGTTCGAGTTTTTCAACCTGGAATTCTGGGCTTGTGCAATCTTGAGGAATTTTCATTCTTTTGAAAATACCTGTTCAAACTCAATCCAACAAGCATTCATTAAGTGGCGTATAGAACAGAGTAACGGATTTGGAGTCTGAAGACCTCAGTCCAAATTCTCCCTCTGATGCTGATTAGATGTGTGTGAATTTGGACAAACCCTGTGTCTCAGTCTCAGTGTCCTCATCTGTAAAATGGGAAGATAATAGTACCTATATTGGGATTATTGTGAGGATCAAATGATATAATCTGTGAAATCGTTTGTAAACCTTAAAGCCCTATAGAAGTGATAGCTATTATTTTTATTACTACTATTGTTATTGTTTCAATAAGTAAGGTTCTGTGCTAGGTACTCAAGTCACAAAGACCACATGAAGCAGTCCCTGCCTTCAAGGGGTTGATGTGTTGGTGAGGGATAAAACATACAAGTATGAGTATATAGTTTTGAGACTGTCATTCTTACCTCTGTCTCAGCTCTTTCCCTGAGGGAGAGTTTTCTACTAGAATCAAGCCTAGGACTATGGGAAGGAAAAATGGTGGAAGGCCCCACCTCGATGTCGTGTCCAAACTGAGAAATTGGCTCCAGCCAGACTGGTTTATTCAGGGTCATCCAAATGTTTCCCACCCCTTCTGGCCTCTGCATCTTTGTCCTCACCCTTCCTCCCACCTAGAAAGACCCTCTCTATCTTCTCCCATTATTTAAATCCATATTATTCATAAGCCTTACCTCTGCTTTGAAGCCTTCCCTCACTATTTCTGACCCACTATGGTTTCTTTCTTCCCTGAGCACTTAATCTGTGTCACTCATAAGGCATATATCGCTGAATCAGGAAACTAATTAGGAGTCTTAGGAACCTTCTTATGTAACTTTACAGCTAGGAAAACTGAAGCTAGGAGAGGTGTGGAAGAAGATTAACAACCTCCTTTTGGTACAATTGAAACTATGAAGTATTAATATTTTCTCTAGACTAAAAAAGAATGTTCTTTTGGGAGGGGGTTGTAGGAAGATGGTAGTGTATTCGGAGCTAGAGGAGTCCAGATCCTCTGTAAATATGCTTGTGGTGCTTAGAGTGTACCAATCCAAAAAGAAATAAGAATCACCTGTAGACTTCTCCTCTTAGTCCAGGCATTCATGAAAGATCCCCAGAATCCCATAGAGACCATGGGATAGATTTGTCTAAACTGGGAGTTTTATCTGCTTGTTGACTGATGTGGGAGTTAATGTAGCTCATGATCCCCACATCAACCCCTACCCAGTGAGATCCTTTCTCAAAAATTGCTATGAGTGAACTTGATCCAGGTCACTAAAATGTAATAATTTCTCTGTGACCGAGATTGGTTGAGGATGTGTGTAGTTGTTGTGTCACTGAAATTTTCAATGGAATTACCATTCTGCTGGTCTTCAGTGTTCCAATTGTCTATGAAAAGTATGACATAGATGGGCCCCTGTGTTGGCACTGTTCATGATTAGACCAAGTCAGTGCAAAGAATCAAGCAAAAATCCCTGGTATCACAAAGAAAAAAGAGAATAATAGCCCAGAAAATGCAAATCCAACAATTATGACAACACTCTTTAATAATTATAACCATTATTTACTTGGACCTATGAATGAATATGCTCATTGTCAGCTTGAGCCTTTATTCAAAGTTTCTTTATTTGGTTGCACTAAATGCCCTCCATGGTTCCTTCCAACCTCTAAGAGTACATTATTATAACTTATAGCCAGCGAGTCATTTATCATGTTATTTTTAAACCAAAATCAGACTCTAAAAATGGGGATAACATTCTAGCTCAGCTTATTATTTTTGTAGATGATAAATAAAGACAATAAAAAGAATTTGAAATCTCAAAAAAATTGTGTAAGAGATCAAAGACAAAGGCTAAGATAGGAGAAATATCTCATCTAGTTTAAGATCATTGCACCTTCCCCATCCTTTGAAGCAACATAGATGTATGATCCACACTTATTAATTTGAAAAGAATTAAGATATCAATCCCAGAGAGGAAGCCCTTTTCAGTTCTAGTCAAAAAAGGAATTGAGCAGTTCTAGTTAAAAATCTGGGGTAGATAAGTGGTACAGTAGAGTGCAGGGCCTGGAGTTGGGAAGACTCATGTTGAGTTCAAATCTGGTCTTAGTCACTTATTGACTGTGTAACCCTAGGCAAGTCACTTTGCTCATCTGTAAAATGAGCTGGAGAAGAAAATGGCAGACTGCTCCAGTATCTTTGCCAAGAAAACCCAAAGAGGGTCACAAAGAATTGGATATGACTGAAACAATTGAAGAACAGCGACCACTGAAGATTGAGTGACTATTGTTCTACAATATTAATCTCAAATAACATTTTAACATATTATGACATTTTCCTTATTCAGGATTCTTATAAATGTTGCCTTACCTCAAATTATCTTGGGGTAGAGATATTTCAGAAGGCATGAGGGGAGATGATACTGTACCAGTTTGTATATCTCTCTGATAGAAATGCCTGAATATAGACTAATGTTAAATTAATAAAAATTATTTCTAATAGATATATTTTAAACACAGAATATAATATTAATTTTTTCTTGACATAAGTAAAATGACTTGTCCAAGGTCACACAGATAGTTAGTGAGCTAGAGTGAGTCTAGAACCCACTCCAGCATTCTTTCAACTATTTAGTAGTGGCAGGGGGATATAGTGTAAAGAGGACTGGAATTAGAGTTCAGAGATAAGTCTGGGTTTGAACACTTCCCATTTAACTTCTCTGAGCCTAAATTTGGTCATCTGTTTAAATAATAATAATAAATTAATTAATAACATTAATATTAATTAATAAATAATCAACATAATAGTACTCATGATGCCTGTCTCAAAGAAGCCTTGTGAGGAAAGTAATTTGTAAACTCTAAAGTTCTGTTGTTTCTTTTCAGCTGAGTCCTCAGAATCTGAACTTCTAGTTGAATGAAAGTTCCTAGAAGTCAGAAATTGTTTTATTTTTGTCTTTATATTTCCAGTAACTAGCTCAGTAGTTTTTGCAAGTAGCTAAAACTTTGTAGCTAAAAAATGCTTTTTAAGTTGATCTGAATTGAATTGAACTTGGTAATTGAAGTGAGTTAAGCATTGAAAATATTGAGACTCCATCTCTGCTCCAATTTGGGAGGGGGGGGGGGTCTACCTTGGTGCTTCCATTCTCAACAGTCAATAAACATTTATTAAGTTGTCAGGTGCTGTGCTAAGCACTGGGGATACAAAAATGAAAAAAGGAAGGTAGCACCTGACCTCAGGGAACTTACAGTCTCATGGGGAAAGACAACACACACAAGAAAGCTGTAAGGAAGGGAAGGTCCCCTATGTGAGGGCATGGTGGAGAAGTTTCACAGCATTGAAGGAGTGGAGGTGGGAAATGAGGAGATAGATATGTCTCCTTCTTTAAATAGAGGTTTTAGAATTCATGATTTTGCCTTAATCAGAGGGGCAAAGGATAGTGATGAGGTATGAGTACTAAGGCTGATGGGACCTTGCAGGGTGATGAGGTTTTCCCAGTGATGAGCTTTCAAGGCATGATAGAATCATCATCTTCATCACCATCATTAATGTTTGTCCTTTGTTCCCCAAGAGGACCATGACATCAGAAAGGTGATACTATGACATACAAATGAATTGAGTTTAAGTGAGGCAGGGCTGTGCAAAGTGACCAGCCTCACTTTCTCCTCCAGAGCCATCTGGGTGCAGTGACCAGATGTAATTCAGGACAACTGGAGATGGCCCAGGATGCAATGGGGGACCTTGGCCTTTTTGAGCTAAGGTTTTTGTAACAGGCCTCAGTTTGACTGAGGCAATCTTAATGATTGAATGGGTAGAAAGCAGTAGGGCCAGGTGGGGAATGAGGCAGCATGGTATATATAGAATACTGACACTGGAATTAGGAAGACCTGTGCTCATTTCTTGCCTTTGATGCTAGCTGCATGGGCAAGTCATATAAGCAATCTGAACTTCATTTAGAAAATGGCATCAGTAAAGTCACTCAAAGGGTCATTGTGAGAATTAAATGGCTGCAAAGAAATAGATAAATTGATGATTATTTTTAATATCCTAAATCAGAAGTGTCATTCATGTGACCCATATTGGCTAGCAACATTCCTGAGTTTAGTGACCTAAACTAGATTCAAATGAAACGCAATTGGGAAATATTTAAGAAAATAAAGAATACAGTAGAACATAGATTGGGTCAGTTGTGTTGTACAGGGGGTAGAGCACCTGACTGGAGTCAGGAAGACCTGAGTTCAAATCTGACCTCAGATACTAGCCCTATGACTCCTGGACAAGTCATTTAATCCTGCTTGGCCTAGTTTCCTCATGTGTAAAATGAGTTGGAGAAGGAAATGGCAAATCACTCCAGGATTTTTGCCAAGAAAACTCCAAATGGGGTCACAAAGGGTTGGTCATGACTAAAATGACTGAATGACAAAGAACATAGATAACATTAGTATGTAATTTTCTAAGTCATATACAACCTGTAGGGAGCCTTATGTATGGTTTAGAGGTCTTAGTAGCCTGTTTCCATATTCTTCAAAAAGACCAAGTAGTTCTAAGTACATCTCTTTGCATCTGTCCCATGCTCTTAACTCATATGGCCTCTAACCTATTCAGGACTTTATTGCCTCTCATGTGGATTATTTTAATAGCCTCCAAATTGTTCTCTCGGTTTTTAGTCTTTCCCCTCCACAGATCTCCCAAATGATATTCCTAAATACAATTCTGACTATGCTGATCCTTTTCTCAACAAATCTTTACTGACTTCCTATTACCTTTGTGATCAAATGCAGAATTGTTGGCCTAGCATATAAAGCCCTACACAATCTTTCACCTACCATTACTATCTTATTTCACACCAGTCCCCTTTACACTTCTTCTATTCTAGTCAAACTGGCCCTGTGTATGACATTCCATTTGTTCCCCTTTGTACAAATGGTTCCCCCAAGCCTGGAATATACCCACCTCTTAGAATAGCTTCTTCAAGACAGTTTAGTTGCTACTTCCTGCCCAAGGCTTTGTTCATCCCCCTGGTCATCTCTCTGTCTGTCTTAAGTTTTACAAAGTGTTTTATAAACATCAACTCATTTTATCTTCACAACAATCTTGGAAAGGGTAGGTACTATTTTTATTCCCATTTTATAGATGAGGAAACTGAGGTAGCTAGGGTCACATCGCTAATTGTTAGCTGAGTGTTCCTGACTCCAAGTGCAGTACTCTGTTATACCACCTAGCTGCCTCGTATGTATCTGTATCTATCTTTGTGCACATGTTGATATATAGGTATACATATATATGTATAGTTTATATTTATTGTCTAGGGACAGGGAGGTAGAACTGTGCTAGTGAAGAGGAGGGAATCGTTATTTCTTCCTGGCCTACCTTAGAGTGAGTCGTAGTAATATCTCCTGGTTATGCCCTTTGGCCTCCCTTTGGGTGTGATCCCTTGAGGAAGGGTTTCTTTTCAAACCTGACTTGGGAAGAAACAATGAGAAAAAGGAAATGCCTGAACTGATCATCTCAGTGAGGCTAATTATCGGCTCACTTAGAAACCTTTCCCCATCAACGCTGATAAGCTCCTTTTATCTAACTGGTCTAGAGCTCTCTTTGGGAAGCCATAAAAATATGAATCAATCATTTTCTCTTCTGTACAGTTCTGAGCCCCCATGCTGGGAAGGTCCTAGCAATCATTAAAAAACCTCAAAACTCTATCCTGGGTACTTTACCCATGTTACCTCTCCCTTGGCCAACACTGAGCAAACACACACACAGAGATCAGCAATTCAATGAGTGACCATTTTATCCCAAATCAAAATTGAAAGCAGAACAGACTCTTAAGAAAAAGCAATTGAGAAACAAGCCCATCCCTCCACCCCCCCATCCCCACCCCAACCCCCATGCAGATTCATCAGTTCTGTTCATATCATCAAGAACAGTTCTAGCCATGTTGTATTTTATTTTAGTGATCCAGGTTTGGCTCCTCTGATCGGTTTCTCCCAATGGTGGTGCTAGTGGCTGGGGTGGCAGCAGGAGTGGCAATGAGATAGCAGTCCCTTGAGGGTCCAGGCACCATCTTGCCTATAACCTATCTCTTAGCCTCACTCCAGTCTCACGTAGTTCTTTGCCTCTGATGCAATCATCTCTACTTTACTCTGTCAGGTCATGTTCCTTCCTAAAAATTACTTCTTTATCTGTCCTGGGTCAGCCTAGAAACTAATCTTTCTGTCACAATCTCATGACTCTTTAAGGGTTTGAGCAGATGGTAACACACTGGGGAATCTGTGTCTGCCAATAGACAGGAGTATCCTTATCCTGTTACATTCAAAGTTCTTTATAACCTGGGCTCTTCCTGCCTTCCGCCTTAAAGTTCTTCATAGATGTCTACCATTCCTTCTTATACATACTCTGCTGGAGCTTCCTTGTTGCTCCTCACAAAGGATACTCTTTCTTTTGACTCTGTGCATGTTCATTGGATGTCCAGTCTCCCATGCCTGGAACTCTCTCCCTTCTCATTTCTACCTTGGCTTCCTTCAAGTCTCAGTTAAAGGCCCACATTCTGCAAGAAGTCTTTCTTAGTCGTCCTTAATCTTAGTGCTTTCCCTCTGAGATAGCCCCCAGTTTATCCTGTATGCATCTTGTATACATATACATGTTTCCATGTTGCCTCCTCCATTAGACTGTGAGCTCCTTGAGAAGATGAATTCTTTTTGGTTGCCTTTTTTTATATCTTTGGTGCTTAGCATAGTGCCTAGTGCATGAGAGGTGCTCAATAAATACTTGTTGATTGATTGACATTCATTTGTATTTATTTATCTTGTATAGGTTGTATCCTCTTATTAAAAGGAAAACACCTTGAGGAACTATTTCATTTTTGTCTTCTTTTTGTCTCTATGTACCCAATGCTTAGCAGAGCAAGTATCTGTTGAATTTTATTAAATTAAAAGAGGAGTCCCAAAGGAATTTTGAAGGTCAAATGCAGGGTTCCAAATAGCTATTTATTGGTGACATCTGGGGAAGAGCAAAGGAGTTTAATTCAATAAATATTTCCCAAGTTCTTATGATGCACAAAGCACATTTTTATGGACATACAACTGGCTGAGGATAGGGAATCTAAGATCCCAATGTGTCTTTTTTGTTGTTTTTAAGGAACATTTGGTTCAACAGAACAAACTTTTGCTTTAAAGGCTCTCCTTAGACAAAATGTTTTCTACTGACACATGAAAGTTGTGCCAGACTCTGACTGTATAACTGATCTGACTATAGAGATAGCTTTGTTCAAAAATCCGCTGAGCATTAGCATCAGGTAAGGTACAGCCATGGCAGTGAATGCATGACTAAGGTGTTTGTCAGTGGTACAGAACTGGGCTTAGATAAGGGCCCAAATAAAAGAAGGATTCTTTACTGATAGAAAGGTTTAGCACATGCCCCCATTTACAGCTGACACCGTACCAATTACATTGAACCTCAGAACACTATGTACAAAGTCTCCTCTGTATAATTCATAGCAGTGCAAAAGAGATTGTACTAACCATCTAATATAGAAAAACAAAGTGGATGGAAAATATACATTACCCAGACTATGGTGTGCAGCTTGATGGGTGACTACTTGAGTTAGTCCATGAGATACAGATATCTTGCTCAGATATAGCACATGTACCATGAGCTAGTGCCGGAAGTGGGTAATAGGAGAACATCAGGCTGAATTGTTTCTGTGTGATGCTTTCAATTATCTCTTCATAAAAGCCTGTCTCTTTAACAGCAAAATTTTCCTAGAAATGGTATATGGCTATGAATTATGGAACACTGCAGTCTTGGAAGAATCAAAATTACGAGTGACCAAAATGGCAAATGAAATATGCATGATGAGATCAAATGAGATAATGTATGTAAAGTGTTTTGAAAATAACAGAACTCTACATAAATTTCAATTATAATCATTATTATTATGGTGGACATAAATAGTCTGAAGCATATTACCAATTACTATTTGTGTATAAGAAATAAAGTAAAATATAAACTATTTGAGGACAGGGATTGTTTTTGTATCCGCATGACCTTTCACATAGTAAGCACTTAAGCAATGTTTGTTGAATTAAATTAAGGGGTATAAAAGGCATCGTTAAAGCTGGATTGACAATAAAGCAAGAAGAACAATAGATAGATAGTCCAGGACCTACATCAGTAGCCCTGCCTTTCTGCCATTTTTATTTATTGATAATATCTTTTATATCACCTTCAGATCCAAATATCTCTCTCTCCTTTTCCCTACCCATAAGTCATGCCTTGTAATAAAGATTTAAAAAGAAAGAGTTCAAAAAAGTAGCCAAGAGGTCAACAAAACTAACCAACAAATTAACCATGTTTGACTGTATATGCAATATTTCAAGACCCATATTCCTCTCTATCTGCATAGAATTAGTAAAAGGACTCGAGGAAGGAACTAGCATGTTATATTGATCCTCTAATGCAATGATGTCACCCTCAAATAGAAGCAGAGCCACTAAACCGTATATAAGGACTACTGCAGGCTTCATGTTGACTTAGAAAACAACATATTAACATTATCTATATTCTGTTGTATTTTGATTTATTTTGTTAAATATTTCCCGATTATATCTTGATCTAGTTCAGGCCATACTCTGTTCTAATACATTTATAAAGCACTTTGTGGTTTGTAAAGTACTTTCCTCACAACCACATAGTGAAATAACTAGTATAGGTGTTACTATTTCAATTTTACAAATGAAGAAACTGAGACTCTGAAAGCTGGAAGGGGAGTTGGAGGGCATTAAGTCTATGCCCCCTCATTTTACACTGGCTTTTTTACAGATGAGAAAACTGAGGCTCAGAGACATTAAGAGACTTGCCCATGGTCACACAGTCAACGTCTGAAGTCAGATTTTTAACCCCCAGGTCTTCTTGACACAAAGTCAGGAATTCTGTCCACACTGTTTTAAAGTGACTTTTCCATAATCACATAGGAAGTAAACATTTCAGGTAGGATCTCTCTTGGTTCTGAGTACAACATCCATTCATTATACCATTGCTGTCTATGGAGGAGTATTTAAATGAAATGGATAAGAACAGCCTAGAACAGGATGTGTGTGTGTGTGCATGTGCATGTGTGAATAGATAAATAGATTTAGAACTAAAAGAGGACTTAGAGGTCATCAAGACCGACTCTCTCATTTTATTTTATTTTTTTTTACGAGAGGGTTTTTATTGTAGGTCCTTATAAAACATTCACTAGATATTTTTTCAACAATTAAACCTTCATCTGATTACATGCTTCCTTCTTTACACAGAGGGGAGTCCTATATAGTTTTAAAATATTGAGACATTTCTAAGAGGAAATTTAAACAAAATATAAACAGACAAAGCAGAAAGCATACAGACAAAGATTGTAGTTAAAAGTTCAGGAGTGTGGGAACCGTCTTCTCAAAATGGTGTCTACTCTATGATAGAATAATTTTTTAGAAGAAATTTCTACAGGATATTTGTTGTTTTTCTTTCTAGTTTTCTCTTAACTTTTGTGTTTGTTTTTCAAAGTTTGTACTCAACTTGTACTTTTCTCTTCTTTTATTAATTTATTTGTTTTCAACAATCACTTCCATAAGTTTTTAATTTTCTCCCCCTCCCTCCTCAATCCCTCCCTGAGACAGCATGCAGTCTTATATGGGTTCTACACATACATTCTTATTAAACACATTATCCCATTAGTCATGTTGCATAGAAGAATTAAAATGAATGGAAGAAACCATGAGAAAAAACAAAACAAAATATAACACAAGAGAAAATTGTCTGCTTCATTCTGTGTTCCATTTCATAGTTCTTTCTCTGAATGTGAATGGCATTTTGCATCAAGAGTCCTTTGGAAATGTTTTAGTTCCTCGCGTTGCTGTGAAGGGCTAACTCTATCAGAAACAGTCCTCGCACACTGTGGCTGTTACTGTGTACAGTGTTCTCCTGGTTCTGCTCATTTCATTCAGCATCAGTTCATATAAGTCTTTCCAGGGCTCTCTGAGGTCCACCTGTTCATCATTTCTTATAGCACAATAGTAGTCCTTTACATTCATATACCACAATATATTCAGCCATTCCTCAGTTGATGAGCATTCCCTCGAATTCCAGTCTTGGCCATCACAGCAAGAGCTGCTATAAATATTTTTGTATATGTGGGTCCTTTTCCCATTTTTATGATCTCTTTGGGATACAGCCTGAGAAGTGATATTGCTAGGTCAAAGA
This sequence comes from Notamacropus eugenii, assembly GCF_028372415.1. Classification (NCBI taxonomy): domain Eukaryota; kingdom Metazoa; phylum Chordata; class Mammalia; order Diprotodontia; family Macropodidae; genus Notamacropus; species Notamacropus eugenii. Next base: position 592,666,421 of record NC_092872.1, on the reverse strand, counting down.
GTATGCACATTTTTATAGCCCTTCGGGCAGTTCCAAATTGCTCTCCAGAATGGTTAGATCAGCTACCAGCTCCACCAACAATGAATTAGTGTTCCAGCTCTCCCACATCTTCTCCAGCATTTATCATCTTCCTGTTTTGTCATGTTTGCCAATCTGATAGGTGTGATGTGGTACCTCAGAATTGTTTTGATATGTATCTATTCAATCAACAGTGATTTAGATCAGCTCTGGACTTCTCATAAAAAAAGTTTGAAACTCTTCTATTAAAGGTCCATTCCCAACCCCCACACTCCCCTGTAAGATGATACTCAGCTTTACAGAGTGTTATTCTTGATTGTAAGCCTTTATCTTTTGACCTCTGGAATATTTCAAGATCTCTCATTTTTAGTGGAAGGTGCCATGTTTTATATAATCCTGACTGTAGTTTCTTGGTACTTGAACAGTTTCTTTCTGGATGTATTTTTTCTTCCATGTGGAAGCTCTTAATTTTGGCTAAGACATTCCTGGGACTTTTCCTTTTGGGATTCCTTTTAGAAGGGGATGATTAGCTGCTTTCTATCTTTACTTTGCCTTCTGGTTCTAATAGATTTGTGCAGTCTTTATTTTTTATTTCTTGAAATGTGGTATCTAGGCTTTTAAAAAAAAGTCATGATTTTTCAGGAGGTCCAATTATTCTTAAATTAGCTCTCTTTGACTTGTTTTGCAGATTAGTTTTTCATATCATATAAGTTACATTTTCTTCTACTTTTTCAGTGTTTTGATTTTGTTCTAACATGAGACTGTTCTTACTGTCTCATGAAGTCACTGATTCATTTCAACAAAACTAACCAACTCGTTTTTAGGCAGACCATTTTTGGAGTAAGGTTTGATACTTTTTCTTATAAAAATGATTCTCCTTCCAATTCTTTCCTTGAAAGCTTTTTTCCTTTTTCATTCATTCATTCATTCACTCATTTTTTTTCTAGTTTTCTCTTCATTTTTTCTAGGTATTCGTGTAGTCCTTATTTAGAATCCATTTTTGTAGTTAGATCTGAAAAAAAAAAAAGATCCTGGTCAGCATTTTCTGTATTTATTTGCTCTTCCAGCTTTAGTTCCTGAACTGGGGCTTTGTTCCAGGGCCAGTCTCCATCCCCTGCTGTACTTTTGGGTCAAGCAATCAGCTGTACTCTGTCTTGCTCTGAATTGCCTGGGCTCTTGCATTGATTTCTACCTCTTGAGTTAGGTTCCATTTGATTACTGAGGTTCAGAGTAGTGGCCTATGCTGGCATCTCAGGGTTGAGTGTTAGGGACCCACATTCTGAGCTCTATGGCACCACATTGGTTGCTGCCCTGCTACTGCTCCCCATGGCTTCCAACATTCCTATCCTCAGGCTTTCTAAATACCTTGGTAATTCCTGAGGGGAGTCTTCCATTCTTGTTGCCCTGACACAGAGATTTACAGATTATACAGATGTGCCACATCTGGTCATACTGGTGTTCCCTTTGCTGGAAGGTTCTTCATTTCCTATTTCCTATGGAATTCTTGCTGACTTCTAAAATGCAATTCTGGAGCAAAAAGAAACCTATTATAATTTCTCATTGGATTTCTTATTATTTGGGTTGGTGCAAACTTCAGGGATTTGGGGAGAGTAGGTATGTGGGAAATGGGCAATTTTCCTCTGTTCAGGTAGCCATCTTGGCAGAAAGTCCAACTCCTTCATTTAACAGATAAGAAAACTGAGCCTGATAAAGTTAAGAGACTTCTCTAGGGTTACACAGTTATGAAATGTCTGAGGCAAGATTTGGAGCTAGGTCTTCCTGACTCGAAGCTCAGGTATCTATCTACTTATTATACCTAGCTATACGGTAGAGGCAGAGGAGTTGCGGTGGGAAAGGGATATGTGATTTGTTTCATGGAAGAACCACTTATATGGATGAAGGGTATAATCCTTTGAAGTGCATAAAAATGCACACAGAGCACTGTGCTCAGCACTGGGTGGTGATGGTGATGGCAGAGAGATAGACAGGCAACTTTCTTGACTGAGTTCACTCTCTAGTAGAAGAAAGGAAAAAGCAGGAGTAGAAAGAAACACAAGTAACTCTGAACCAAAATAGAGTATGGTAAGAGCCTAAGAAAGGATTGAGGTGTAAGAAGGGGAAGATTCATTTCTACTTGTGGAAACTGAGGGAGGTTTCATGGAGAAGAGAACATTTAAACTGGGTCTTGAAGGGGACCAGGAAGGAATTCAAAAGACAAAGTATGATGGTGGCAGGGGGCATGGAGTGAGCAAACTTTTTTTACCTTCTTGACCTTCCCCCTTGTTCCTTTGAGATCTTTTGTGATACAAAAACTGTGTCTTTCTGAACAGTTATCAGCTGGTGGTAGCAGCCTAATGATTAAAAAGGAGATTTAGAAAAAAAAAATATGGCCAAACCTATTTTTTTTTCTTTGTAGAGGTGTGGAACCATGGATGTGGAATGTTGTATATGTTTTCAGATATGGATGATATACTGGTTGGTTTTACTGAACTGTTATTCTCTTTTTTTAAAAAAATTCTTATTAAAAAGGATGACTCACTGCAGAGGGGAAAGGAGGGGAAGGGATATATTTCGAAATGAAAGTGACGTAAAAAAAAGATATTAATAAAAATAAGGCTGAAAATACAGAAGACAAGTAATGAGAGGAATCATAGAACATCTTTGTGGCCCAGGGCAGGGCAAGGGGAGATAAAAATTTATGAAATAAAGATTTAGGTGTAAGGAGCTATATTCTGACAATGGAGTGGTAACATTGAATTAAATTCAAAAGATTTAGATTCCTATCCCACTTCTATCACTTACTGGTTACTTGACCTTGGATAAATCAATTAACCTTGCTCAGTTTTCTTATCTATAAAATAAGGGTGATAACACCTACCCTGATTACTTCAGAGGGTTGCTGAGAAGACCCTGGAGATGAGTCATCTATTACTGTATATTTTATTTGAGGCCTCTTTTCTCTCACTAAGCCCAAACCACCATGTTCAGGTTGAGGCCAAGTTTGTGGGTAAGGAGAGGCAGAGGGAATATGCTCAGTTCCCTCTCACCTGGACTGTAATCTTGCAGTCCCTGTCTGAGCCTCAGTGTCCAGCTCGCTCAATCCTCCCTATTCTGCCTTAGGAGGAATGGAATGATTTTCTGTTGGCACTGGGAAAGCTGTTCATTTTCTGGAGGACTACAGTTGCCAAGATGGGGAATAAAAAAATAAAATGCTGAGCTTTATAACAGCCAGTTGCTCAGGAAATAACAAGGGATCAAGCAGATAAGAAGTCCAGTCCAGTCTGGATATTTGTCCTTTCTGAAACTTCCTGCCTGGCTCTGGATGCCAGCTCTCCCCATGCATGGAAGAGGTGAGCCTGGCCAGAGATCCAAGCTTTGAGTGTTGACTCTGGTGTTCTGGATAGGATGAATTCACAAGTAAATTGGCAGAGGCAGAAATCAACAGGAACCAGTAATAGTCCTGATGACTGGAAGCCTGCTTAGTCACGCCCGTGCCTGTGATTCTGAGTGCGCTGGCATCCTCAGACCTCTATAGCTATCTGTCTGTCTGTCTGTCTCTCCCCACTGCCCCTATAACTACCCCAGCTATGAGATGTAGAAAGCAGGGCATAGTAGAAAGAGAGAGCTGGACTTGCAGTTAAAAGATCCACTTGTGAGCTGTGTGACTCTGGATAAGCCACATTACCCCTCTTAGTCCTGGTTTCTTCAACTGTAAAATGTGGGAAAGAAATAAAATTTGTAGTACCCAATAGGGGTTCCGAGGCAAGTATTTAATAAACTGTATTAAATGCTATGAAGTCATGAATTCTTGTGACTAGACAGCCAAGCAAATGGTCAACTTAGAAGACCAAGGTTCAAATCTCTATATCTGTCTGATCAAGTCTCTTAATTCTCTGTACCTTAGGCAACAATCTTGGACTCATCTCTCAAGTCACCACAGGCAAGTGGGAAGAACACCTACTTTGGATTCATTCATAGGACCTAGGTTGAAATCTCAACTCTGAAACTGGCTCCCTCTGTGATCTTTGGCACGTCACTGAAACGTCCTGGATCTGTTTCTTTGCCTATAAAATGAGGGGGGCTAAACAAGATGGTTACTGGAATTCTTTCCAACTCTACAGCTAAGATTATAACTGGGATTGCTGTCTGTTGGTGAAGGGAGTTTCCCCTATGCTAAGGGATGGATTGAAAGCTCTTGCCCATACTGGTGGACGCATCTAGTCACTTACTTTGTTGAGTGACTATAACTATGTCTTACGTGTAGAAAGTGATAGGTATGAATCTTTGTGTATCTAGGGGCTAGTTAGCTCCACAGGTTACAACCAAATGCTTATGAAACCAAGTTTCAGGGCTCTGTTATTACTTTGAATCATTTGCTTCACACAGAGAAAAAAGCTATTCTCTGAGCAAAACTAGCTTCAACTCGGTGTTTCAGTATTAACAGCTGGTGGCTCCAAGATGGACCAAACCAGAGACTAGGGATGTCTCCATGGAACCTAGTGCCACCACTGGAAGACCAGCAACAACTCAAAGCAGTTGTCCAATTAATTCACGTCTTTTTTTTTTTTTTTATTAAGGACAGTATGTTTCCAATGTATGTGTATGTTGAGTAAGACAAGTGAGAGAGGAAAATATCTGTACTTAATAGAACCACAAAATAAGCCTTGCTCCACTAGCCCAGGGCCTAGAAGAAGTCAAGACTGGAATGAGAATCATTCAGGCATCTAAACAGCACTGGGGAAACGCTGCCTCTCTTTTCCAGTCTGTTTTGGTTTGGTTTTCGCGGACAATTCTGTTGGTGCTCAGACTGGATTTTTGGTGTCAGGCTTGTTCAGTAGGGAGAGGCAGTGTGGTATGGTAGGTACTGCTGGAGAGGGGAAGTACAAGTCTCACCCCTGACTCAGATAGCTAAGTGACCCTCTGAGCAAGCATCTCATCTCCTCAAGCCTCAAATTCTCCTTTGTTAAATGGGGATAATAATGCCCCCTCCAAGACTGACTTCACTCTGTTGTTACAAGGCTGAAATGGCATGAGGCTTATAAAGTACATTGGAAACTTTATGCTGTATATAAATATCATTATTATTGTTAATGTTATTCTTATTTCATTGGAAGTCAAGTGTCATTGGTAAATGTAGGTTGGCCAGCATAGATTTTTAGAAAACTTTACGGAACTTTAGCCTAGGCTTCCATTCTAAAGTAAGTTACCCAAACGAGTTCAGTCCCCACAGTAGGAATGAGTCTGTGTCCAAATTAATTTTTAAGCTCTGAATAATGTTAGGCTAGGAGTCAAGAGACCTTGGCTCAGGTGTTTGCCCTGATACTGTCCGGATGTGTGACTGAACAATTGTTTAATGTTTCCAAGCCTCGATTTCCTCATCTATAAAGTGAGGGCGGGATCACAATTTTGGAGCTTGAAGGGACTTTAAGAAGCCATCTAGTCTAACCCCTGAGGCCCAGAAAGGTGAAGAGACTTGTCCAAAGTCACACAGTAAGAACCAAGGAATTAAACCCAGCTTCCCTAATTGTTCCTTAGGCTAACGAGTTCTTACATTGATATTGGGTTTGACAAAGGTTTTTCTTTTTCTTTTTTTCCCCCCTGGATTGTTTGTTTTCTCTGCTTTTCCTTTTTCTGGCTGGGATTCTAATCCCAAAACCAGAGGTGTGCTGAAGCTGGCTCTTACCTGCTAGTCAGAGCTGTTGTTAAATTTTCAGTGTGAGCATTTACATCTTTGAAATTGGCAAATATAAATCAGGGCTTGAATTATGGTTTTGTTGATTGTCCAGACTTAATAAAGTGGTGGAGAAAATATAAATAATGTAGATTAAATGTAGAAATGTGTCATGCCATCTCTGAAGAGCAAGTTGTTAAACATTTACCAAGATACCCCTGCTAAAACCCTGAGTGCATCCAAGAGAAGAGTTTTTAAATGGATCTTCCCTTAGTGTAGCCAGTCAGTCAACAACATTAATTTGAACCTATTAAAGCTTAAAGTGGCACTAAGACTTTTGGGATACCTTATACAGCGACTGGGGAGCCTTAGATTGTAGATCTTTGTTAAAATGACAAAATCTTTTAGCTGTGGGTGGGGTGGAATATTTTTCTAGCCTCCATATTGTGATTCACAGGCTGATTTCTTGACTCCATGGAATCCCTAAATTCCCTAAGATTTACAGGGGCTGTCTTGGGTAGTAGCCACCTTTGTTTATAGCAACAAAGACAGATGAACTTTGATTGTTTTTGAACAGAATCAGAATCACAGAGGTAGAGTAGACCTTAAAGGTCATTTTGTTGAACATTCTCATTTCTAGATGAGACAAAACTGTGAACTTATTTAAAACTTCCAGCCTCTCCATTTGAACCCTCATTCTCTCTCCTCCCTTCCCTTGATGGAATCTGACCCCTCTTCCCCACTCCCACTCCCAAGATCTGATAAACGAATTCACTTGAAGTTGTGAATGACTGGTAGTACCTTAAGGTTTTGTGTTTCCAATCAGCTAAATTCAACAAACATTTAACCTTTAATTAGGAAGGGAGCCTTCAGCCAAAGGGCCGAAGCTCTGAATTTCAGTAAACAGCCAGATGGCAGAGAAGGATTTAAGACACTTATCTGGGCCTTCCCCAGACCTTGAAACCATACCCCATGGATTACCTGATCTACTCATATGTGTGACCAGCCCTGCTCGGCATCGTCATGAGTAATTTAGGTTGCGTTTTAAGACCTTAGATGGGCTGTCATTTTCCTATAGTCATCGTCATTGCATAAAGAATTTCCAAAGCAGGCTGGTGTGCCAAGGGAATGACTGGCACCAAGTTCCTGCTCTCTTAGAACTTAGTACAAGATAAAAGAGGAAGACGGTGGCAGAAATAACCAGTAAAGTCTGTGATCCCTATGACTGGATTGCACTCTTTCCTCAATGTACCTCTAGTAATACTGCCTAGCTCCAAGGCTCTTCTCAGGTACCACCTCCTCCAGGAAGCTTTCGCTGATCTTTAGGCATGTTAATGTTCCTCCGTCCTCAAATTATCTTCTCTGTCCACAAGCCACATGCCCTAAGAGAATATAAGCTTTCTGAGGGCAACCTTTTTTTCTTCTGACATTCCCAAGATGTAGCACAACACTTTATGCACAGAAGGGACTTGATAATTGTTTACTGACTGACTGACTGAATGAGTGCTAGCTGGGGACACCAAGTCAAGAACTGATCCAACTGAGGAGTGCATATTGCTTTGGGATCCATTAGTTCCCTGAGTTCAGATCTCAGTTTTCTCACTTTTAAAATGGGAACAAGGCCAATCTAGTTTTCAGGGTCATTGTGAAAATGAACAAATCGAAAACCACAGAACTTCTGGGCAAGTGAACCATGTATTTAATTAAATAAAAGTTATGGAAATACCTACTATATATTAAACATAGTTCTAGGAGCTAGGGATATAAAAATTGAAAAACAAACACAAAAATGGGCACTATTCCTTCCCTTAAGTAGTCTAAAGGGGGAGGGGAGATAAATACAAAATGTACACAGATAAATATAGCACAAGGTCTTGTGTGACAAATACTATACAAATTTAAGGAGACAGAAATCCCTTTCAGCTGGGGCTAGGGGGAAAAGAGGGAAGGAGTATTAGGAAAGGTTGTATGGAAGGGGTCGTACCTGAGTTGGGCCCTGAAGGAAGAGGAGGATTTCAATAGGCAGGGCTATGGAGGGAGTACACCCTAAGGGTGGGTGATGGTTCTCTGTGATACACAGAGGAAGGAAAAGTTAAGAAATGGCAGAAAGAGATTGGGCAGAGTTAGTAGTCCAGTTGGGGTAGAACATGGAATGCTCAAAGGGGAGAAATCTGAAATAACACTGGAGAAAAAAGATGGAGCTAGAATGAATAAATGAATGAATTAAAGATATTGATTGAGGACTATGTGCCAGGCATTTCCTACAATACTGGGGAGTGGGGTGGGTGGGGGAGTGGGGGTAGGGAGGTACAAAAATACAAAAAGGAAGGCAGTTCCAACCATCAAGAAGCTTACTTTATAGAGAAAGACAACACATAGCCAAATGATGGGAGAATCTGTTGGATTACTGGACTCAGAGAGAGGTTGAAAGAAGTATATGTGTACATAGAGTGTGGTAGGGCAGATGGTAGAATGACCTAGGTATGTGTAGATGGCAAGATGGAAGGCGAAGCATGATTTGGTGGCCCAGAATTGCCTATAATATTGCAGGTTTAGCTAAGTTTGCATTTACTTTGTTGCCAATTAGGATAGCTCAGCCCCAGAATAGGAATTCTAAAGCTGAGTGGACTGAGTGGGTAGAAATCCTTAAATACCAGGCTAAGAGGATCTGGAGGTCTTAATGGATCACAAACCCTCAACAATGTGATATGGTTGCTCTCCCTCCCCCACCAAAGCTAATTTGATCTTAAACATGTTTGAGAGAGGCATAGTATCCCATAGTAGAAAGGAAGATGCCCATTATGATCTTTCTTATCGTTTGCAGATGTTTATACACCTGATGAAAATATATCCAAAGGACTTCCTCATCCATCTGAGTAGGACATCGACCTAGTCTGTCTTTGAAACAGAGGCAACCTTATTTGTGTGGTTGTAAGAGTCAGTCCAAACCACACTGGTGAAGTATTTGAAGGTGCTGGGTTTTTTAATGCACTCCCACACTCCTCATCTCCCTGATTCCTTTCTTTTGCCTCTGGATCCAGGGCAGTCTCCTACCTGGGGGGTGGGGGGAAAAATAGGGAGCTGATAATTCATTGACAGGTAGGTGTAGGTTGAAGTATTTCCATTTGAAAAGAGAGCATAAGGAGAGGAACTCTAAGGAAAATGTGTTGCCTAACAGTTAAAAGGGCCTTACTTGATCACTACAAATGTATGGAAAGGTGACAAAAAATGAACTAGAGTTCATTAACCTCTGCCCAGCCCCATTGCCCCCCCCCATTGTTGAAATCATGTGTAAAACCCCTGATTCTTCCAAATGTTTCATGTTTGAATTTCCATCCGGTGACCTGAATTTGCCCATTTTTATGGCCAGTTGTGCCCCCACAGTCCTGTTATTATATCTGTTTTTTTCTAGTCTCACCCCACCCTGTCAAAGATGAGGCCACCATGCCTGGTTGTCTTTTGAGCTGGTCTCATGCTTTTTGTTATTCTGTAACATGAAACAGAAACCATACTGTGAAGGAGGAAGCCACAGAATGAGCCACTCTAAGGCCAGCAGGTGCTCCAGTGTACAGGGTGTGACAAATAAGAGACTCACCTGTTTGACTTTATGTAAGGCTGCTCTCCCCCACACCCTGAATGCTAATGCACAGGCTTTACCTCACTTATCCTTTCCCTTTGTCTCTGAACTCTAGAGATAGGCCTGTATTTCTAGTAAGATTGCCTCTGGAAAGGAGGCTTAATCAAGGTCACATAGGGAAGTCAATGGTCCAGACCAGAACACAGGTCTCCTAATACCTTCCTCCCCCACCCCAGCTTCCCTTTCTGCTTGATTGCTTCTGTGTCACGGTTTACAAGGAAAGAGGTCAAAGCTTACTGTTTCAGACACCGCTCTTTGCAATTGGGGAACTGGGGATTTTTAATCTGGACAGAAGAGAAAGTAATGGAAGTAGAGGAAAGCCCAGACTGCCAGCCTACCAATGGATTGTATATCTTGTCTGGGGACTAGCACCTCTTTCTAAGTCTGGAGAAATTCATGCTCAGAAGGTTGGGCCAGCTACTTCAGAAATGTGGTAGGGCAGAACTAAGAGATGAATAAAAGGGCCGAACAAAGGATAAATAAAAATAAATCACATAGCAATATTGTTTTAAGAACAACTTGGAGCAGAAAAGTAATTTTGACTATTATAAACACCTAAATTGACTACAAAGGGCATATGAAGGAAGACACTATCTGAGAAAGAACTGATAAGTAGAAGTATGAGTAGAATGATTTTACATATATCATATTTGTGTATAATGGTAGCCATCAGGTGGGGGAAGAAAAAAAGAAATTTATATAATAATGTTATATATTTAAAAGGAATCGCAGATTGTACATAGTAGGTTTGCAGTTTCATGTGCAATCATCTTTTTTATTGTACCATGTTATGGAAATGCTTGTGTCATTCTAGAAATTAAAAATAAAATAAAATTTTAAAAATAAGTAAGAGAATTGGGTGAGGAAGACTCTAGTCAAAGTTAGGTGGTGTAAATTTGTCGTGTAGCTAACTAGCCAGTATGGTTCTCTGATGTTCTTCAGGGCTTCCAGTGTAGGAACTTACTCAGGGTTGGGATTTAACAGCAGTTTTTAACTCACATTTATGTAGTTTTAGAGAACATTTTCTTCACAAACACCTCTTGAGGCAGGTAACATAGTTACTTTAGCATCACCTTTTTCTAGGTAAAGAAATACAGGTAGAGGGAGGACAAGTCATTTGCCTGGGGATACCCAACTAGCAAGTCCCATGGTGGGATCTGAACCTGTGTCTCTTAGTTCAAAATCCAGCCTACACCAGACTGTCTCCAGGCTTTTCCTTGTATTTTAGAGAATAGATACCAAAGTTAAAAAAATAAACCGCCTGAGCTGGATGCTCTAAAAATGTGGTCCCTTTCTATGCAACATGACTGAGGTGAAAATGTATTTAATAGGAATGTACGTGTAGAACCTGTATAAGATTGCATGCTGTCATGGGGAGGGAGTGGAGAGGGAGGGGGGAAGGAGGGGGAGGGAAGAGAAAAAATCTAAGATATATGGAAGTGATTACAGAGAACTGAAAACAAAATAATTTAAAATTTTAAAAAATAAAATAAAATAAAAATTAAAATGTGGTCCCTGTTAAAGATTGTCTTGACTCTGCCAGAGAAGTGAGAAGCATCTCCAGTGATAGTCCAAAAGCACTTCCTGTTGAAAGAAACATGAATGGAGCTCCTTAATAGCAGGAACATAAACCAGACACTTCCAGGAAGGCTGAGAGGCAGGGCTCCCTATGAACCAGACTCCTAGTTTTTAGACTTAACACAAATATGATGTTTGTTTTTGGGACTGAAGGACAGACCCAAGCCAGGAAAGTGGCATTTCCCAGAAATCAAAGGACTGGTTGTACTGCCAGGCTGTGTCACTGCTTTTAATAGACTAGTCCCTGGAATGGTTGTACATGGACTCTGTTTAGGAGGGGCTTCCCCAAATGTTGTGATAGAGGAAGAAATGGGCATAAATTTAGCTTTCTTTATTTGCTCTCTAGTTCTGTTAAAGGGAAAATTGTTTGCAAACACTCCTATGTGACCTTGACCTGCCTCTCTGAGCCTCAGTTTAACTAATCCATAAAGTAAAAGGGTTAACCTAGATGATCTCTGAGGCCCCTTTTGGCTTGAAGATGCCATGAGTAAACTGAACCTGATTTAAATTGGAACTCCAAAACTTATTGACTGTGTGACCATGGTCGAATCTTTTCACATCTCTGAATATCAGCTTCTTCATCTGTAAAGTAGAGCTAGTTGTACTTGCACTGTCAGCTACTAAAGGACTCTTGTAAGGAAAGTGCTTTGCAAACCTTAAAGCACCATCCAGAGGAGATCTCTTCTTCTTTTCTGTCTGCTCCTCCTTTTCTGCCTCCTCTATCTCCTTCTTCTCTTCCTCTTTTCTCCTTTTTCTCCTCTTTCTCTTTTTCCTCCTTCATTTCCTCTTCTCTTTCTCTTCTATCCACTCTTTCTCTTCTTTCTTCTTCTTCTCCATTTTCTCCTTCATCTCCTCCTTCTACTTATCATCATCATCATCACCACCATCATCACTGGCATTAGCTTGTATGGCAGGAGATGTGGGTTCTAAAATCTTGCTCTTTAACTTGCTGGTTTGTCTGGGAAAAATCACCTAAATTCTCTGGGCCAGTTTCCTCTTCTATTAAATCAGGGATTCTGAACATTTTTTGCATCTGGACCCATTCAGCAGTCTACTGAAACCTATGGGCCCTTTCTCAATATAATGTTTTTAAATGCATACCATAAAATATATAGGATTACAAAAGAACCAAATATGTTGAAATATATGTATAAAAATTTTTTTAAAAGCAAGTTTGTGAGTCTCCTGGAATCAATCCATAAACCTGAACCCCTGGTTAAGAGCCCTTTTGTTGAAAGAATGATAACCCCCATATGTAGATTTATGCCCAGAATTTTAGCCCTCTTGTTCCAGCTGCCCTGTGGATCTCTCCTCTTGGATGTCCTGCCAGAACCTCAAACTCAAAGTGTCCCTAACTGAGCTTTTCCTAGCTAAGTGATCATTATTCTCAGTTCTAAAAATCCTTTGATTCCCAGAGTGCTTCTGGGTGCTGCTAAAACAGCTAAGTCATAAGAAGGGAGAAGGAAAAAAATGGAGGAAAAATGGAAGAGCATAGGATCAGAGTTTTAGCACTAGAAGGGACCTTCAGGGCCATCCTTCTAATTTTATAGATGAGGAAACTAAGGCTCAGAGAGGTGAAAGCAACTTGCGTGTGGCTAAGTATGTGAAGTAGAATTTGAACCCAGGCCTTTCAGACTTCAAGTCTAGCATTGCCTCTTCTATAAGAGAAAAATAAGGGAAGGGAGAAGTGAAGGAAGAGGGAGAAAAGGAAAAGGATGAGGGATGACATTGGCAAGGTGACCCAAACCATCGCCTCAGGGACCACTCAAAGGCACCTGTTTCATACACCACCTACCCTATCCTGGGAATTTCGACGTACAAGCCCATAGTGCTTGTCAGTGTGCCAACACCCAATAAATCAGAGAACCTGGTTCTGCTACTTACTACCTGTGTCCCTCTCTCTGGACCTCAGTTTATTCATCTGTCAAATGAAGGGATAAACAGTTCTACCTCTAAATCCTGTGATCCCATCATTCTATGCTCCCTCAGACTGTCAGGGTTCCCAGACTGGCATCCAGAATAGATGCTGTGCCACCTTTCTATAATATTAATTGGATCTTCCCCATCAATTAATAGGCCTCAAATACCTTTGTTAATTTCTATTGAGGCACTGGGTCAGAGGATCCTACCCTCCAGCTTTGAAAAGTGTAAAATACTCTGAGGTGAGGTTTTACTTTGGGACTTACTCATTGGAAATATTTGTCGACAATGAGACTCTGGGCAGCACTTAGGATCCCCACCTCCACCCCAACCCCCTGGCTTTGAAAACCCGGATGTTGGTGCTTCTCTCTCCTGTAACTATGTATCTATGTGTGGTCAGTTATCTGTCTGTTGATCTGTGATGTATGTATTGCTTATGGTCAGACAGTTGGAAGCCCTGTCTGTTGGTTGATCTTTGTTTCTCTGTATTTTCTCTGAAGTTCAGGGTGCTGATTTTTTCCTCTGGACCAAGTGAATGATATATATGCTTGATTAGAGTGATTGTTACCCCTCAATAGTTGATTTCCTTTTAAAAAAGCAGATGTAAGAAGATGTACAGCAGGCCCTCCTGTGTATGTTGGGGTCCTTGGTGTTACAGCTTCCTTAGCTTGATGCTGCAAGTTTTCCACCGTTCGATGGCAAGATACCTATTGCCTCCAGACTCTGTGTCACAGTTACTGATGACCTAGAAAAGAAAATTTGTGCCACAAAAGCCTTTGGCCCTATGAGATAATTCAATATCAGAAGCTGATATTTTATCAGTGGAAATGACATTGAAAAAGATGCATTGCCATCTGCCATGGGGCCTTTCCAACTGACTTGGAGCTGAAATCTTCCATATGTGTTATCTTCCCCATTAGAATGGGAGCTCTATGAGAGGAAGGGCTGTCTGACTTTTCTATTTGTATCTTTTATACATAGTAACCACTTAATAAATGGATTAGTTATTCATTCATTCATAAACTACAGATGACTTGCCAGTCTGCATTAGTAGAAGGAGTTCCCTATCCCGATTAAATCATTGACATAAGAAAAATTACTAGATTGACTTGGAAATGAGCCACCCCATGTAAAGCAACAGACTTCAATTTAATTTTGCATGAATCTCCTGGTAGGACTGGCCCTGGACAAAACAGTGAAAGATGATGGCACCGAGCCAGGCCTTTTTGTGCCTTCCTCCTTTTCCCAGATGCATCAGATGCAGGACTAACCATTGCTGAACCCTAATATTAGTTTGTTTTCCCTGAGTAGATCCCCTGCTCACAACCTTCTCCCCTGCAAACACAGAAGACTCTAATGAATTGTTGACTTTCTATCTTCTTTGTGGGAGGCAGCTAGATAAATGTGTCCAGACAGAGGTAGCAGAGTTGAGTGGAAAACATGCTGGACTTGGTGTCAGAAGACCTGCGTTCAAATTCAGATTCTGATATTTTTACTACTTATGTGGCCTTTGGATAGGTCACTCTATTTCCCTTCCCTTCAGCCACCTTATCTAGGGTCTTTTCCAACTTGAAATCTGAGCTCATAAAATATGAGTAACCTAAATTAATTTACAGATTTAGTGCTATACCAATTAAACGACCAAGAAGTTACTTTATAGAACTAGACAAAATAATGACAAAATTCATGTGGAGGAACAAAAGGTCAAGAATTTCAAGGGAAATAAAAAAAATCAGAATGAAGGAGGCTTATTAGCATCATCAGATCTCAAGTTAGGCTATAAAATGGGAAACATCAAAACCGTTTGGCATCAGTTTAAAAAACAGAAAATTTGATCAATGAATCAGACTAGACACCTAAGACCCAGAAGCAATCAAACATAATAGCTTAATGGGTAGTAAACATAAGTACACCAGCTACAAGGATAAAGACTCCTCCCCCAACAAATGCTGTTGGGAAAATTGGAAAGCATTTTGGTAAAAATTAGATGTAGACCAGCATCTTACATCACATGCCTTAAGTGTCAAATTGACATCATTAAAAAAAAATTAGAGGAGGGTAGAAGAAGTTACTTGACAAAACTATGGCTAGAATTTTTAAATAAGCAAAGGATAGCTATGATCATAGGAGACAAAATGGGCAATTTTCATGTTATAAAACTGAATAGCTTTTACACAAGCAAAATCAGTACAATTAGAAGTAGGGATAAGTCATTGTGGTAAATACCTCTGATAAGGCTGCATATCTAAAATTTATTGGAAATTGTTGTAAATTGAAAAGAATGAGTCATTACTTAATAGATGGTGAAGGAAGGGAGCAAACGTTTATGAAGGGTCTGCTCTGTACCAGGTACTGTGCTCAGTGCTTTATGAATAGCAAAGGATGTGAACAGTTTTTAAAAGACTTGCAAGCTCTCAACAATCAAAGCAAAGAATCCTCCAAAACTCTACTTATAAAGGAAATTAAAATCAAAACAACACTGAATCCTCATTTAATACCCAGCAACCTGGCAAAGATGCAAAAGATGGAACTAATGAAGGTTGAAGAAGGATAGAGACATTAATGCTTTATTGGTGGAGCTGTGAATTAGGATAACCATTTTGGAAAGCAATTTGTAATTAGGCAAACAAAAGTGGCTGAACAATTCATACCATTTGACCCAGAGATTCCCCTTTTGAGGCATGTGCCCGAAGGAGGTTATTGATGAAATGAAAGTCCCCATATACACCAAAATATTTATAGAAACATTTTCTGTGGTAGTACATAACTGGAAATAAAGTAAATGCCCGTTGATTAGTGAGATGGCTAAACAAATGTTACTGTGCTACAAGAAATGAAAAATATGATGACTACAGAGAAGCATGGAAAGACTTACATAAACTAATGTAGAATGAAGTAAGCAAAGCCAAGAGAACAATATATGCAGTGACTTATGCCAATGTGAATGAAAAGAGCATTCACCATAAAACAAAACACAAAATGATGCAGAATTACAAAGAACGAACGTCCCCAAAGAAGAAATATGAAAAGACACTTCTCCCTACTCCTTTGAAGAGAAGCATGTGTTTGGGGATGTCTATGAGTTTGAAACATTGAAAAAATTGGTAGATTTTTTTCAATGTATTGATAAATTTGGGGGATTTTTTTCTTACTTTTAAAAAAATTCCTTGTTGTAAGGACAACTTTACGGGAGAGTGAGTTGAAAGAATATAGGAGGAAACAGACAATGTAAAACAAAAGATATCAAATATGTATAATTTAAAAAATAAACACAAAGAAAAATTTTGAAAGTTCAAAAGGGGATATAGACGGTGTTCTGTTGTCACTGCTATATGGAAGTACTCTTTGCTCCAGTGACAGTGACCTCCTTTGCTATTCCAAGGAAAAGATCCTCCATCTCTTGACCCTAAGCATTTTCTTTAGCTGTCTCTCATGTCTTGAATGCTTTCCCTCTTCATTTCTGCCTCCTGGCTTTCCTGGCTTCCTTAAAATCCCATTTTCTAAAGGAAGCCTTTCCCAGTCCCTCAATTCTAGTGTTTCCCTCTTTTAATTTTTTTCCTATTTATTCTCTATATAGCTTGTTTGTACATATCTGCTTCCTTGTTGAATCCCCCATTAGATTTTGAGCTCCTTGAGAGTAGGAATACTGTTTGCCTCTTCTTGTAACCCAAGCACTTACCACATGGTAGACATTTAATAAACGTTTGTTGACCCACTGAATTACACAATCATTTAAAATGTGACATGATCACAGTTTCACATACCACCCTCTTGTTCTTTATGTATTGAAATACTTATGTTTCTTAATGATTGTTATGGTCATTCTCTTTAAAAGGAAATTTTTAAATGGGAAAATGTGGTTTCAAAATGTAATGCCACTTTTTTCCCTTCTAAATACTATCTTATTTCTTCCAATTACATGTAAAGATATTTTCAACATTCATTTTTTAATAAGATTTTGGGTTCTAAATTTCTGATATATGTTATACATGTGTGATCAATGTCATTTTTTTAACAAAAAAACCCCCAAAATGTATCAACAAAATCTACTTTGATATTAAAAAAGAAAGAAAAGGAAATGTGAATTTAACCAATTTGGATTTTTCAATTTACAGTCATAAAATTGGTAAAGTTGACAAAAGATGAAAATGTTGGAGAGACTGTGGGAATGTAGGCACACCAATGCTTTGTTGGTGGAACTGGGAGGTAGTTCAACCATTCTGAGAAATAATTTGAAATTTTAGTCCTCAAATCATTAAATTGAATGTGCCCTTTGACCCAATGGTACTACTACTAGACATGCCCCAGGGAGGTTAAAGACAGATGGAAAGTTCCCATGTTTACAAAAAAATTTATAGCGACACTTTTTATAGTAGCAAAGAGTTGGGGAAAATCTGGATGCCCATCAGCTGGCTGAATAACTTATGCTGTATCAATGTAGTGGAATATTATTACACTGTAAAAAATGATGGACCTAAAGAATTCAGAGAAATTTGGAGAGACTTCATAAACTCATTCAGAGCGAAGTGAACTGGACCAAAAGTACAATTCACATGATAGCCAAAATTATGTAAAGGAAAACAACATCGAAAGACTTTAGAACTCTTATCAATGTAATGACAATCATGACTTTAAGACTTATGGTAAAATATTCCTGCCTTCAGTTGAGAGAGAAGTGGTGACCTAGAGGTATAGAATAAGACATAAATGATCAGATATGACCAATGTGTTGATTTGCTTTACTTGACTGTAATTATAAGGGAAGTATTTATGGCAGAAATAGAGAGGAATGTCAGTCAATGGGAAATAAGAATACATATAAAAAGGAAGATAAGATATTTTAAAACAGAATTATTTATGTATTTGATCAAAAATATTTCTAATGTAATTCATATATATTTTTAAATTTTGTATGAATGACATATTTGCACTTCTGTTTTCTAAGGAAAAAATATCAAATCAATAAGCATTTATTAAATGTTTATAATATTCCAGGCACTGCGCTAGGAGGTGGGTATACAAATACAGGCAAAAAGAAAGAGAATCCCCTTCTCAAAGAGCTCACATTCCAAAGGGGGCAGACAAAACAGAAAAAGGAGCTAAAAGCAAGAGAAGACAGGAGAAAGGTATCTCCACTGGGGGTGGGGGTCAGGGGAGTCATGGCGGAAGAGTCCAGAGTGAGATTATTGTTGTTGTGTTTGCCCTTTGTTTTCAAAGAGGACCATGACATCAGGAAGGTGATGCCATGACTTGCAAGTGAATTGGATTTAAGCGAGGGAGGGCTGTGCAAAGTCACCAGCCTCACTTTCTCCTCTGGAGCCATCTGGGTCCAGTGGCAAGATACAGATCAGAGCTAGGAGAAGAAAGAAGGGCCCTTCCATGAGATAGAGGTTCAAGGTGAAATTCATGGATGAGAGATGGTGATTACTGGAATAGAAGGATCTTCAGGGTAAGAAGGTGACTGGAGGAGAGGGTGAGAAGATTCGAGATGAGAAGGCAGCTAAGGCATATGGTGAAGTACGGGTCATGTTAGAGTCTGGTAGTAAGTTAAAAAGAGTTGGGGAAGCAGAGTTTAGTGCTAGATGAAACATGATAATTGAAGGCCCTCATTTTAGAAATGAGCAGACTGGGGCCAGAAAACTGAAGTGGCTTGCTCAGGGTAAAGATGAGAATCTCAGGTTCTTGCTACTAGTACCATGTTCTTTGTAATTCACAAGATTGAAATAAAAGAATGATGGATGCATCCCATGATCAAACATAGCCTACCACCTTTCCTCCCAAACCTGACTTCCTAACTTCTCTTGCCCTATTGATAGCAAAAGATGTCCTTTTAAGAAGATGTCCTATTAAAAGACAGCATGGCATAGTGGGAAAGGGTGTTGGCCCCAGAGTTAGGGTCAAATTCTGACTCTAATGCTTACTCGTTGTGTAGTCTTGTTTTTCTCAGCTTTCTCATCTGTCAAATGGTAATACTAATGCTTGTGATATCTCACATGGTGGTTGAGGAAAGTGCTTTGTAAACCTTAACGTACTACATGTTGATGTGATCTGTTATTACTCTTTTCCCAGGCTTGACCCTTCTGGATTACATTTAACTCACCTTCATGAACAAACAGTGGCCAAGTCCTCCCATTTCTACTTCTTAAACATTTCTAGAATTTTCCATTTATGCTCACCATGTCCCTATATTAACTGTTACTTCTCACCAGCACCATTGAAATTGTCTTATTGGTCTGCTTAACACTTTGGTTGTTGTTCAGTCATTTTCAGTTGTGTCTGATTCTGTGACCCCATGTAGGGGTTTTCTTGGCAAAGATACTGGAGTGGATTGCCATTTCCTTCTCTAGCTCATTTTACAGATGAAGAAACTGAGGTAAACAAGGTCAAGTGACTTGCCCAGAGTCACATAATTATTCTAAGTGTCAGAGGCCAGATTTGAACTCAGTAGGATGAGGCTTC
The DNA here is from genome assembly GCF_028372415.1 of Notamacropus eugenii. Taxonomy (NCBI): domain Eukaryota; kingdom Metazoa; phylum Chordata; class Mammalia; order Diprotodontia; family Macropodidae; genus Notamacropus; species Notamacropus eugenii. The sequence goes on along the minus strand of NC_092872.1, from coordinate 592,647,138 downwards.
CTGACTCCAGATCCAAGCTACTATCCATCTACTGCACCACCTAGTTTCCTAATACTTTTGTCTCCTTTCTAACCCATCCTTCATTGTATCACTAAAGTAATCTTTCCAATATGAAGCTTTCATCAGACCTCTCATATTTAAAAAATTCTACTAGATTCCCCACTATTCCAAAAGACAAGTGAAAACTCCTCAGTGTGGCATTTAAGGATCCCCATAACTTGAGGTCCCCCTTTCTAGCTACATTTCATTCTCTGTTGCCCCTCTCAATTAATTAACCAACTAGTAAGTACCCTCGTAAGTTGGAAATCAGGAGGAAGTGCTTTCTAGGCACAGGCAATGCATAGGTATGGGGATAGGAAATGAGATGTTATATGTGAAAAACAGAGAGAAGGCTAATTCAGCTGGATCACAGAGCACCAGTGATGTCTAGTGAGGATGGAGTGAAACACCATGTCATGTTGCTTAGGGCTTTAAAAGCCAAAAAAAAAAGAGTTAATATTTGATTCTAGAGGAAATAGGGCATTGTAATGCTATTTAGAGAGTTAGAGATCTTCCCCAGCCATTGATGGACCTGCCCATTAAAGGAAGCTTGATTAGGGGAGGCCCACACCTTTTATTAATTTCTAGTGCACTGGTTCTCAAGGGTTGAGATGTCCTCTGACTCTAAAAAGTGGATAAGTACTCTGAGGTAAGGTTTTACTTTGGGGCTTACTCATTGGAGGTGTTTGTTTGGCCAGAGGAGACTCTGGGCAATGCTAAGGAGCCCCTCTCCTCTTACACCCCTTTATAGTCAGACAGTTATCTGTCTGTTGATCTGTGATATATGGATTGCTTATGGTCAGACAGTTAGAAGCCCTGTCTGTTGGTTGATATTTGTTTCTCTGTTTCTATTTTCTCTGAAGTTCAGGGTGCTGACTTTTCCCCCTGAACTAAGTATATATATGTGTAAATATATGTGTTTGATTAAGGTGATTACTGACGCCCCAAAAGTTGCTTTCCTTTCAGAAAAGCAGATCTAAGAACCTGTGATAGCAGGCCACCCTGGATATGTCAGAGTGCTTACTTTTACAGGAGCTATTAGCACTGATGGAGTGATTTGCGGACTAGTTGGTGTTTAAGGGAAATGACTTAGGCAGCAGTATGGATGATGAGCAGTTGTGATGAGAAACTTGAAGTGGTGAGGCCAGCCTGGGGGTTGTTGCAAAATAAGCGAGAAGTAATGATGGCATCAAGCAAATTGTTAGTTGTGTGAGTACAGATAAGGGGCCTGATACAAGAGATGCTGCATGCAAAGGTCAAAGCGGTGGGATTTGGCAAGCGGTTGGAAATGTGGATTGGGAGAGATGGAGGAATCCAGTATGATCCTAGAAGGATAGTTGTACTTTTTGACAGAAGTGGGGAAATTTGGAAGAGGGGAGGGGCAGGGGAGGAAAAGAATGCATTTAGTTTGAGACAAATCATCTTATATCTTATAGATACTTATATATATATATGTATATACATGTGTGTGTGTGTGTGTGTGTGTGTGTATTACCTCCCATAATACCTTGAGGGTAGGCATACTTTCGTGCTTTTGTTTTTTTACTTTTATATCCTCAGAGCCTAACACATGACCTGGCTCATAATAGGCATTTAAAAAATACTTATTGAGCAATTGATGCTATTTCCCTTCATGTACTCATCTCTAGAAAAGCTGCATTACTCACCATTCCCTGACCTAGTCCTGATGTTTTCAGCTGCTGTATATGGTCCCCTATTCCTGCAATGGCAGTTGTAGGCATGGGAAGAAGGAGGAACACAGGATCAAGATGGAAGAGTCTTTACATCATCTCATCTTATACCAGAGAGGAACTTCCCTCTTCACCATCTTTAAAGGTGGATTTTGAAAAAGTCTTTTTGGAAAAAGACTTCTAAGAGAGAATCTATTATTTTCTGAGGCAACCCCTTGAATTTTTGGACAGAATCTCAGTTAGTAACTAAGAGCCCATCCCACCCAACTTATACCTGAGTAAGAATTAGCTGTCATGGAAAGGGAGCGGAATTTGGAGTCAGAGAACATTTAAATCCACCTCTGATGTTTATTACCAAGTCATTAAATTTCTTTGAGCCTCATTTTCCTCAACTATAAAATGAGGGAGTTGGACTAGGGGACCCTGAGGTCCTTTTCAGCTGTAAAGCTAGGATCCTATCATCTTTGGCCCAAGGGCCACTAATGAAGAGGAATCCACCCCCTCCTCATTGGCAGTTAAGTGGCATTGTGGGTAGAATGCTGGACCAGGAGTCAGAAAAAGACCTGAATTCAAATCTAGCCTCACACACTTACTAGCTGTGTGATCACGGGCAAGTCACTTAAATTCTCTTAGCTTCCTCATCTGTAAAATAGGGATATAATAGCACCTACCTCTCAGGGTTTTTCTGAGGAAAAAATGAAATGTTTGTAAAGTGCTTTGCAAACCTTAAAACACTATATAAATGCTAGCTGGCATATTATTATTATTTATTATTATTACTTCTTGATGCTGCCTATTCCACTTTGAATGGTTCTCATTGTTAGGGCAGCTAAATGGTGCAGTAGATAGAATGCAGGACCTAGTCAGGAAGACTCATCTTCCTGAGTTCCAATCTGGCCTCAGACATTTACTAGCTGGGTGACTCTGGGCAAGTCGCTTAACCTTGTTTGCCTCAGTTTCCTCACCTGTAAAATGAGCTGGAGGAGGAAATGGCAAACCCTCCAGTGTCTCTGCCAAGGAAACTCCTAATGGCGTCATGAAGAGTTGGATATAATTGAAAACAAACAATAAAAATTGTTAGAAATTTTTTCCTTTCATGTTGTCCAAATGTGCTTCTTTATGTCATCTACTAACTGCTCCTGATTTTGTTCTCTGAGACCTGCAGACCAAGTGTAATCTCTCTTCTGCACAAACGCCCTTGAAATCTTCAGAGACAGCTATTCTGTCTCCCCTTGCCAAGTGTTTTTCTCCATCTGGTCCACATTTGGCTGACTAGAGAGTGACCTCACCATCTTGGTCATTCTCTTCATCCAATTTATTAATGTCTTTCCTGAAAAATGATGTTCAGAACTGAACACGTTTCTTCAGATATGGGCTGACCAGGGCAGAGAGGCTGTCACTTCTTTACTCTTGGACAGCATACCTTTTTGCAGGCCATTTAATGTTATATTTGCTTTTTTGGCTGCTGTATCACATTGTTGGCTTGTGTTCAACTTACATGGTTTGAAGTCCACTAAAACCCCTAGATCTTTTCTTGTGATCTGCTATCTAGCCACATTTCTGACATCTTTTATTTGCAAAGTTGAGTTTTTTGAACGCAAGCATAAGAATTTAGATTTATCCCTGTTAAATTTCATCTTATGTGATTCAGTCCAATGTTACATACCTTGTTGAGATCTTTTTTAGATTCTCATTTTGTCATATGTTTACTATTCCTCTTAGAGTTATAGCAGGAGGGAAAGGATAAGTCAGCAAAAGATACAGAGAAGAATTGTTCTTGGAGGTGGAAAGAGATCCATGACAATGGAAGCCAAGGAAGGAGAGAAATATCTAGAAAAAAGGGGGTATGCCCCACAGAGATCAAGGAAGATGAGAGGCAGCTGGGTGACATAGTGGATAGAATGCTGGGTTTGGAAATAGGAGGATGGGAGTTTGTATCCAGCCTCAGATCCTATGTAACCTTGGGCAAGTCACTTAGCCTGTTTGCCTCAGGTTCCTTACCTTAAAAATGGGGATAATAATAATACCACCTACCTCTCAGATGAGAATCATGTGAGGTAATACCTGTAACATGCTTTGCACAATGCCTGGCATACAGTAGGTACTATATAAATGCTAGCTATGATTATCTCTTGGTTGTTCCACCAAAGAAAAGAAAGTGGATGAAACAGGCAAGTGAAAATAGTGGGGGACAAGGGTGGTTAGGATGGCCTAGCACAAAACCTTAGACTAGACAGTGACTGGCTGATAGAGGGCACAGTAATATAATGGGGGGCAAAGTGATGGTCATCTCTACCATGATATTCTCTCATTGGGAAATCTGGACAGTCTTTCTCTACTGTGACCATTCTTAAGAATGCAGAGTATTGCTAAGGCAATGTGTAAGTGCTGAGCTGCCCAAAGTTCCAAAAATGCATCACTGGACACATGTTTTAGGCCCCTAAATATGCCTTGAGGCAGAATAGGATTACAAAATTTACAACTGGAAGGGACCTCAGAAGTCAGGACAAATAAAGAAATTGAGGCCTTATAGATTTAAGTGATCTGTCCAAGGTAACACAGGTTATAAAATAAGCATAATAATCCTTTGCCTACTTACTTAACAGGGTTGCTGTGAGGAAAGTACTTTGTAAACCTGAAAATGCTATACAAATAAGAATACTTTGTTAGTAAGTAGCAGAGCAAAGGTCTTATGACCCCTCTTCACATTCAAACTGATCTACTAGCTGCTTCCCTGATTCAAAATCTCTTTTTCCATTTCTGTGGCTTTGTACAACTGATCCCCAGGCCTGGAATGCATTCCCTCCTCACCTCTGCCTCTTCAGCTCAGCTCAGCTGCTACCTCCTACAGGAAACCTTCCATGGTCCCGTCTAGTTATTAGTCAAATCACCTTTGGCTCTGAAATCCCCCCATACTCACTTAGCTGCGAACACGTCCTTCCTCCCAGTGAGTAGAATGTGAGATCCTCATGAGCAGGGACTATCTGGTTTTTTGTCTTATGTGCCTGACACATAGTAGGCCTTGAACAAATGTATGCTGAATTCAATTGTTATGGAATCTATCCCTTCTCCTGCTCCCCCCTCCCCTCTCCTGTTGGCTCTCCTCTGGCTGATTTGATTTCCAGCTGTGCTGCAAGGAATGTTTCCCAGATGTTGCATTCCTATTTGGTTTTTCCTCATTTGTATTAAAGGCAGAATCTGCAGCCCAAATAATCACCTCAGTCTGTGAAAGCGCCATAGAACGGACTCTCTAAATGAAGACAGCCCACACCGACTCCCACTTTTCCCTTCATTACTCACTGGCCCTCCTCCCCCTCAATTTGCTCCCAGTGAGTGGCTTACCTTACTTAACCCTCTTCAACAAAGTCAGGTGAATCTTCAGAATCTCAATTCCCAGCTGCTCCTCTCTGGCAACTCTGCTATTTTATGTCTAACCACCCCCCCACCCCCACCCCCATGCCAACTCCTCTTTTTTTCACTCTTTGCTCTTTATTTTCAGATATGACCTCAGCTCGGCCCTCCCTTTGCTGCTTCTTCTAGGTGATTGTGGACTCATGATTCCCCTAGCATCTTATCACTGGAAACTGGTCTCTCCAACTTTGGGGCTGTTCTATAATTAGGTGGCCTGGTGGGTGGCTGCAGGATGGATTAGAAGAGCCAAGGAAATGAAGTGATTTCTGGCCTAATAGAAAGACTCAGGTCTCTCTCAACCTTCTTTCTCATTCCTACCCTACTAGTCAGGACTTGATATTCTTGTCACACTGGGATCTGATTCAGCAGACATTAATTAAGCACTTACTATATGCAGGGTTAGAGGCAGCATGGGGTAGTAGCTAGAGAGCCAGCCTTGGGATTAGAAAGACCTGAGTTCAAGTCTCACTTCTGACACATACAGGCTGTGTGACCCTGGGCCAGTCATGTAAGCTATCAGTGCTCCAAGAGTCTGTCTAAGACTGAGTGGCAACAATAACAGTAGCTAACATTTGTGTATATTTGATCTTCACAACAACCCCGGCCGGTAGGTGCTATTATTATTCCCATTTTACAGATGAGGAAACAGGTTAACAGAGGTTAAGTGACTTGCCCAGGGTCACACAGCTAGGAAGTGTCTGAAGTCAGTTTCAAACTCAGGTCTTCCTGGCTCCACATAGGAATGTAAACAGCTTAACTTTATGGAGTCCCTGGGATTTCTCTTTCACGTTTAACTTTCAATGCTTCTCTTGAGTCTTGTGTTTGAATGTTAAAATTTCCATTTAGCCCTGGTCTTTTCATGAGGAATGTTTGAAAGTCTTCTGCTTCATGAAATATCCTTTTTCTCCCCCTGAAGGATTATATTCAGTTTTACTGGGTAGGCTATTCGTGGTTTTAATCCTAGCTCCTTTGCTTTCTGGAATATCATATTCTAAGTCCTCTAGTGCGTTAACGTGGAAGTTGCTAAATCTTGTGTGATCCCCACTGTGGCGCCTTCATCTAGCATCAGCAAAGAATACCCCGTGATCTCTTTCTGACTCCTTCTGTCAGATTGTTTCTGGGCTGAGAGCTTTCAAAGCTGCTGCTGCTAAGGTAACTGCTTCCAAGGCCCACCACAACTATTACTGTGCTCAGTCAAGCCACTACTTGGGTGACACAGCCCTTTCCTGCTGACCTTCTAAGTCATCTTAGACTGGAAAAATGTTGGCTCTGTCCCCAAAATTTGATTTGAAGAATTATTTTAAAGTTGTTTGAATGAGGATATTGGGAGTATTCAGCTGGTTTGCTGCCTGTCCTTGGCCATCTTGGTTCCACCTCCCTCCCTCTCCTCTCCCCCCAACTTCCCCTGCCCCCCCCCCCCCCCCCCCTTGAGCTGTAAGCTAGGGATTCTATGAGGTAGAGGTGAGAAGAGAGTGCATTCCATAGGTGAGCACTTGTACAAAGGCACAGGGGTAAGAGATTTATTTGGGCCCAACAGGCATTTTAGGATCATCAGATTTCAGTTTAGAAGGACCTGATAGATCAAGTTCAGCTCCTTCATATTTACAAATGAATCTGATTCCGACTTGCTCCATATCATACAGGTAGAAGGAACAAAATTGAGATTCAGATCAGGCCTTCGGACACCAGGGCCCGCATCGTTTTCATTATACCACAGCTATCTCTTTGATTGTCTAAAATTATGGATATGATCTTGACTTCCTTTTTAATAATTCATAAGCATGCTGTCCCCCCTCCCCTTGTTCTCCTGACAGCCTGGAGGAAGTCTAAGACTTCGAAGGATCCATGAAGATGGGGAGGGGAAAAGGAGAGGAAGATAGGTACAGGCTTAAAAGAAATGATGATCTTAATATCAAAAACTCTGGAGAGACACAATCCGTATTTCTGGGAAAAACAGGAGAAGAAAATGGAGCAGACAGCTGGTGAATGTGGACAGATTTTCTGTTGCTAATCGTCCCGGTCCACTGCTTATCCAGAAATGCTTTGGAAATCATTTGACTCCTCAAAGGTGGGCCAAAAGTCACTGAACAAGTTAATCCCTTTATCAAAACTCTCCTTCTTCCCTCAAACACGGAGTTAAGAAAGTTCTATATCTGGGGAAAATAAATAAATAAAAGTCGTAGCAAAAATAGCCCTGGCCGCCTGGCCCTTGCCAATTTCTCATTTCCTCCTGTGAGAAGCTTTCTCCAGTGCAGCTGCCCCTGGAGAGTGTGGAGGGCAGTTAGAACAATGTGAGCAGTGCGGCCAGCCGGAGGTTCCCGGGGAAGCACAGCTGGGCACATATTTTTGGCCCCCAAAGAAGTGCCTGGAGGCGGAATAATCTTCCAAGTTTCAGAAACATAAGTGTCAACAAAAGTTTTGTTGCTCCCTCACTTGGAGACATGTAGGAAAGCTGTGGCAAATTCAGAACACATATGTACCTCCAGGCCAACATTTTCAGACGATGGGAGCATCAGACACACCCTCGTGACCCATTTTCAAACCCCATCTCCCTCAGGCCAGCCCTAATTCTTTATGTTTTCGTTGGAGGATCTCCTAACACTGAGAACATGGAAGTCAAGCATCCAATTTGTTATTCTCATCTTTCCACCCCTCTCTTAGTGTCTCTGTCTCGTTTGGATTGGAATTTCTGAAGGGGAAGGAGAGACCCGTCTACTTATTTTTATGTTACTTACAGAGAACTCAGCATTACTCTACTTACAGAGAACTGTCTGCATTTCATGGCAGTGAGTGTTGTTAATCAAAGTCATCACCTCCCCCATTTAACTGGCTTCCCTTTCTGACTTCCTTATTCTGACTGAAGTTCCACCATTCTCCCAGACACTTTGGCTCCTAACTCTGAACACATCCTTGTTCCTTCATCTCCCATAGTTCCCACATCTCCCATAGTTCCCACATCCAAGCAATTGACATGTCCTGGTGACTTTTCTTACCCAACATCTATTTCCTTTTCATTCCAGTGGTCATTACCTTTAAAAGCTCCTACCTGTATTAGTAATACATCCTATTCAGTGGCTTTCCTGCCCTGAAGTCATTCATTAGACCAGTCAATATCAGATTCATCAGACAAAAATGTCCCAAATGCTTATTTCCATCTTTATACATTTCTTTGCTCATGCAGCTCATTGCTTCTCACCATGACTCTTTCCCTCTACTTATCCAAACTCCAAGTATTTGCTGAGTTGATTATAAATGTATAACATAGTGATGGACACTGAGAGGTGATACAAAAGCGTGTTTGAAAAAACATGAGAAAACAAATACTTGTTCTCTAGGAGCTTAAAATCCAGTTGGGGAAGAGATTATATATAATGTATATATATACACATATATACATACATATAGGTATATATACACATACATATGTGCATATACGCATACATGTATATATTATGCAAATATATATTTTGTTCAATCATTTTTCATTTGTATCTAACTCTTTGTGACCCTGTTTAGGGATTTCTTGGCAAAGATACTGGAGTAGTTTGCCATTTCCTTCTCTAACTCATGTTATAGATGAGGGAATGAGGCAAACAGGGTTAAGTGACTTGCCCAGGGTCACTTAGATAAATGTCTGAGGCTGGATTTGAACTTGTGAAGTTGAGTCTTCCTGATTCCAAGCCCAGGGCTCTAATTACTGTGCCACCTTGCTGCCTACATATACCTATACATACATATACATATACACATCTATGTATGGCATGTGTATAGGTGTATATATATATGCACATATATTTATGTAGGTATAGATATGTACAGAGACATATGCATGTACATATGTGTGTATATATGCACACAATACACATGTGGCTATATGTTTCAGTGGAAGAGTGCTGAACTTAAAGTCAGAAAACGTGACCTGAGTCCTGGTTCTATCACTAACCAGTCATGTGACTGGTCAATTACTTAACTTCCTTGACACTCACTACTTTATACTATCTGCTTTTTGGGATATTGGTAAGAAAATTTTTTTTCAAACTGAAAAGTTCTATTTAAATATAGGATATATTACATTAATACTGGATGGATGCTATTTTAATGTGAGCAATTGGTAGTATTACTGTTAGGAATAGAACCTATGATTGTATTGATACAAGGGACTCTCAGAAGAAGGAATTCCCTCTATCAATACAGATTGGCACCTTCTTTGCAATTTAATGGTTTAGAGAGCTGTCTTGAGAATTAAGAGAGAAGTGACTTGTCCAGGGTCACAAAACTACTACGTCTGAATCAGGACTAGAAACTAGGTCTCCTTGGCTCTGAAGTCAATTCTCCAACCACAGGCCATAGTCCTTAGTAATTCTATGAGGATAAGGAGGTACATATGACTTAGTGTACAATGAGTAGGCTTGCAAAGCACCACATTTTCAGAAAACTCATTCATCTCAGATCAGGAAACAATCAAAACAAAAGAAATATAAGTAATGTTTGCTTGAGAATACATGAATATGGAGTGAGAGATGAGGCAGCAGCCTTTCTGCCTCTTAGATGGCTCCTGGCAGTCTTCATTCATGAGATGCCAGAGAAGAGAGACCATCTACAAAAATAATGATAATCATCATCATAGCAACAATAATAGCTCTTTAAGGTTTGCAAAGTGCTTTACCAATATTATCTTATTAAATCCTCACATTAGCCCTGGAAGGCAGGTACCATTATTATCCCCATTTGACAGATGAGGATATTGAGAGAAACAGAGGGTAAGTGGCTTGTCAAGAATGACATAGCTAATATCCTAAAAGATAGTCTTTTAAAATATTATCATACAATCCAGGGTTAAGCAAAAGGCAAGTATATATTGTTTGATGACATATTCCTGTACACTAACACAATGACATAGCACTGTTTTATTTTTCTTGCCTACTTCAAATAAATACTTTTTAAAAAATCACATAGGTAGGAAGTTTCTGAGGAAGAATTTGAACTCAAGTCTTCCTGACTCCAGGTCCAATGTTCTACTCCAGGCACCAGGTAACTGTTTCTTTAGTATATCTCTGGACTTATGGTTCAGCAGCCAATTAAAAGAATTTTCATCAATTATACAGAAGGAATCTCTGAGTCACTATGAATGACAGAAAACAGTCTGAGGATATCTTTGCATGTTCTGAAGAGGGGGAAGGAACTCTAATTGGAAATTTTTGAACAGAGCCTTGATGAACACTCATTACTTTGGATGTAAAACAAGTATTTTTTCAGAACCATTAAGATCTCTTCTGACTCTGAAATTCTGTAAGTTAGGATTCATCTGAGGTTGGAGACTTTGCATTTGTAATGAGACAGGTCCCCACCATTCTTTGTTTTTCTCCAGCAGCACCCTGGGACCTGAGAGTAGGAGAAGAGAGTGTGTGGAGAGGGGATGACCAAAGGTTGGGGACAGACATGATGTAGACAGGGAAAATGCCAAAAGGGGAGGAGGCCTAATATAGCAATGAGGGCAGCGTTGAAGTAGCTAACCATGGAGTCAAGAGGAATTAGAAGAAAACTAATAGGCTTAATGAAGTAGGAAGGATTGGGTGATTGGCAGTCTTGTTTAGAGCAGAAAGCATATGGAGTGGGGGAGAGAACATTAAGAAGCTGTAATCAGAGAGTGGGAGAACCAAGTTCAAGATTTATAGAATCACAGGGTCATAGGTTTGGAACTGGGGGTAAGCTTACACATAATTTATTCCAGCCTCTTAATTTTATAAATAAGGAGACTTGGGCACAAAGTCACACAACTAATGCATGGAAGAGTTCTCTGACTAAATTCAATGTTCTTTCCTTTACAGAACCTATTACGTGTAAAGTACCATGTTATATACCAGGGGAGATACAAAAGTTAAATAAGATACAGTCTGTGTCCTCATGGAACTTAGAATTCATTAGAAGATATGATGCATACATAAATAAGCATATCTCTTACAATCTGGTTTCAATTCATCCCATTCTTCTGACATAGCTCTCTCAGAAGCGACTAATTACCTCTTTATCTCCAAATCCAAGGTCTTTTCCCCCATCTTCATATTCCTTAATCTCTCTACAATCTTTGACATCTTCTTCTTAATAACCTCATTTGACTTTTGTGGTACTATGTTATTATAACTTGACTCCTACCTTTCAGACCATTCTTTCTCTGTCTCTTTTGCTGACTCCTTACCCCGCCCCTTCCTCTTAGATGTAAGTATTCTGTCCTGGGTCTTCTTTTCTCTATATATTCTTTTTCTCAGTGTTATCCACTAGCTGGGATTCAATTATTTCAATCATTCAATCATTTTTTTACAGTTGACTTTCAAATCTGTATTTCTGATCTCAATTATTTCCAGAATTCTAGATTTCTATTATCTTTTAACTTTTTAAAATGAATTTAACAAACAAACATTTCAATATGCAAAGAATAAAAAAGAAGATTGCATATGGACTTGGGAACTGTTTTGGTTGTATCACTCAAATTGAACATAATAGTAAGAAAACTGTCCTACTTGTCTGTGTCTCTTCCTCCACTTCTCTGCTTCCTTCTCTGTATTTTTATTTTTTCTGGATAATTAATCATTAGTGAATAATTAATAAAAGAATGGTCATTTGGCTATCTCTCATAAACCAAAGACCCCTTCTAGGGTCCTCTTTATGCTCATAGACCCTTCTTCGTTGTATTTTCAAACGTTTCATTGGTTATCTTTTTTATTTTCTTTCTTGGTATCATTATCACTACCCACCAAGACTCCCCTCTAAATAGAAGCCTTCTCTTGTGTAACAACACCTTCTTGGATATACTCTGAAATATAAACTTGTTCTGAATGCTGTGTTCACAAAGGGAGCCATGATTCCTGATTGGATGAAAGATTAATGAATACTGATGTAAGAAATATAGGAGTTGGAAGCAGGCATATTTCAAGAGAGGGAGTCAGGAGAGAGAGACAGAGACAGAGAAACACAGATTTTTGAATGGCATGAACTTTTGAGCTGTGGACTGGATTTTGAGGGCTATGGACTTGTACCTCAGAGGCAATCTACTCCAACCCATAACTAAAGAAACACTGCTTTGTAACATGCCAGCCAAATGGTCACCCAGCCTTAGCTAAAGACTTTTAATAAGAGTTCATTTTTAAATAACTCTAATTGATAGGAAGTTTTCCCTTACATCAAGCTTTCTGGAGTCAAGCAGAATAAGTCTAATCCGTTTTCTATGTGGAACCCTTTAAATACTTTAATCCATCTTAACTGACGTTTCACACAGTTGACCCAAAATGCATTTATAGTTTGATAAAACTCTCTAATCTTTTTCAGACACACTGATGAACCTCCGGGCCTCCCTTTTTTTCTTTGTGAAGTTGATTTTTTTAAACTCAAGTATAAAACTTTACATTGATGCTTACTCAGTTTCATCTTATAGCCTAAGCTATTAAAACTGAAAACTGCATGAAAGACTTCTGGGACACTTTGGGTTTGGTTCAATTTTCTAAACGGTTGAGATCTTTTGAGTGCTAAGACTATTGTCACTTTAGCCTACATTTACGTAACCTCAGCACCCTACAAATATGCATTTTTATATATTATCAGTTGTTTTATGTTCTCTTTGATTGACCAACAGGTCTCGGGCCAAGCCCCATTTGGTCATTATTTGGGCTCTGATGGCTCGGAGTGAATGTAAATAGCAATTGTTTCTGCCTCATTTCTTACCTGGCCTTCATTACTGATTGGGCATTGCCTCAGTCACTGGGACCTATTAAAAGCCTTAGCTCAAATAGGCCAAAGTCTCCCATTGCATCCAGGGCCATCTCCAGATGTCCTGATCTATATCTGGCCGCTGGATTCAGATGTCTCCAGAGGAGAAAGTGAGGCTGGTGACTTTGCACAGCCCTGCCTCACTTAAATACAATTCACTTGAATGTCATGGCATCACCTTCCTGATGTCGTGGTCCTCTCCAAGGGCAAAGGACAAACAACAACATATACATTACTCTTACTTCTCTAATTAGGTTTTTGGGGCAAATAATGTGCTTTATCCTTCTGAATCCTTCAGCTGGCCAATCACAGTACTGAGTACATGATGAGTACTCATAAAAATTCTTGTTGAGGGGGTGGGTGGGTGGATGGATAGATGGAACAGATGGACAATGGTTCAATAACACAAGGGTGTAGTAAAAAGAGCTCTGCAAGGTCAGAAGACCTGGATCTACTAGTTCTCTCTCCATTTACTAGTCATGTGACCTTAGGTAAGTCACTTAACCTGTCTAAGCCTCCATTTCTTCATCTGTAAAATGGAGATAATAATTCTTATATTATCTTATCATAAGATGGAACGTGGTGAATTGGATGTTGGATGTGGGATGAGGAAGACACATAGAGTTGTGTGACCATCCTTAGAATAACTTAACTACTCTGAGCCTCAGGCAATACTCTCAGACTCCCTGTTATAGATTGGTTGCAGTCTGAGAGCTCCTGAATTAAGAAACTGACAGACCTTCTGCAGAAGCTATGATACCTCTGTTTCACAGGTTGTTGTGAGGATCAAATGACATCATATTATATATATATATAATAGTACTTTGTAAATATATAGATGAGATATGATAATGTGAGTTTTGTCACCAGTCTGAAACAATGGATAGGGTGGTTCTTGGCCTTTACAGAAGTCTATAGGGAAGCGATCCCTTCCCCTGCTCTGGATGATTTTTACAACACTCCTGGGAGACAGAGAAGCAGATATACTAACAACCCTTCACAGCAGCTGAGGCAATGAGTATATAGAGCAATGACCTCAAAGTCTCTTGTCCAAATGATACCAACATGAGACAAAAGGTCAGGTTTGCTGGCCTCAGAGCTCCTGCTTTCCCTGCCTGGCACAATGGGAAACTGGAGTGGGAGGCACAAAGCAGAGGTCATGGTCCCAACCTTTAGGAAGAGACAAGGTGGACTCCAGCTTGGATGTGAGAGTAAGGGATGAGTGAGAGCCTAATTATAAGCTGCTCACTTAACATCCTTGAAAGGAAGGCATTATACTATATAGGAGGCTCTTTTTATGCTCAAAACTGTATTGTGCTGGCTTTATCCCAGAAATCAGGAGAAATTAGCATATGGCCTTTAGATCAGTTCCCAAGGATTGAGATAACTGCTATGTTGGGAAGCACCATAAAATGAAGCATGTACACAATAGTTCATAATAATACCTCCTATCTCTAGGTCACTTGAAGCTTGATAAAATGCTTCCCTCATGGCAACACCAAGAGGCAGAACAAATAAAATTCTAAGACTCCAGTGAATCTGTATTATATTCATGTGAATATTCCTTCTAGCAATTCAAGCCTTAGACCTCATTTGTACCTGCTCATTCATTGCCCCTCTTATCTACATCTTTCCTTGGAGAAAGGGCATGAACAAAGTCCCACAGAGAAAATGAGTCAGAAATAAACAGAAACTTGCCTGACTAGAGGATCTGACTGAATCTATCCCTTGGTTCCAGGAAGGTTATCCTCCCCCAACTTTTAGTACCCAAGGTTTACATCGCCGTGATATTTTTTTTTCCCTCTTGATAAGGTTGCTTAGTAAATGTTCTTCATTAATTGTCTGGCTTGGGTTCTAGCTCTTTAACTATACCCATTTTCTTTTTCTTTGAGTACAGAACTGGGTTCGTAGTGTGTGCTCTGAAAATGCTACTGTTCGCTCATTTCAGTCACATCCCATCTTCATGACCTCGTTTGGAGTTTTCTTGGCAAAGATACCAGAGTGATTTTTCCATTTCCTTCTTCAGCTCATTTCACAGAGGAGGAAACTGAGGCCAGCAGGGTTAAGTGACTTTCCTAGGGTCACATAGCTAGTAAGTCTCTGAGACTGGATTTGAACTCAGGTCTTCCTGACTCTAAGTCCAATGCCCTATCCATTGTGCCACTTTAAAATTAGATCACTTTAGATGTTTACTTCTAGACAGCTGTGAGGTAAGAAAAAGCAAATAAAAGATTCTCTCACTATATAAGTGGAAAAAACTGAGGTAAAGAGAAATGAAGTGATTTGCCCAGTCAACCAAAAAGTCTGGGATGAAGTCAGGCCCAAAACCTGAGAAACTAAATCCAGGTTATTTCTGTTTCCCTATCTTAGTCTGTCTCAGTACCTAGGACAAGAGGGAATCTGATAATCAGCATTTGCAAGGCTTCAGAAGGTTTCTTTTTCACCCTTATGAGGAAAGTGGGGAAACCAAGCAATCAATAAGCATTTATTAAGCACCTTCTGTGTTCCAGGCGCTGTGCTAAGGGCTAGGGATACAAGAAAGGTAAAAACAGATCCTGCCCTCAAAGAGCTTACATCTAATAGTGGAGAAAGCATGTAAAAAAATGTAGAGACAGCAAAATATATATATATATATATACATATATATATATATATACATACACACACACACACACATATATGTACCTAAAAGATACATATAAGCATAATGAGGAAACCTCAGTTCCTTTCCAATCCTACAGGGAACTAACCTGCTGATGTTGTAAAGCCATCTGTACTCAGCTGTACAGCTGGTATATGAGGAGCAAGTTGTGAAATCTACCTTAACCATCTCTGTCCACCAGATGTAAACACAGCCCTGGTGCCTACAGTCTCATGCTGGGTAAAAGCAGCAGGTCCCAAAAGGTATATCTGTGGAGACAAAGCTACTATCTGATAATTGCAGAGAGGAGCAGAACTGGTGAATAGAGACCTATTAACAAGTGTTCTGTAGGGATCATACATGGCCTGGGGCCCATTTCCATTGTGGGAGCAGAGAAAGCTAAAGCACCTTCTTTTTGCTTGTGAGTTGTCTGTCTTGTTCCTGACCCTGTTGTACTACAACCCCTGCCCTGTCTGCTACCTTTCTTCCACCTGAAACAGCAAGGGTAGTCCTATTTATTAGAGAGGGTTTACAAGAGAGTAGGGGCAGCTAGGTGGTGCAGTGGATAGAGCACCAGTGCAGGAGTCAGGAGGACCTGAGTTCAAATCTCACCTTAGACACTGGACACTCACTACCTGGGTGACCTTGGGCAAGTCACTTAACCCCAATTGCCTCATCCTGGGTCATCTCCAGTCATCGTGATGAGTGTCTGGTCACTGGATTCAGATGGCTCTGGAGGAGGAGTGAGGCTGGTGACCTACACAGCCCTCCCTCACTCAAAACAAAGGCAAATACAAGTTATATTATTGTTTTTCTGATGGCATGGTCCTCTTTGGCAACAAAGGACAAACACACAAGAGAGTTAACCTGAAGAAGAGCCTTTCCTGTTACTAGCCTCCAGCAGCAGGCCTGTCCAATCAAAGGATACTACATGCCCTATTCCTACCTGTGAGTCCCCAAGCAACAGCTTTGTCTATTTCTGAGGTGGCTGATACCCAATTCACCTGTCTAAATAAAAAACCCATACAAGCTTTGTCCTTTTTTTCCCTTCAGGGAGTCTTTGCCCATGCAGACAGGGCTCTGAACTGAATAAACCCTCCTTGATTTCTAAATGTATGGTAAAAGGTTTAGTTTGAGGGTTTTGGTTCCGGTTCTGATTCTGATTTGTGGTGGCACCAACAATTTCATCCACAGGCTTCACTGACGGGCATTTAGAGGATGGAAAAGGAAAGAAAGGGAAGGGAGGGAACAAAAAGGAAAGTAACGGGGAAGACAGAGGAAAAGTTTCTCTTGTCTTCCAAGTTTGCCAGCTGGTCTTGCCTCTTGGACATTTGATATTATAAAGTAATTGAACTCAGAGTGAATCTATGTGTGATTTTACTTATTTACTTTAGAACATGTTCTTATGTTACAATATCTTTGAAGTCGGGATGAAAACATCTTGCCATAATTTAACGTTTTAATGGTATTTGACTTCTGTGAACTTTTAAGAACGTTTCACAATAATAGTAATAATATATTTTACATGACACGAATGCATGAAAGAAAAGAATTTATTAAGTATTTACTACATACAAGTAAAGCAACTACAAATACAAAGAGAGAGAGAATTCTTTCCTTCAAAAAACTTATGTTCAAATGGGAGAGATGACATAAAGGCCTGGGACCTGGAGAAGTCATAGGGATGGTGAATGAAACAACATGGAAATCCATTGACATGTTCTCTGCAGAGCACTGGTAATGTTGATTGGATTACGCTTCCCAGAGCAAGAGGTTTTAAGTAGGGAAGTTTAGGGGAATGAGTTTTGATTTGAACATAGTGAATTCGAGATGACTTTGCAATGTTGTATTGATAATGGATTTTTGCTTATTGTTAATATAATTTTGCTTCTTAATGAGATCTTCCCCACCCATTAACAGGCCTGCCCATTAAGGAGAGTTTGATTAGGGAATATTTGTAGGAAGGCCCACATGTCTAGTGAGGCACTGATTCTCAAGGGTTGTGATGCCCTCTGGTTCTGAAAGATGTGTAAGTATTCTGAGGTGAGGTTTTACTTTGGGGGCTTAGTTTTTGGAAGAAGGTTTGTGTGCCAGGTGAGTCTCTGGGAAGCTGCTAAGGAGCCCCCCAGCTTTGAAAACTCAGATGGTGCTTCTCTCTCTGATAACTATGTATATGTATGTAATTAATGGTCAGACAGTTGAGTCTGTCTGTTGATCTATGATATATGTATTGCTTTTGTCAGGCAGTTGGAAGCATTATGGGTTGATCTTTATTTCTCTGTATTTTCTCTGAAGTTCAGGGTACTTTTCCCCCTGAGCTAAGTGAATGATATTTCTGTGCTTGATTAAAGTAATTGTTGACCCCTTGAAAGTTGCTTTTCCTTTCAGAAAAGCAGGTCAAAGAACCTGTGATAGTAGACCCTCCTGTGTATGTCAGGGTCCTTATTTGTACAAACATACATTTGGAAATGCATAATAGGTAGACATTTTATGGGATTAGAACTCAGAAAAAGAGACTAAATCTGAATGTATAGATCTGGAAGTCATAGATTCATGATGGATCCAGAGCTGAAAGGGACCTCAGAGGCCATGTAACCCAACCTTATCTCTCTCTCTCTCTCTTATTTTATTTTATTTTTTTTACAAAGGACTAAAAAAATCTGAGGACCAGGGAAGTTAAGGGGTTTGCCTAAGGTCAGACAGATAAGCATCAAATGCAATATTTGATCCTGACTCAAGCTACAGTCGTTCTTTCCCCTGTCATCCATATTGCCTAGCCCACACTGACATTCTTCACAGTAGGTGTTCAATAAATATTTGTTGAGTGAAGGAATGAAGAAACATGGACCCTGTTATCCCATGCTTTTTGTGGTACTTATAGCAACACTAGCCTCATAGTTTGGAAAAGGAATGAAACTGTGGAAAGAGCAATGGCTTTGGAATTAGAGAACCTGGGTTTAAATTTTGGCTAAGCACCTTATTACCTGCATTATCTTGAGTGAGTCACTTTAACCGTCTGGGTCTCAGTTTCTTCATCTGTTCTTTTTAAATTCCTTTCCAATTCTAAAAGTCTTGGGGAGCTGTTGGTTTGTGGTTGTATGAGTGGATCAGCACTTCAAGGGACAGGTTACATCCCTTGGAAATGACGTGGTTAATTATTTCTCCTAGGGTCCTGACCACTAGGGAAAGCTCCAGTTCATCTCTTTACAAAGCTATCTGGTCCAAAGTCTAGAACAGAGGGCAGAGGGAAGCTGCTTCACTGTGACCATCTCAAACTCCTAGGATGTTCAGAGCAGTAGAAGGGGACTTGAGCTCAGTGTTTGTTTCTGGTCTTGAAAAGCCTAGGGGGAAAGTGGCTGTGGAGAACACAAGCTATAATTAGAGATTTTCTTAGAACTTTATAGCAAGAAGGGACTTTTAAGATTATCTAGTCCAGCCCTGTCATTTTATAGATGAGGGAGCTGAGGCTGAGAGAGGTATTACAGTGTAATTGGTAGTTAAGTGGAACACTAGCTCAAGAGTGAAACATTCCTCACTCTTGCAGTCTAAACATTCCCCCAAACACTCACCCAAATCTCACCCAGGATCAAAGATTTGGAGCCCTAGAGGACCTGAGAAGTCATCTAGTCCAACACCCTCATTTTGCAATTCTTTTCATTTATCTGCTTGCTTTTTCATTCATCCATACATCCATCCATTTATTCAGCCATCCATTTATTTATTTAACCATCCATCCATTTATCTATTTGCTTGTTTGTTTACTAGTTCATGCATTCACTCCTTCATTCCTTCGTTGGTTTGTTTACTTATTACCTTGCTTTGTATCCCCAGTGCTTAGCACAGTGTCTGGTGTATGGTAGGCATTGAATAAATGCTTGTTGGCTTGACTTCGTGAGTTCTCCCAGAACTTCCATTCTGAAGACAGGCCCAAGCCAGCCGTCCCTCGTTTCTCTCTTGGTTCTGTTTCTTCCTCTCTGTACTTTGCCACCATGCACCAGCTGCCTTCTCACCCTGCATCATCCTCCGTCTCTATGCCACTTTGGAGATTCTCCCACATTTTGAAGAAGGGCCCAGGCCAGTCATTCTTGACTGACAAGAAACTAAGGATAGAAGAAATTATGCAATTTGTCCGACTTCACACAGCTGGGGCATGGTACCAGAGGGATCCAAACCCACACCCTCTGACTGCAAACTCAGCACGCTTTCTGCTATATCATTCATATTCCTCAAACTGTAAGGTGTTTTCAGCTATTTCTTTCCTTGGAAGTTGATGTGAATCTTTTCCATAAAGGCATAGGGATCCTTATGTTACCTGCATAGGGAGAGGATGAAGTTAGAAAAAGAACAAAGGGTCAGGAAGTCCTTCCCTACTCTGTTTCCTCTTTTCTCCAATCCCTCCCCTCTGATCACTTGGCACTGTTACAATTTTTCAGGGACAGTTTGTCACCAGCATGCTGGCAGCGCCTTGAAGAGCTGAGAACAGATCTGAATAGAAAAATTGAGAGAAAGGGGTTCATGGAGGTTAACAAAGCATTCTGTCCCACTACAGCTGGGTGGGGAAGGCCTGTCGCATTCCCTCTCTGCAACTGACTGCCTGGGAAATGGAGATGCCTTTTTGGCCCTCCCCTAGCCTGGGTGCCACACTTAGAGAACATTTCATTTATTCCGTGCCCAGGATCAGGATCATTTCATTTTGCTTGCACTGCTCCAATCAGAAGGTAAACAGCCAGCATAAATAATGCTTCCTAGCTCCTGCCCCTTCAGAAAGAGGTTTTCACTGCAGGCTTCCCTGCTATTCTCCTTGGCCAGCAACTGTTTGGTTAATAGAAAATGTCTGGTAAGATTGTTACTCCGCTCTTACTGGAATTAATAATTAATAACTACACTGGGAGATTTAATATATGGAGATATCACTCTTCAGGAAAGCTCAGGGACTATCATGTTCTAGTTTTGTTGCATGGATTAGGAAATTTGCCTGAATTCAGACTCTGCCTTTCCCTCCTAGGAAGTTTTCTGTCAATAATAATAATGAGGATGACATAAATTATTTCTAATCTATTATATGTAGTTAGATACAAATTATTAAATAAAAGTAGCGTTTAGGTAGCACTTTAAGTTTTGTAAAGCATTTTCCAAGTAATATCTCAAATGATCCTCGTAAGAACCCTGAGAGTTAGGCTCTATTACTATCCCCATTTGACCAATAAGGAAACTGACAGAAGTTGAACTGAGGCATATAACTAGGAAGTATCTGAGGCAGGACTTTAACTCAGATCTTGATTCCACGTCTGCTATGCTACCTGGCTGCCTATGTCCATACACCCCACTCTCTCCCCAAGGCCAATAATTAACATGAGATCGCACCAGTTTCTTCTTTTTCCAATACAGGACCCCAGAAACCTAAAGCAAACACAAATGCTCACCAGAGAAACATGGACATAACAATCTAGATTCGATTAGCATTCATCCCAAGGAAATGAATTAACCTTTACTTTCCCCCTTTTCTAAGGTTCTTCTCTTTACTCTCTTGCCTACTTAATCTGAATCTATTTGCTTTCATACTTGGCTAGTGACTATCCTAAATTATGGAGGC
Organism: Notamacropus eugenii; assembly: GCF_028372415.1. Classification (NCBI taxonomy): domain Eukaryota; kingdom Metazoa; phylum Chordata; class Mammalia; order Diprotodontia; family Macropodidae; genus Notamacropus; species Notamacropus eugenii. The sequence continues at coordinate 592,626,002 of NC_092872.1, read as the reverse complement.
CCAGTCTTATTACCCACTGAGACACCTTGACTCTTACCGCGAGCCCACCTTTTTGTTGAAGAAAAAAAAAAGGCTGGACTTTCCAGGTTGAGAGAGCATCAGCTCATGGTTTTTGAGCTAGAAGGAACCTTGGAGGTTATCTAGCTCAGAGGTGTCAAACATGCCAACATGGTGACCCTGCAACATTCCCAAGAGTGGGTGAACCACATTAAAATGTAATTGAGAAATATTTAACAAGAAACAAAAATACAAAAGAACTTAGATAATGTTGATATGCAGTTTTTTAAATCATTGTGTGGCCACAGGGATCCTTATACATGTTTAGTGGTCCCTTTGGACACCTTGGATCTGGGTCAACCCACTCATTTTACAGTTATTAGGGTCCTAAGAGGTAACTAATTTAGTCTTATAGTTTAGAATTGAGAAAGACCTTTGAGATCATCTGTTCCGATTATTTTACATTTGAAGAAACTAAACACAAGAGAACTGAAGTGATTTAGATTTCAGTGCTTTAGATCTGCGAGGGACATGAGAAGTCTTCAAATCCATCCCCTTCCTTTTACATATAAGGAATCTGAGGTCAAGTGGGAAAATGCCTTGTCCAAAGTCATGCAGCTAATGTGAGCTGAAGGTAGGATTCAAGCCCAGGTCTTCTTACTCTGAATCTAAGCTATTTCCATGGCATTATGCTGCCTTAAACTCTTGCCAAATGTTTACCCAGCTAAGACATTTGGGCAAATTGCTGGCTTACTGTTCTCCAGTGTTTTCTTGTAGGGAGCCTGTGGGCATAGATTTAGAATGTGTTACAGAGGCATTCATTTTATTCAGTATAAATGATACAAACTTAAGAAGCAACAGAAGGGAAACCCCCAACAGATTTTGGTCACTTACCTGAATGACTGTTTTATGCCCACTTACTCCTTCTACATATTCATAACATCTGCCCTTGTTGAATATGGTGAATAAAGCAAAGACTAGAAGGAGTTAATGCAACTGTGTAAATTAACCCTGGCCAGATTCCAGACCCAAAGCTACACAAGGCCTTAAATCACTAACAGAGGAGCCAATACACTGGACTAACCATGTATTTCCTCAAGCAGCTGTAGCTCGATGCCACCTACGGGCATTGACACTCTGACCCTGAATAGTGTGGGAGGAATTATTGAACCTCTTGTTCACCAAGTTGGGAGAGGCTGTGATGGATAATGTAAACAGCTTTAGGATTCAGATAAGCTCACAGCCAGGGTCACTGAGCAAATGAAGGTTCAAACAGAGACTGAACCCCAGATTTCCTCAATTCTACTTCAGGGGCCTGGCCCAAATTGGATTAGCCTGAGAACATAGAAGGACCTTATTTTTCCTTTGTCAGAATTTAAGTTGCCACTTCTCTGACTTCCAAATGTCACAGTAACCTGGAGAGCCTTTCCCTAGTTTCCCTTTATTCATATGATCTGCTTCTAAAAAATATTCCTCATTTATGAATACCAATGCCACCCCCAGAGAATTCCGAAGCCAAGAAGTCATCTTCAATCAGAATCTCAGACATACAAATTCAACACTTTTAAGATTTTTGACCTCTGAAACCCAAATCCAAGTAGTATCCCCAGAATGAGGTAGCTAGATGGCTCAGTGGCTAGAGCGCTGGTCTTGGAGTCAAGAAGACATAAGTTTCAATCCAGTCTCAGACACTTATTAGCTGTGTGATCCTGGGCAAGTTACTTAACCCAGTTTGCTTCATTTTCCTCATTTGTAAAATGAGTTAGAGAAGGAAATGGCTAACCACTCCAGTACCGTGACTAAGAAAACCTTAAATGGGGTTACAAAGAGTCAGATAGCGCTGAAACAACACAACAACAAAAATCCCCAGAATGCCAGAGATTCTGTTGCAATAGCCAGGGTAGCTAGGGAATGTGCTCTGTATAGTCAGATTTAGTATGATTGACCCTCCACCCTCCCAACTCCCCCCCGCATCTTCTCTTCACTTTGGCCAAATCAAGTGGTTGAATCAGATGATCTTCAAGAGTCCATTAAATTTCTTTATCCTTATCTGCATAAAGTAGAACTTGGAACTTGTCAAAGACAACAACAAAGCCTGTGTACTCCTGGTTTCTACTAGTTTAATGAATATGTATTATTAAGTCTGATTAGGACCAATAGTAATAGGCAATATTGGCCGACTAGAAATTCACCCAGTCTGGTTAGTTTTTCATGAAAAAGATAATGAGACGAGGTCAAGATCTAATTAGGCAAACGGACTTAGGCTCCAATCACCTAGCAGAAAGGAATCAATATGACTATCCATAGTTTCTCTCCTGCACTCCAGTTCACACCAACAACTGGGTATCTTGTAGACATCTAAAATTCTACAGATCAAAAATGAAGCTTCTAATCTTCCTCATCCCAAGCTCCTCCTCTTATTCAATTTCCATATTTCTTTTAAGGGACTTGTTATTCAGTAGTTTTCGTCATGCCCAACTCTTCTTGATCCAATTTGGGGTTTTCTTGGCAAAGGTACTAGTGTAGCTTGCCATTGCCTTCTCCAGTTCATTTTACAGGAAACTGAGGTCAACAGAGTTAAATGATTTGCCCAGGGTCACACAGCTAGTAAGTGTCTGAGGACAGATTTGAACTTGAAAACATGAATCTGACTTAAGGTTCAGTGCTCTATCTACTTGGAGACCTAACAGCTCCTTTAAGGGAGTTACTAACCTCAAGAGCATCCTTGATTCTTTTTCTCCCACCAGCCATTTATCCAATCAATTAGCAAGTCTTATATAGCTTACCTCTATATCTCTCAATCTGATGTCTTCTTCCTACTCGTATGACTCCCACCCCAGTTCAGGCCCTCATCATTTTTTGCCTGGACTATTACAATAGTCTGCTCATTAGATTCCCAGCTTTCAGTCTCTTCCTTCTTTAATGCCTTCCTAGACATCTGCCAAAATTATCTTCCTAAATCATAGATCACATGACCCCCTTAATTGAGAACCTTCACTGGGTCCCTCTTAAGGATGATAGATTAGGATACAAACTTCTCTGGCATTGAAAGACCTCCCAAATCCTGCTTTGGCTTATTTTCCCAGACATATTCCCCTTCACACTTTACATTCCAGTCAAACTAGCCTGCTTGCTCTTAATCAAATTCAGCTTTTAATCTCCAGCCTCCATGTATTTACACAGGCTAACTGCTTTGCCTGGAATGCAATTCCTCATCATGTCTGCCTCTTGGAATTTCCATCTTCCTTCAAGATTCAGCTCATGTGTTACCTTCTACTGTAACTCTTTCCTGATTCTTCCTAGTTGTTAGTGCTAGTGCTCTCTCCCTTCAACTGATCTCAAATTTACTTGTCTATTATATTTTCCCTCTAGAAAGCAAGCTCTTTGAGAGCAGACTGCTTTTTATTTTTGCCTTTTTATCCCCAGTGCTTATCATCCTGCCTTACACATAACATAGTAGATAGAGGCCCCTCTCAAAGCTGAAAGCCAGGAGCACCACGATCTCTCCTCTCCCAATCTCACAATAATTCCCCTCCCCTCCATGTAGTCATAGACCATCAAGTGATAATTCTCCACCAATGAGGAGGGGCTTATGCAAATGAACTTGAGCCCTGAGTTAAATGTGTGTGTTTGTCCTTCATTGCCAAAGAAGACCATGCCATCAGAGAAACAATGACATGACTTGCACTTGACTTTGTTTTGAGTGAGGGAGGGCTGTGCAGGTCACCAACCTCACTTCTCCTCCAGAGCCATCTGAATCCAGTGACCAGATATTCATCAGGATGATTGGAGATGACCCAGGATGAGGCAACTGGGGTTAAGTGACTTGCCCAAGGTCACCCAGGTAGTGAGTGTCAAGTGTCTGAGGTGAGATTTGAACTCAGGTCCTCCTGACTCCTGCACTGGTGCTCTATCCACTGCACCACCTAGCTGTTCCTGAGTGAAATAGATATTTAATAAATGCTTATTGGGTTGGATTTGACCTTAAGAGGACTATACTCAACTTTAACAAGACTCCCCTTTCCAAAATCTTCAAGTGGTCATTCAGCTTTTACCCAAAGACATCCAATCAAGAGGAACTCAATACTTCTTGAAGCAGACCATTGTATTTTTAGATAACTCTTAATAGATGAGTTTTCCCTTACATTAACTCTAAATCTGTCTCACTGTAACTTCTACCCTTTGTTCTTGATTTTCTCTATGAAGCCAAGCAAAGTGAGTTGAATCTCTTCCATGTGGCTGCCCTTTGTATACCTGAAGAAAATCAAGTCAACCAGCCTTTATTAAGCTCCTGCTATGTGCCAGGCACTGTGGTGATATGTCTGTGTCTTTCTGTCCCCCAGACTTCTCTTCTCTAGGTTAAACATTTCCACTTCTTTCAAACAATCCTAGTATGATCTGGAAACTCCTCACCATCCTGACTGCTTTCTTACACACATGCACTAGCTTGGGATTGTCTTTCTAAAATGTGCCACTCCTCAGTCAAATGTAGCATAACCAGGGCCAAGTAAAGCAGAGCTATCATGTGGATGCCATGCCTCTCTTCATTTAGTCAAAGGTCACATTGACTTTTTTGGTTGACATATTGCATTATTGGGGCAGCTAGGTGGAACAATGGATAAAGTGCCAGGCCTAAAGGTAGGCAGATCCATCTTCCTGAGTTCAAATCAGGCCTCAGACACTTCCTAAGTGTATGATCTAACTAACTGGGAGAGTCACTTAACCCTATTTGCCTCAGTTTCTTCATCTGTAAAATGAGCCAACTATGCAGTCTTTCTTTTTAAAAAAAATTAAATTAAAAAAATGTCTTTAAAAAATTGTAAGCTTAATAATAATCAAATACAAACCACTGAGCAGTTTGCTCTTGGGACAGGCAATGACTGCTAATGCTTTCCTTTCTAAAATAACAGGTTATTTCTATAAGTCCCTGGGAAAGGTAATTTCTTCCACAGGATAGCTTGGCCCCTAACCTCTAGCAGACTCGCCTGAAGCAGGAGTGTATGTTGTATCACAGGAGAGAAGTCTGCTTATAGGAGTATGCTTATTAGTGGGTTATCTGGTTATTGTGTTAGTGCAGTTGAACCAGAGGTGTATTGGTAAATGTTTAGCAACCAACTCTAGGGAAAAAGAAAAGTACCCATGTGTAAGGGGGCTAGGAACTCTCCAACACCATTAGTTCCAGGCACCTTGGGTATGGTCCTACAATGGTGTCTGAGAGTTCCTAGCCCCCTTACACCCATGACACTCTTGAAAGTTTAATTTGCATTATTAACGTTTTCCCTATCACTTCCTTAAGTCTAGACAATAAAACCCCCCCATCACATTTAACAACTAAGTGGGGCTGGTTAGAGATAGCTCCAACACACCCCGGGTTAAAGCTCATTGTAGAATCTTTCTAACAATGTAAGTTGTACATGACCGTATAAGCTTCTTTTATACTGAGTGATAATGTACTGTGTAATTTGGCAAATACTTTTGTCGCTTTTTTTTCTAAAAGGTATGGACAGTTTAAGGGTATTGAGTGACTTAAGTTTCTTGCTTTTGAAGATGTAAGCTATAATCTCACCAGGCTTTCCCTCATAGAAATTCCTTGTATCCTTTTCTAGAGGGATTGGGGAAAAAGGAGGAAAGGAGAAAAGAAATATCTTTTGTGTTTACATGTAAGCTGCTTGCTGCGTTTGTCATTGGAAGAAGCTAGACCTGCTGACAGAAGAGTTAGAGTCTTTCACAGAAATATGTATTGGAGCAGCCCTGGGGTTTTGAGTTGGCCATGATAAATTTAGAATGCCCCCGTCAGCGTCAGCGGTGTGCTAGGCCACTGAGTAAATAGCTGCTTAGGCAGTCATTTCAAACTCAACATGGAAAGAGGTTATAACTGCATATATCAGGAAATGATATACTGGAGCACTTTTCTGAAATAACATGCTATTTGACCCAATATTTTCCAGAATGCAAAAGACTCTTTGATCTCTGAGGCGAGTAGTCCTGACACAATTGGGAGGTCAAAATCAGATGAAGATGCCCAGCTAGAGGCAAGGGCTGATTAATACATAGGCAGACCCACAGATCCTTGGAGCCAGGCCTGGGTGAGGCCAATAGGTCAGGGCTAGGATGGGATGGCAATTTAGAAACATGGATGAGGGCATCAGGATAAAGGTTTCCCTTCCCACTGTAGGGATTGAGAACAGTTTTGCAGACAGGTTCAAAATCTATAGGCCCATGGACTGGGTTCTTCTTTTGTGGGTTTTTAATTTCATTTCATTTTATTTTATTTGCCTGTTCTAATTTAAACCTAATCTCTCATTCTTCCTGTAGCCAGCGCATCTCTTGTGGAATACTCATTCGTCACAATGCTAGGCAGATAGTAACTTGTCAATAAAAATTTAAGTATATGTTCTTGTAACTGTCAGAGTCAATGGTAACACCTGAGGTCCTTGAAACAGGAGAGTTTTAAATTATGCTGTTCTGATAATCACCCCTGACTGTGACTTACCATCTATCCCTCCCTCTGCTTACTGCTCACTACACTACGTCACTAGGCTAAAGGTGGGGAAACTGTCCTAGAAACCACATGTAGCCTTCTATGTCCTCAGGTGTGGTCTTTTAACTGAATCCAAACTTCACAGAACAAATTCTCTTAATAAAAGGATTTGCTCTATAAAACTTGAACTCAGTCAAAAGGCTGCACCCAAGGACCTAGAAGACCACATGTAGCCTCAAAGCCTCAGGTTCCCCACCCCTGGCTGACAATATACAATACATGTATATTAGATTACATTAAATTATGAGTTCCTTGAGGGCAAGGACTATCTTTTGCCTTTCTTTGGATCCCCAGTGTTTAGCACAGTGCTTGACCCATACTAACACTTAATAAATGTTGATTGTCTGACTACTTGTGCTCAGCATTCCTCCTGAAACAGAATTTCCCTTGGAATTCTATAGGAAAAGCAAAAATTTTCACAGAAAGGAAGGCAGAGTTTATTTTATATCCTTTATCAAGACTGGCATTTAAGACTTTCCACACCATGGCCCCAGCCTAGTGATCCAGCTTTACCTCCCCCTGCTCCTCATGTCTCTCCACTCCCACCTCAGTCTTTAGTGTACCCTGCACCCACCACATGCCTTTGTACCAGGGGGTTTAAGCTCTTTGTGTGGAGGACCACTTTGGCAGTCTGATGTAGCCTTAAGGACCTCTACTGAGATGTTTTAAAATTCATAAAGTAAAAACATAGTATTACAAAGGAACCAATTACATAGAAACATAGTTATCGATGTTAAAAAAAAAGTTCACACATCCCTGGTGAAGAACCTCTGTTACATATTTTTGCTCAGGCTTATCTCCCCACCCCAAATGCCTTTCTTTCTTGTGTCTGCTTATCTAAATGTTAAAATTTTTTCAAGGCTCAGTTTAAACCATATTTGTCAATGAAAAATTACTTGACAATTCTGGCCCAAACCACAACTTTCTTTCTAGAACATTCCACTGTACACATGAGGCAAAATGAAACTGAAGAAAGAAAACCAAACCCACAGAGCAGATCTGAATAATGTTTCTCCCCATTCCTAAATCAGAGTTTCAGCTCTGATGTGCTCTAAGGATGAATTGATCATGAGTTGTGTGTCCTAGGGTGGAACATAACAGCTAGATTGGCAGTTACTATGTGAATGAATTGAAAAATAAAGGTCTCAAGCAGAAAAAAACTCTGCTCCCCTTTCTCATCTATCTGTCTATGTCTGTCTGTCTATCTATCTATCTATCTATCTATCTATCTATCTATCTATCTATCTATCTATCTATCTATCTATCATCTAGCTGTCTAACTATCCTCTTATAAAAGTCTGATATTGAAAACCTATACATGAGTAAAACCCATTTCTCAATGGAATAAGTGGTCAAGGAGGTGAGCATTTTTCAAGAGGAAATAAATTGTAAATAATCATTTAACAAATTGTTCAGACTCCCTATTCATCAGAAAAACACAAACCCCCCCAAACTTGAGTTACTGCCTTACGCCAATCAATTGAGCAAAATTTTGAAAAACAATCAAATTTGATATTTTCAGACTCATGAGGGAACAGGTGTGCTTGTTACCTATTTAACTGGGCTGTGAATCTCCTCCCAGTTTGGTTGCGATTGCTTCTGTTCTTGTCTGGCAAAGCAGTATGAGAGTATATGATTAGTGTTATAAAACTAACCCTACTTTTTAATTCAGTGAACCCACTATCTCCAAATTTTTGTATTTTTTGTATTAGTTCTGTATATATCTGTATATGTACATGTTGTTTCCACCACTAGAATGTAAATTTCTTGAGAACAGGGATTGTTCCATCTTTGTCTTTGCATCCCTAATACCCTGGTATGATATCTTGCACATAGTGGGTATTTAATAAATGCTTGTTGCTTGACTGATATCATTAAAATGACAAAAATATTTGTAGTTGCTTTGTTTGTAACAGGGAAATGTGGAAACAATATAAGTATGCAAATGCACATATATGTATGTATGTAGGTATACATAATAGTTACACATAGGTATATGTATATCTAAAATGTTATGTTCCTTATATGTATGTATAAGTGTGCTTATGTGTACATATAAAAATGAAAACAACTGGTAAATATGTATATATTAATGTTTGTTACACACATATACCTCAATGTATGTTATATACGCATATGTATATGTACATATATGTGTGTGTTTATATGTACATATGTGTGTATATATATACATATATAAAGAACTGGTAAATAACTTTAAAAATACACTATAGTGTATTAGTCTAGGGTAGGAGATCTTAACCTGAGCTCTATGAACTTCTCTCTCATTTTTTTTTTCATATTTTGTTTGCTGCACATAAGCATAATTGGTTTCCTTTGTAATTCTGTATATTTTATTTTATGCATTTAAAAACATTGTTCTGAGAAGCAATCCATCGACCTCACTAGACTGTCAAGAGTCCATGATGCAAACAAGGTTAAGAAGCCCTGATCTAAGCGAATGGTTTTGTAGCATTAAAAATAACAAATACAAGCAATGCAAAGAACCATGGAAATAGTTCTGTTCCATGACATGAATTGAGAAATCAGAACTGGAATAACATATTCGCTGATGATAGCTACGTAAAAATAATAGCCATCAAATTGCATAAGCCCATAGACATAAAGGAGATCAGAAGTAGGGGAGAGACTAAATAAGTTGTCCTTATTTTACTATTCTATGAAAGTTTATATTTTAAAAAACGTAAATAGTTTGGATTACATGGTTTTACTGGGAGATCAGTCCTTCTTTTGTTTGAATTTGTGGAAGCTGTTATTAATCTTATAATAAATAGTAGCCAGCATTTATATGGCACTCTGAGGTATGGAAATGCTTTATAAATATTCTCATTTTATCCTCATAATAACCCTGGGAGATAGGTGCTATTATTATTTACCTATTATTAAAATTATAGCTGCTTATAATAAGTAATGGGTAGCCAAGTGGTACAGTGGATAGATCACTGGAATCAGGAAGACTCTTTTTCCTAAGTTTAAATCTGGCCTCAGATGTTTACTGGCTCTGTGACCCTGGGCAAGTCACTTAACCCTGTTTGCCACCGTTCCTCTTCTGTAAAATGAGTTAGAGAAGGAAATGGCAAACCACTCCAGTATTTTTGCAAAGAAAATCCCAGATGAGATCATGGAGAGTTAGGCATGACTGAAATGACTAAACAACAGTAATAAATTTTTTTAAAAAAAATGGCAAAGAAAAGGCAAAAAGGAGCCAGAAGTTAAAGGAGGGAGAAGAAATATCCCAAGTAGAAAGGGGGAACCACATTGACAACTAAAACCCAGGCCGCACCACCCATATCCCATTTTTAGTGACCTGTATCCAGAACTTTTGAGGTTGCTACTTGTCTTTTTCTGCTTTCTAAGACACTCCAATTTCATCCAGTTTCCTGTCTTCAGGGGAGCAAATCTTGGACTCCTCTTAGATCATCTGAGACAATGTTTTAGGGTTTTTTTTTAAAATTTTATGAAATAAAACAAACATTTCCCTAACATAGTAGAATAAAGAAAAAGATGATTGCACATGAAACTGCAAATCTCTTGTTATTCCTTTTAAATATATATTAAAGTTATCATGAAGCTCTCTTTGTTTTCTTCCCTCCCAGTACCCCCTGCCCTAGAGAGATGGATACCATCAGGTACAAATATGTACATATATGTAACATCATTCTATACATCTCTTCATTGGTTCTTTCCCTGGATGCAGATGGTGTCATTTCATAGGTTCATGAATGTTGTATACAAGAACAGTAATATCTTTTAAAAACAAGTTTGAGTGACTGGTTTTTTTTAAAGAATTTTACTTGCACCTAAGAGAGAAAGGCAAAGTAAAAAAAAAATAAAGATAATAGTAACAGTTAGCATTCATATGGTACTTCATTACAGTTTATAGGCCACTTTACAAATATTTTCTCATTTGATCCTCATAAGAACTCTGTAAGGTAGTTGCTAAAATTATCCTCATTTTACAAATGAACATTTGGCCTGAGTGAGACTTTTGTCTCTGTTGTCTCTCCTTTTCTATCTTAGGTGAAGGAATATTGGAGATGGAATGAACCAGGCTACAACCTCATAAGCTCTGAAAGATGAAAAGAGCAAACCACCAGAGGTCTAGGGCTGCGAGTCCGTGCCAGAGTTTGCTAGTGACCAAGCCTGGTGTGAAGGGAAGCCTTGAGGAACCAGTTTGACCAAACACAGCAAGAGATCACTGGCTTCTGCAAGCAAGGGAGAGACTTCATTCACTGGTTAGATTGTGTTTGGAAGCAAAATAGGTGGGGGCAGGTACTATGTAACACCCCACAAGTCTCCCTCTCTGAGGCTGAGGTGGTAGTGAAAAGAGTGTGCTCTCAGGTGTTGGGGGAAATGTTTGTATTTCTTAGTATATCTTCTTAAGGAATACCCCTTTGTAAAAGTTAATTGATGTTAATTGTTTAAATGGTGTGGCCACACAATCTTGGGCAAATGATTTTGGGGAAAACACATTGTATTAGAGACTCACGCCTCTAAGACACCTTAGGGATAATCCTAGAACCCTTTGGAGAGGTGTAGCCTTGCTCTGAGAACCAACTTGTCCCACTTGAGAGTGGGAGTTGGGATAAAGACTCTCTGAGATGATAAAGGCAGTATTATGATTTCCCCCCTCATTTTATATGGAGGGAAAATGAGATTCAGAGAGATTCAATAACTTGCCCAAGGTTAGTCACTGAATCTCTCTGAATCTCATTTTCCTTCCACATAAAATGAGACTTGATCCTAAGTGTTCTAACTCTAAGTGCTTTGCTTTTTCTATCATGTCATGTTGCCTCTCCAGTCTTTCTGTCAGTCTGATGTCATCCTTACAGTCAGTTACTGTTCTAACTAAACTTGACCCCAGTAACTGCTCCTTCCTGAACCTAAAATCAATTCTTCCCTGATTTTTTGGCTTGAAACTGTCATCTAGTTATATATCCTACCAAGATATATATATATATATCCTACCAAGGCCCATTTTCAGATTAACAGTGCTTCTTAACTGGGCACCTTATCTCTTCATCCCTTTGCTTAGAGAGATTAGCAAGTGCTAGGTATAATGAACCTTTCTCTCAGCTGCTAGCTACATGTACATTCTTTTTTATTTAAATTTAATTAGCATTGTTAACATTTTAGACATTGATTTCTTAAGTTTAGACAATCAACAAAATAACAAATCAAGCCATGTTGTGTAGCATTTGTCAATTTCTGAAGTGTAAATGTTCACACTGAAATTTAATAATTAGTTCTTGCAAGCCATGGGAGCTGGCTCCAGCACACCCCTGATCTTGCATGTGTTCTTAAGTTTTTAAAATAATTTATAATTTATTTTAAACATTCTTTTCTTTTTAAAATTTGAGTTTCACAGTCTCTCCTTCCCTCTCATCCCTCCCCCATCCATTGAGAAGGCAAACAACATGATATTACACATGTGAAATTGTGTAAAACCTGTTTCCATATTAGCAATATTTCAAAAAAAGGAAAAAAAGGAAAATAAAGGAAGGAAGGAAGAAAGGAAAGAAGTAAGAAAGGAAGGAAGGAAGGAAGGAAGGAAAGAAAACCATCATATTTCAATTTTCACTCAGAGTCTCTCTGTAGAAGTGGATAGCATTATTTTACCATGAGTCCTGTGGACCATTGTATTGATCAGTGTAGCCAAGTCTTTCACGGTTGATCATCATTACAACATTGCTGTTACTGTGTAGAATGATCTCCTAGTCCTTCTCAACATTTTATTTCCCCTCAGTTCATACAGGTTTTTTCATGTTTTTTTTCCTGAAACCACCCCATTATCCTTTCTCATAGCACTCTACCAGCACCATATGCCACAACTTTTTCAGCTACTCCCCAATTAATGAGCATCCCCCCAGTTTCCTGTTCTTTGCCACCATAAAAAGAGCTGCTATAAATATTTTTATACATATAGGTCTTTTTTCTTTTTCTTTGATCTCTTTAGAGTACAGACTTAGTAGTGGCATTGCTGGGTCAGAGTATGCACAGTTTTATAGCCCTTTGGACATAGTTCCACAGTTCCACATTGCTCTCCAGAATGGTTGGACCAGTTCACTATTTCACCAGTAGTTCATTAATGGAATTGTTTTCTTTTATCCCTTCCAGCATTTGTCATTTCTGATAGGTGGTGAGGTGATTTTAATTTGCCTTTCTCTAATTAATAGTGATTTAGAGCATTTTTATATGACAAAAATGCCTCTTCTAAAAATGCCTGTTCGTATCTTTTGACCATTTTTTAATTGGGGTGTGGTTCTTATTTTTATAAATTTGACTCAACTCCTACATATTTGAGAAATGAGGCCTTTATCAGAAAAACTTGCTATCGACATTTTTGATATTATTTCTTTGTTCATGATACCTTTTTAGCATAATGTAGTTTTCCTGATGATCTCTTTTAATTAGGTACATTTTTTCTTTTGCTTTGTCTGAGATCATGATTACTATCCCTACCTTTTTTTAAACTTCAGCTGAAGTATAATAGATTCTGCTCCAGATCTTTGTTTTAACTCTGTGTGTGCCTTTCTGTTTCAAGTATGTATTGCTGGACTCTGATTTTTTAATCCATTCTACTATTTGCATCTTTTCTATGGACAAGCTCATTTCCCTCATGTTCACAGCTAGGATTAACTCTGTATTTACCTTCCTCCTATTTTCTCTCCTTTTATCCTGCTCTTCTTCAAAAGTCTGTTTTGCTTCTGACCACTGCTTCCCTTAATGTGCCCTCCCTTAAATCATCTCCCTACCCCATCTCCCTTTCCTTCCTAGTTCCCTATTGGGTAAGATAGATTTCTATATGTAAATATATATTTATGTATGTATATATTTCTTCCCTCTGAGCCAGTTCCAATGAGAATGAGGTTTAAATATTATCTACTACCACCCCAAACCCCCCACATTTTCCTCTCTACTGTAAAAGCCCTTCCTTATGTGCTTGTTTTGTGTGAGAACTCTTTCACCGTTCTACCTCTCCCTTCCCCCTTCTCCCCTTGTATTCCTCTTTCTCACTCGTACATTCTTTATTTTGCAGATTATCCAAACATAATTGACTCATACTCATGCCCTCTGTCTATGTAGAATCCTTCTAACTGTCCTAATAATGATAAAGTTCTTGTTATATGTATCATCTTCCCATATAGGAATGTAAACAATCTGACATTATTGAATCCTCTCTTTCATGTTTATCTTTTAATGCTTCTCTTGAGTCTTGAGTTTGAATGTTAAATTTTTTATTCAATTCTGGTCTTTTCATCAGAGATGCTAGTTCTCTCATTAAATAGTCATTTTCCCCTGAATTACTCAATTTTGCTGGGTAGGTTATTCTTGGTGGTTGTAATCCTAGTTCTTTTGCTTTTTGGAATATCATATTCTAAATCCTTCATTCCTTTAATGTGGAAACTGCTAAATCTTGTGTGATTCTGACTTTGGCTCCACAATTTTTGAATGTTTTCTTTCCAGCTGCTTGCAATATTTTCTCTTCAGAGCTCTGGAATTTAGCTATGATATTCCAAGGAGTTTTCATTGTAAGACCTCTTTCAGGAAGTGATCAGCATATTCTTTTGAGTTCTAGTTTACTAGACTATCTATCTATACTCTAGTAAAGGAGAGTTTTCCTTGATAATTTCTTGAAATGTAATGTTTTGGCTCCTTTTGTTGGCCATGGCTTTCAGGCATTCCAGTAATCCTTACATTATCTCTCCTTGATCTACTTTCCAGGTCAGTTGTTTTTCCAATAAGGCGTTTCACATTTTTTTCTATTTTTTTTTTTTGCATTTTTTGTTTTACTTTGTCTTTTTGTTTCTTGAAATCTCATGGCATCATTAGCTCCCACTTGCCCAATTCTAATTTGTAAGCAATTATTTTCTTCAGTGAACTTTTGTACCTCTGCTTGCACTTGACTAATTCTGCTTTTTAAGGGGTTCTTTTCTTTGTTGGATTTCTGTAACTCTTTTATTATTTGGCCAGTTCTACTCTTTAAGGTATGATTTTGTTCAGTATATTTTTGTGTGCTTCTTTTACCAAGCTGTTAATTCTCTTTTCATTCTTTCCTTGTATCACTCTCATTTCTTTTCCCAATTTTTCCTCTTCCACTCTTGTCTCTTTCTTCAACTCTTCCAGGAATTCTTCTGGTCTTGGGTCCAATTAGCATTTTTCTTTGAGGCTTTTTTTGGTAGCTGTTTTCACATTGTTGTCTTTTTCTGGGTTTCCAAATATATCTCTCTCTCCTCTCTAGAGAGTTTTTCCTTGTAATAGAAAATTAAAAAAAAGAAAGAGAAAGGGGAGAAAACAGTGAGCAAAACTAACGAAAACACTGAGTCTAACAGTATATACAATATTCCATATCTCCTGTCACCAACCTCTGTTGAAAAAAAAAAGGAGGTACACTTTCTCCTCCGTCCTTTGGGGCCAAAATTGAAAATATAATTAGGCAGCATTTTTGAGCAAACCATTTTGCAAATGAGAATTGCAAATTATCCACCACATGAAAAGTTGCTCTAAATCACTAATAAGAGAAATGCAATTTTAAAACTCTTTGAAGTTTCAAGTCATACTCCTCAAAATGGAAAAGGTAATAAAACATTTAATTAGTCAATGTTAGAGATGCATAGGAAGACAAACACACTAATATACAGTTGGTGGGACTATGAATTGATTCAGCTCTGTCTGGAAAACAATTTGGAATTATGCAATAAAAGTCACCAAGCTGTTCCAAACCTTTGACCTGATGAATCCACTAATGGTATCACATATCCTAAAGAGACCAAAAGCAAAGGGAAAGATCCCATATACATAGAAATAGTTAGACAATACTTTTTATTGTAGCAACAATCTAGAAACAATGAGGATACCCATGGACTAATGAATTGTGATGAATGAACTCAATGGGATATTTTCATCTCATAAGAAAGGGCAAAAAATGTGGAATTCAGAAAAATATAGAGAAATGTAAAAATGGATATAAAGTGAAGTAAGCACAACTAGGAGAACAATATATACAACTACTACAAAAATGTAAATGAAAATAACTTAAATTCTAACTCAGAATAATCATAATGACTAATCTTAGTTCTAGAAAACTGAAAATAGAAAATACTTCTCTTCTATGGATGTAGAATATAGATTATATTATTAGATATGTTTGCCATGTTGGTTAGTTTTGTAATTTTGTCTAACTTGTACATTGTGTATATTGTAAGGGAATGCCTGACACATACTACAAGTTTAAAAATGCTTGTCAAAGGCAACTAGATGGTACAATGGGTAGACCACTGAGCCTGGAGTCAGGAAGAGTTCAAATCTAGCCTTAGATACTTACTAGCTGTGTGATTCTGGGCAAGTCACTTCATCTCTGCTTCAGTTTTCTCATCTATAAAAAGAGGATAATAACAGTACCCACCTTGTAGGGTTGTTGGAAGGAGAAAATGAAATGATACTTATAAAAATGCTTGTTGAACAGAATGGAAATAGAGGGTTTGGTTGTTAAAGGTTTGGGTTGAAGGAATTGTGAAGTAGAAGCAAAAACTTTATTGAAAATTGGAGTAAGCCTCTAACCTACTTACAAGGTCTTGGTTCCCATGAAAAAAAATCAAAATCCTGACTGGACCATAAAATTCAAAGAAGTGTGAATCCCAGTTTTTAGAAACTCAGTCACACAGACACACAAAAAGTATATTGGTTCTAACTGGAACCAGACCTCCCTATATTTTAGAACTAAAATAAAAAGCCAGAACAAATTCAAAACATCAAAACAATCTAATTTAAATGAAACTAGTATTTCATTTGGTACAAATATTTGTTCAAAAGTAAAAATCACAGTTGACTTCATCCACAGAGAAGGTAGCTACGTGCATGATGAGCCCTCAAAACACATTTTCAAAAACATGCACCCCCTTTGCTGGCTGATGTCTGAAGGCTCATCCTTATGGATTCATTCCTTTGTGGTTTTACTCTCTGCAAATACAAATGCCCCTAGGAGGAGGTAATACTTTAGGCTTTATGCATTATATCTCCCAGTTTAGTCTGGGATTTCAAGGGTCAGAGCCTAAGCCCAACACTCAGTTCAAGCTAGTGCAAAAGGAAAGAATTACACAAATTTCTGTATTAGAAACTCAGTGTCTTTACTTTTCTTGGAGAGAATCCTGATTAGATTCCATAATTCTGGTACTGTTCCATACATACAGGGTTGGAGATCATATAGGAGACCTGGTTTTGAAACTCCAGAGCTACAGGGTGTTTGGGATAGGAATACGAAGAGGAAATATATCTCATTATTACTCACAACATTTTTAAGGGCCTACTGTTGGCAAGGCGTTGTGTTAGTTATGGGGATATGAAGACAAAAGATAAAAATGAAGACAGGTCCTGCCCTCAAAGAGCTTATATTCTACTGGATGAGTTTATGCTTTATAGTGGGTGGTGGTCTAGAAACAGATTGATCTAAAAGCTTGTCTGAGCTTGGGTTGCTGATATAAAATATTCTATTCTGACCATCTTTGACCTTGAATGAACTTATTAGATCCTTTCCTGAGAAACGTTTAAAGTTCAGAAGGCTAGGGAAGATGAGGGCACTGGGTTCCTGGGGGGGATGGTGTAACGAAAATGGTAAAACTCAAAGACATAAAAAGGATATGGAAAAAGTCGGAGGTATCGTAGGTAAATTTTGCCTATGTCACTATTTTGAATAGATCTGACCCATATAATAAAAGGTATCATTTCTTCCCAAATACCCCTTTAGTTCAGACTTTTCATTCAGTCATCTCCCTGGCTCCTGGTATCCTATTTCCTCTCTCTATCCCAAAGGCCATCAGAACATCTGAGATTTTATGGTATTTGATGGTGACACCAAACTCCTTCCCCTATTGCCTTAGACAAAAGAGTCCCTCATCTACTTTGAAAAGTGTGAGCTCTGGAGATGCCCTTCCTGCAAACATTGTTTATGGATGTGTACCAAAGTAGAGCAGTTCCAGAACAAAGAATGTAGAAAGTTGGCATTTTCTTTTGTGGCCCTCACCCCCAGAGACCACATCAGGCTGCCAATGAAATCAGACAAGATGACAGGGTGTGTTGGGACCTGTGCAGCTACTATAAATAAATATGCGAAAGCAAATTAAACCTTCAAGTGATTCACCATCTTAGATGCAGAAATGGTATGTCTGCTTGTATCTAATGGATCTGGTTTCTGTCTCTTGTTCCCTTAAGTCTTTGGATCTTGATGGCTGACTCATCTACACTTCTCATGCCCTTGATGGGACATGTGGAGAAAGTACCTGGGCATGGTGTGCCTACTAGATTGAAAAGCAAACCAGACGGTGAGTCAGGAGGTCTGGCTCTTTCTCCTACTAGCTGTGTGATTATGAATATGTGTCTCTCTGAGCCTCAATTTCCTTATCTGTAAAATGGGGACAATAATAGTTACCTTATGTACCTCAGAGAATCATAGATTTAGAGCTAAAAGAGACCTAAGAGGCCACTGAGTCCAACTTCCTCCTTTTATAGATAAAGAAAACTGAGGTAAAAAGCACTTGCCCAGGGCACATGGCAAATAAGTATCTCAGGCAGGATTTGAACTCAGATCTTCCTGATTCCAAGCCTAGCACTCTATCTACTATGCCATCCAGTTGACACAATACTACAAAAGGGTGTCATGAGGGTTAAAATAGATAGCAGCCACAAAAATACATTGGATACTTGAAAGTGCTCTACAAATCTAGGGTATTATGATTAGTATGATTTCCATTTAACTATGAGGTTAGGGTTTGGTGCTAGGAGGGTTGTAAGAGGACTGCCCCTCCTTCTTATCTTCCTTCCTTCTGAGGGCTCGCTTCCATCCCCATAGAAAGGCAGGTCCAGAGCTCATTGTTAGGGAATCATCTTACAGAACCACAGTTCCATTTGACGAGTGCCCCATGGGCATTAGTCATGCCCAGAGCTCTACCACAACAGGATGGGATTGTCCTGTGTCATTCTGGTATTTTGTGAACTGCCTTGGTTCATCTCATGGCTTTGGCATCATTTAAGTCCTCAGGTCAGGGATGGACATCCAATCTGTTGCTATGGGCACAACCCAGTGAATGCTTGGCATTGACCAGATGTGTCATCAGAGGGAAATGAGGAAACTAACTCAGCCTGACTCCAAGAAAGACATCTGTCTTTCCTAGCTTGACAGATTTGGAGAGTTTTAGCCAATCTATAGACATCTGATGGATATATCTCATGGCAGTTTTACGCATTTGAAAGGCCTTTACGTCTTTTCAAAGTGTTTTCACATCTATGAGCTCATGGGATCCTGACATTAACTTCATGAAGTGAGTTGAGCAATTATTATCTATATTTACCATATTCAATTCAATTTTATTAAATTCAATAAATATGCGGGGAGGCCCAGCTAGGTGGTGCAGTGGATAGAGTACCTGCTCTAGAGTGAGGAGGACCTAAGTTCAAATCTGGCCTCAGACACTTACTAGCTATATGATCCTGGGCAAGTCTCTTAAAAATGATTGCCTTAAAAGAAAATTTAATAAATATTTGTTAAACATCTACTATGTGCTAGGTCCTTTGCTAGGTGTCCAGTATATAAGGATAAAAATAAAATAGTCCCTGCCCTCCCTGCCCTTCATAATCTTATATTCTACTTGGGCTTTACAATAGATGTACAGATAAATGTAGTCAGACCATGGAGATATTGCAGCCTTGGTTCTATACCACCACAAAAAAGCAAATATTGCAATAAAGTGGGTCATATGAAATTTTTGGTTTCCCAGTGCATATAAAAATTATATTTACACTGTTTGTGTAATAGTACTATGTATATTATATTATATAAAAAAAATAAAAACAGTGGATATAACTTAATTAAAAAATACTTTATTGATAAAAAAAAATACCATTATCTGAGACTTCAGTGAGTTGCAATCTTTTTGCTGTGAAGGGTCATGCCTTGATGTTGATGGCTGCTGACTGATCAGGTGATGGTTGTTGACATGATGACATCACTTGCACTTGACTTTGTTTTGAGTGAGGGAGGGCTGTGCAAGGTTACCAAGCCTCACTTTCTCCTCCTGAGCCATCTGGGTCTAGTGACCAGATATTCATCAGGATGGCTAGAGATGGCCCAGGATGAAATGGGGGACCTTGG
Source organism: Notamacropus eugenii (assembly GCF_028372415.1). Taxonomy (NCBI): domain Eukaryota; kingdom Metazoa; phylum Chordata; class Mammalia; order Diprotodontia; family Macropodidae; genus Notamacropus; species Notamacropus eugenii. The sequence continues at coordinate 592,606,299 of NC_092872.1, read as the reverse complement.
CCCCTTTGGGCCAAGGCCTATTCAGGTACTCACTTAGGGTGAGGTAACACATATTCAATGAATAGCCCTGTTTAAGAAGTAGTCAGGGGATGGCCCCTTTAATGAGCCAAAGAAAAATAACTAAATCAAGCTGGAAGGGAAACAACAGTTACTATTGATAATCACTCTTAAACCAGGAGGATCCAGAAAATGGCCCCTAAGTGAAGCTTGGGCAGGGGTCTAGTGTTATCCAAACTATGGATTTCAGAATGCAGTAGGTTTAAGGTTTTGGGAAAGGAAGGGAAGGAAAGGGGAGGGGAGGGGTGTGAAGGGGAGGGGAGAGAAGGGAAGGGGAGGGAGAGAAGGGAAGGGGAGGGGAGAGAAGGGAAGGGAGAAATCTAGCCAGTAAACCCCAAGTTAACTGGACATCTCCTGGCCATCCAAATTTACCTTCCTTTGGAGAGGAAAAGGAAGAGGAAGGGGAGACAGACAAGAGAGGAGGAGGTGAGTTATCCAGCGAGCTAGGTCCCCATTCAGGCAGCTGAATCTACTCACAGATTGTTGTGTTCATCCTTCATTTCCGAAGAAGATCATGCCATCGGAGACATGATGATATGACTTGCACTTGACTTTGTTTTGAATGAGGGAGGGCTGTGCAAAGTGGTGGTTGCTGAAGGTTAGAGTGGCTTCAGCAATTTCTTAAAGTAAGACAGCAATGAAGTTTGCCTCATAGATTGACTCTTCCTTTCACTCGAACACTTAGAGGCCATTATAGGGTTATTAATTGGCCTAATTTCAGTATCATTGTATCTCAGGGAATAGGAAGGCCTGAGGAGAGGGAGAGAGAGGGGGAATGTCTGGTGAGTACAACATTCAGAATACACACAACATTTATCGATTAAATTAGCTGTTTTGTATGTATGCAATTTGTGGTGCCTCAAAACTATGATAATAATATCAAAAATCACTAATCCCAGATCACCTTAACATGTATTATAATAATAATAAAGTTTGAAAGACTGTGAAAATTACCAAAATGTGACACAGAGACAAGAAATGAGCACATACTGTTAGAAAAATGGTGCTAACAAATACCACCACTAAATCTGTATCCCAATGAGATAAAAAAAAAAGGGGGGGGAAGAACCTATTTGTGCAAAAATATTTATAACAGCTCTTTTTGTGATGGCACAGAATTGGAAATTGAGGGGTTGCCTGAAATTGGGGAGTGACCAAACAAGTTGTGGTATACGATTGTGATGGAATACTATTGTGCTATAAGAAATGAGGAGCAGGATGATTTCAGAAAAAACTTGGAATGACTTACACAAACTGATACAAAGTGAAGTGAGCAGAACCAGGAGAACAGTGTACATCGTAACAGCAATATCATACAACGATCAGCTGCGAATGACTTAGCTATTCTCAGCACCACAATGATCCAAGAAAATTCCAAAGGACTCATGATGAAAAATGCTATGGAAATGTGTTTTACATGATTACACATGTGTAACCTATATTAAACTGTTTGTTTCAGCAAGGGCAAAGGGAAGAGGGATGGAAAAGAATTTGAAACTCAGAATTTCTAAAACTGAATGTTAAAAATTGTGTTTACATATAATTGGGGAAATAAATAAAATATTACTGTAAAAATGATGCTGATAGACTTGCTCATTATAGGGTTGCCACAAAACTTCAATTTGTAAAAAACCACAATATTTGTGAAGCACAATAAAGTGAAAATGAGGTATACCTGTAACTTCAGAGTACTTTTGGGGTGGTATTATGAGATAACTAAATCAGAGGACCTCAAAACCACAGAAGCCCAAATAGTCTAACAATAACTGAGCATGAAACCCTTCTACAGCATTGCTAACAAGTGGTCATCCAGATTTAACTTGAAGATGTTCAGGGAAAGAGAAACCCCCCCCCCCTTACTGATGGAGTCCTGTTAGAGCTGCTCCCAGCCCCCATATTCTACCTTCATTATAGGCCCTACTATACAGTAGGCCCACTGTACCTACCACCCCCCCCATCCTCCCCACAATGTCCTAACTTCCTCACTGGAACAACAGGTGTATCCCTGAACTCTTAGTTCCCACAGAAACAGCAGGTGTGTCCATATGATAGAGTCACAGCTACTGCCCCCAGACCCATTCCCACAGAAACAGGTGTGTTCTCATACTCAACCACAATCACACCATCCATTTAGCCCAAGGACCATAATACTTAACTATCCATCTTGACCAGACAGAACCACAATAGTGTAACAGCAAGAATCCTGACATACATAGGAGGGCCTGCCATACAGGTTCTTAGATCTGCTTTTTTAAAAGAAAAGCAACAATCACTTTAATCAAGCACATATATCATTCTCTTAGTTCAGGAGGAAAAGTCAGCACCCTGAACTTCAGAGAAAATACAAACAGAGAAACAAAGATCAACAGACAGGGCTTCCAACTGTCTGACCATAAGCAATACATATGTCACAGATCAACAGACAGATCCAGCTGTCTGTCCATTACATACATACGTAGTTATCAGAGAGAAAAGTGCCAACATCTGGGTTTTCAAAGCCAAGGGGCTCCTTAACAGCTTCCTAAAGTCTCATCTGGCCAAACAAACGTTTCCAATAAGTAAACCACAAAGTAAACCTCACCTCAGAATATTTATACACTTTTCAGAGCCAGAGAGCAGGACCCTTTGACCCAGTGCCTCAGGAGAAATTAACAAATGGCCAATTAATGGGCTGGAAGATCTTTAACTCTTCCCCCCCCCCCCCCATTAACTTGAAATTATGATTACAAATAGCTAACCAATTGGAGAGCAACATGACCAGAATGTTCAACCACCAACCATAGAAGGGACCCCTTCCCCTATTACCTAATCCCTTGACAAATCCCTCTTGCCTTTTTAATATTCATAATTTCTGTTATGTAATTGCATCTTTACCCTATAAAAATCCATCTTGCTTTCTCTGAAGTTGCTGGTTCCCCTTGGAACTTAGCCCACTTCATGAGAGGCATCAACCTCAATAAATGCCTCTTCTTGGATTAGAGGTGGTCTGACTCTGAATTCTTTGAGATGGTTCCACCACAACACATCATGAAACCACAACAGTTTTTGATGCCCCAGAATTTAAACCACAACACTACCTCTGGAGGCCCATTCTCCTTTTGTTGTTCAGTTGTTTTAGTCACGCCCAACTCTTCATGACTGCATTTGGGGTTTTCTTGTTAAAGACCCCAGGATGGTTTGTCATTTCCTTCTCTAGCTTATTTTACAGATGAGGAAACTGAGGTAAACAGGGTGAAGTGACTTGCCCAGAATCACATAGCTAGTAACCTGGCCAGATTTAAACTCAAGAAGATGAATCTACCTGACTCCAGGCCTGGCACTCTCTCCACATTGCCACCTAGCTGCCCTCATGATACCCCTTTAGGTACTTGGAGACAGCTGTCATATCCCTTCAAGTCTTTTCTTGTCCTAGTTAGATGTCTCAATCCTTTCAACTAATCCTTATATAGCCCTTCACCATGAAGACTGCTGTCCTTTGGATCATCCTTGGGCCAATCATAAGCTAGAGAATCTTAACTGGGGACCAGAAAGATTAAATGATTTGCCTCTTCATACAGCTAATGAATAACCCAAAGTAGACCAGAATCTAGTTCTCCTAAATGCCAGATGATTGTTTTCTCCACCACCCTGTATTATCACCCAAGTAATGGTTTTCTGTGGTGGAACTGAATAGTAAGCAATGTTATTTTTCCTTACCTTGAACTGAACAAATGGACACAATGTCCTATGTGGAAAAATATAATAGTAAGTGGTATTTATATAGGATTGTTAATGTTTATTAAGCACTTTAAGTACATTATCTCTTTTGAACTTCAGAATCACCTCAAGAATTAGGTACTACAGATATCATCATTTCTGTCTTACAGACGAGCAATGTAAGACTTCAAGGTAAAATGCCAATGGTCAAGTAGTTAGTAAATGTTAGATGTGGGATTTGAACAGAAGTCTTTCTAACCTCAGTACCATTGCTTTATTCCCCAAGTTGCACTTTCCACAACCCTAGCAGCAGTTTTGTGGACAGAGATGTCTCTTTGCCTTGAATATGGGATATGTGAGAATCCATGGTTATTGTTTGTACTCACTTTAGCTACTCTCTAGAACAGGCTAAGAAATCTGATGCATAATACCTTTGGGAAAAGGAAACCAGGCTAAGGAAACTGTGAAGGGAAGATCTGAGTTTGGCTCTAATTTGAGAGGTTATGGAAGAACTCAGGATTTATGAAGTATTTTTCTCAAACATCATGGAAGCTTTGGGTGGCTATCCCCAGCAAAACTATGAAATAACCTATACTCAGCTAGTACATTAGAGCTTTCTTTTACCCCCTTGATAATATTACTTAGCTTCCTACATCAATCATATCCTTATCTCTCCCTCTCATTCCCCATGAAAAGGGTCTAAACTCATTCACACAAACTTGTAAATGACTGATAAAAATTAAGGGGTATCAAGTACATTTGCAAGGACTAAAATCTCAAAAAAGAACTTTTCAACTATTTTTGTGATGAGTTAGATACTCTGTTTCTACTTAAAACTTCCCAATAGAGCACCAAGTGAATGAATGGTACTGCCAATATCTGGGAATTCAATACAGCTAATAGTCACTGCCTCCTCTCTTCCTAAATCCTCCCTAGTATTTCTGGTGACGAGGTACTAGGAAGGTATCAAGACATTGCCATACTTGCTCCACCCATCTCCCTGTTTAAAATGCTGCTGGACTGTAGGGGCAGTTGCTGATGACTGTCAGTTGACAAAGGAGACATGCAGAGGTCTTTGGAGAGCTGACCCTCCTCCCAGCATGAAATCCATATTGTCTTGGAGGCTGGTCATTAGGGCCCAGATAGAAACCTCCTAAGCCTCCTGCTGCTGGATCAGCTCTTCTTGGTCTTGTGAAAGTTGAATCACTGCACAGTTTAGGGTATCTAGTACAAATTATTTATAGCAGCTCTTTCTGTAGTGGAAAAGAATTGTAAACCAGGGTGGGAGGCCATCCACTGGGGACTGGCTAGACAAATAATAGTACACAAATGTAATGGAATACTATTGTGCTGTGAAAAATGACTAATGGGACAGTTAGAGAAACCCAAGAAAACATGTATGAATCAATGCAGAGCACAGTGGGCAGAACAATTGATAAAATAATAATAATATTGCAAAGATAAACAACTTTGAAAGACTTAAGAACTCTGATTAGCCCAATGACCAACCATAATTCCTGAGGACCAGTGAGGAAACATACTATCTAACTCCTGATAAGTGATGCACTCAAGATACAGAATGAAACACACATTTTTGGACATGGTGGTGGTGGGAATTTGCTTTGCTTGACTGTTCACATTTGTTACAAGGGTTTTGTTTTTCTTTCTTTCTTTTTTTTCTCCAGTTATTGGAGGGAAGACAAAAGCAAAAGAAAAATAAATGTTAATCAAAAATAAAATGTTTAAAATTAGATTTTAAGTTCCTTGAGGTCAGGAACTATTTTTACATTTCTTTGTATCCTCATCACTTAGCACATAGCCTGGCACAAAGTAGGTATGTTGGAAATGCTTTTTCTTGTTGTTATTTTTAAAAACTTTGTGTTTTTCTGGAGGACTCTCTGACTTGGCTGATCTACTGAGATCGATTTCTGATTTTTGTGACAGAATAGATTAGAACAATTTGGAACTTGATGAAATCAAATCAACAAAAACAAGACCCAAATGATTCTCTAGGTTCTTCTGGCAGATATCTGTGTTCATCCTTCGTTTTTCAAAGAAGACCATGACATCAGAAAAATGATGACGTGACTTGCACTTGGCTTTGTTTTCAGCGAGGGAGGGCTGTGCAAGGTCACCAACCTCACTTTCCCCTTCTGAGCCATATGGATGATGATAGAATACTACACTCCCTTCAGATGGTACATCCATACTTCAAATTTAGCTTTGACAGACCAGCATGACGAACGCAGACCAGCACATGGAGCAGCAGGGACAGGACCCAGAACAGGATTCAGGGCACCACCAGTGCAGTTCCCAGATTCCTCAATGCACAAATGCCACATACAGCTTCAAAGGTCAGTGGGAGAGCTCTAGGAGCTACCATTTTCTGAGCCCTCCTCCTAGAGCCCCTGGGGAAACTGAAGGGTTGATCTAATCCCAGCCCTGAATATCAGCCCTGGGAGATCTCCACCCAAAGCCCCTGGGGAATTGAGCCACTGATATGATTCTCAGCCCTGAGTTCCACCCAGGGGTGAGGAGGAGCACTGGTGGTGGAGCTGGTGAAGGCTCTGGAGAGGGAATTCAATTGCTGATTCTTTTTTTTTATTTTTTATTTTTTAATTATTTTTTAATGTTTAACAATCACTGCCATACAATTGAGATTTTATCCCCCCCACACCTACCCCCACTACCCCCCTCCCTCCCCACGACTGCATACAGTTCTGTATAGGTTCTATATATACTTTCCTACTGAGTACATTTTCACTATAGTCATGCTATGTAGTTGGACTAAAATAAATGGAAGAAATCATATAACAAATCAAAACATGATACACAAAAACATGCACATACACAAACATGATCTGCTACATTCTGCGAATGACTTCCATATTTCTTTCTCTGAGTGTGTCAATTGTTGATTCTGGGTAGAAAAATTTTTGGTTGCTCCCAGACCAGTGCATGGGTCAGGAGAGCAGTAAACATCTCTCCCTTGATTGTGCTACCTTGGAGGAACTGAGAACTTAGAGGTCCCCAGAATATACCCTCCTCTTGACAAAGGTCTCAAAAGCCAAGTAACTGGACAGGAAAATGCCCAAATAAGACTATAGAAAGTTACTTTCTTGGTGAACAGGTATTTTCTTCCATCCTTTCAGATAAGAAAGAACAAAGCATAACATCAGAGGAAGGCAAGGCTTCTGCATCCAAAATCTCCAAAATAAATATGCAATGGTCTCAGGTCATGGAAGAGCTCAAAAAGGATTTTGAAAATCAAGTAAGAGAGTTGGAGGAAAAATTGGGAAGAGAAATGAGAGTGATGCAAGAAAATCATGAAAGCAAGTCAACAGTTTACTAAAGGAGACTCCCAAAAAATGTTGAAGAAAATAACACCTTTAAAAATAGGCTAACTCAATTGGCAAAAGAGGTCCAAAAAGCCAATGAGGAGAAAAATGCTTTAAAAAGCAGAATTAGTCAAATGGAAAAGGAGGTTCAAAAGCTCACTGAAGAAAATAGTTCTTTCAAAATTAAAATGGAACAGATGGAAGCTAATGACTTTATGAGAAACCAAGAAATTACAACAACAAAAAAAACCCCGAAAGAATGAAAAAATAGCAGACAATGTGAAATATCTCATTGGAAAAACAATTAACCTGGAAAATAGATCCAGGGGAGACAATTTAAAAATTATAGGACTGCCTGAAAGCCATGATCAAAAAAAAAGCCTACACATCATCTTTCATGAAATTATCAAGGAAAACTGGCCTGATATTCTAGAACCAGAGGGTAAAATAAGTATTGAAAGAATCCACAGATCACCTCCTGAAAGAGATCCAAAAAGAGAAACTCCTAAGAACATTGTAGGCAAATTCCAGAGTTCCTAGGTCAAGGAGAAAATATTGCAAGCAGCCAGAAAGAAACAGTTTGAGTACTGTGGAAATACAATCAGGATAACACAGGATCTGGCAACTTCTACCTTAAAGGATTGAAGGGCTTGGATATGATATTCCAGAAGTCAAAGGAATTAGAATTAAAACCAAGAATCACCTACCCAGCAAAACTGAATATAGTACTTCAGGGAAAAAAATAGTCATTCAATGATATAGAGGACTTTCAAGCATTCATGATAAAAAGACCAGAAATGAATAGAAAATTTGACTTTCAAACACAAGAATCAAGAGAAGCATGAAAAGGTGAAGAGGAAAGAGAAAACATAAAGGACTTTCTAAAGTTGAACTGTTTATATTCATATATGGAAAGATAATATTTGTAACTCTTGAGACTTTTCTCAGTATTTGGGTAGTTGGAGGGATTATACACAAGCACACACACACATATAGACAGAGAACACAGGGTGAGCTGAATAAGAAGGGATGATACCTAAAAAAATAAAATAAAATTGAGGGATAAGAGAGGAATATATTGGGAGGAGAAAGGGAGAAATGGAATGGGGTAAATTATCACGCATCAAGGAGGCAAGAAAAAGCTTCTTCAGTGGAGGAGAAAAGGGGGGATGTGAGAGGGAAAAGGGAAGCTTACTTTCTTCATATTTGGCTTGACAGAATGACATGCTCACTCAGTTTGGTATGAAAGTATATCTTGCACTATAGAAGGGTAGGGGAGAAGGAGACAAGTGGGGTGAAGGGGATGATAGAAGGGAGGGCAAATGGGAGAAGGGAGTAATCAGAAGTAAACACTTTTGGGGAGGGACAAGGTCAAAGAGAGAGCAGAATAAATGGGGGGCAGGATAGGATGGAAGGAAATATAGTTAGTCTTACACAACATGACTATTATGGAAGTCTTTTGCAAAACTACACTTATACAGCCTATATTGAATTACCTGCCTTCTCAGTAGGGATGGGTGGGGAAAGAGGAAGGAAGAGAAGTTGAAACTCAAAGTTTTAGGAATGAATGCATACAACTGGGAAATAAGAAATACAGGTAATGGGGTATAGAAACCTATCTTGCACTACAAGACAAGAGAGAAGAAAGGGATAAGGGAAGGGAGGGGTGTGATAGAAAGGAGGGCATATTGAGGAAAGGGGTAATCAGAATGCAAGGCATTATGGGGGTGGGGGGAGGGGAGAGATGGGAAGAAAATTTGGAACTCAAAATTTTGTGGAAATGAATACTGAAAACCAGAAATAAATAAATAAACATTAAAAAAATAAAAAAACAAATTCAACTTTTACTTTGAATAGTATATCATATCACAGAATTCTTGTTTGTTACAACATGTGGGAGACTTAAGGGAAGCTCCTTAAGCATGAAGGAGGAATGTGTGGCTTGGCTTGTGAAAGGGTAGATCCCAGCAGCCCTGGATGAGTCATAGAGCTGGGGTGGGGTTTAGAGGTCATCTAGTCCAATTCCATCATAAGGCTACTCTGGCTTGCCCAAGGTTGCATGCTTGTCTCTTCATCTCACTGTTTAAAATGTGCAGGTGATATGCAGGTGATATGCAGCAGATTGGCAATTACATCCAGATCCTTTGATTACAGATCCACTCCACTGAAGGTAAATAGGTTTTCAGTTCATCAAATAATCTATTTGGCTTTTAAAGCCGTTCATAATGTGTCTCTTGCCCCACCTTTACAGTCTCCTCTTACCTTGCTCCATTCAATGTAGCCACATATTCTTTCATCAAATGACCCTGGTCTTATTCTTCCTTGAATGCACCATTCTATCTCCTACCTTCGAACTAGTCCCACCAGCTGTCCCCATGGCTGTGACTCTTTCCTCCCTCATCTCTCCTTTTTGACTTCCCTAACTTCCTTCAAGTCCCTGCTAAAATCTCATCTTCTACAAGAAATCTTTCCTGATCCCCCTTAATTCTAGTGTCTTCTCTCTATTGATTATCTCCAGTTTATTTTCATGTTGTCTCTTCCATTAGACTCTGAGCTCTTTGAGAGATGGGCTTTTTTTTTTTTTTACTTTCTTTGTGTTTCCAACACTTGGCATAGTGCCTGGTTAGCACTTAGTAAGTGCTTAATAAATGTTAGTTGGCTGATCAAATATATTGTGTCTCAGGATTCCACTGGAAAATCTCAGGATATTTCAGCAAGTTGGTGAAAGGGATTGTTGGGAAGATAATGGAGATAGTGGTGACTTTTTATTTCTGTTTATTCCCTTCAGTACATTTTACAAAGAATGCTTGGTGCATAGTAAGCACTAATGAATGTAGAAATGAATTGAATTATATACCTGGAATCAGAGGCCTTGAGTTCAAGTTCCAGCTCTGTGACTTCTTGATTATAACATTGGCCAAGTCACTTCAACTCCTAGGCTTTAATTTCCGATTCTGTAAAATGATAGTTTGGACTTGATGAACTCTAAGGTGTTTTCCAGCTCAAACATTATGATGGTGTGAATTGAACTAAGGCGATCCATGGGGAAGGTATTTATTTATCTGAGTATCAGAGCTTCCTGGGTCCTGGAAATTATGCAGTCCTTGACTGGACCTGCTTAGTGAGTTAGGATAGCTTACCATGAGGCAGGTCAAGAACCTGTGCATAGAGGAATCTCTTTGTATACAGCACGTAGTACATGAATAACTAATTTAAAAACATGGGTTTTAGGGTTTTAGAGGATTTATTGGTCAGTTTTGAGAAACTTTTAATCTTTTTCTTTTAGAATTCAATATTTTAAGACTTGATTATACACTCATTTTTACACAGGGAGTACACTTAGTTTGTGAATACAGGGTTTTTCTTTTCTTTTTAGAGTAAAAAGCATAAGAATTGGCATAAAAGTATACATTTTATAAAAAACAGGGGTTGGAAGGACCTCAGTGATCATCTTGTCTAGCCAGTTATTTTACAGTAAAAACTGAGGTCCAGGTAAGTTAAGTAACTCAGGTAGTGTCAAGGATGTCTTTTGAAACCAGGTCCTCTGACTGAAGAATTGCTTCTAAACTGACATAGTGCCATCAGCAACCATTCTTTGGGTCTGGCCACCAAACCCATTCCAAATCCATCTAAGTGTCTTATTGTCTGGCCAGCATCTCTGATATTTTTCAAGATGAAGAGCATAGCATTAGAGACTTCATCCAATGCTTTGCTAAAATCTAGGAAAGCTATACCCACAACATTACTGTGATCTAACAGTTCAATAACTTTGTCAAAAGAAAACAAGTTTAGTTTGGCATGACCCATTCTTGATTAAACCTTCTAACACTTGGTTATCACCACTTTTTTCTAGGTATTCTTAAACTGTACTCTTAAGCATATATTCTAGAACTTTGTCGGGAAGTAAATTTCAAATTCACTTGCCTAGTGTTCAAAGACTCCTCTATCCTGCTTCCTCCTCCCCCCCTATCTTTTTTGGGAAAATTAGGACATTTTTACATCCTTAGTCCCATGGTACCTCTTCCATTGTCCATGACCTTTCATAGATTACTGGCAGTTACATCCACCATTTCTTTAGGTACTCTAGGATATACTTCAGGTTGAACCAGGGGGCTTGAACTTCTCAAGGGCAGACAAGTACTTTTTTATTATCTGCTGTTTACTAATGATAGCAACTATTTACATAGCATTTTAAGATTTGCAAAATGATTTATACCTATTGTTTCCCTTGCTCCTCACAACTATTATTATAATAATATTATATAACTTATATAAGCTATTATATCCATTTTACAGATGAGGAAACTCAGAGAGAGGTTAAGTGACTTGCCCAGGGTTGTACCGCTAGTAAGCATCTGAGGTGGAGTCTGAACTCAAGTCTTCCTGACTCCAGATTAAGCAGTCTTTCCAATACTTGAAACAACTCTATCTTTCATGTCCCCCAGGTGGTAAGGAACAGAAGTGAAAACTGAACCCAGATCCCTCTCCCTCCAGATCTGGTGATCCCCCTTCTATGCCACTTAAGGAAGCTCAGGACCACGCCTACCTGTCAAGAGAAACTTGTGAGATTCTTCACCCTGCCCAGTTGCAGAGTTTTCCTCTTTCTATCCCCGCCTGAGGCTTTCTCCTGAGCCACGTCAGCAAATCTGCCAGTCTGGATGATGGTATAACCATGGTAACGCTTATCCCTTCAGAACTGTGAGGTCCTCTCATTCCATTTGTTATCTGAATCCATCACATCCTGCTCTCCCCAGGCTGAATAGTCATGAGCTTTAATCAGTCTTCAGCTGATGAAAACACTCCATCCACCTGTTTCCTCTCCACACATCAAATCAACCTCTTTAAGATAAAAAATAAAAAAGAAAGAATATCTATTTATACATGTACACACAAACATAGCCCCCAGAAGGCTCAACTGCAGAGTACAGAGAAGGTACACCTGACGACTCTGAGATGAAACCAAATAGTTTGTGGGGGGGACTCTTTCTTTAAACAGGTGGCAACTGTGTTTTGCTACCAAATTACTGTGAGATGTGGCATTAAAATTGAAAGGCTAGTAGCTCAAAATAACTCAGGGGGAAATACGATAAGCGAGGCCTCTCACAGCAGGCTTCAGAAATGAACAGCAGAACACATCAGGAGGAACCAGGATGAGGAACCTTCCACTATTTCTGCATCCAGATATCCTCTTTGAAATGTGGCTGCTCCAAACTCATTTGCAGCCAGCATTCTTTGCCCTGGAGTCACAGTACTCCACACATCAAGAAGTGCTGGCAAAGTTATTCCTCCAGAGACCTAGAAGTTTGAACTATCACTTGATGTCCCTTGCCAAAGGGTGGCGCACACAGTGGGATAGCATGTTAGCCTTTAAATTAGGAAGACCTTTGTTCAAATCCTGGCTCAGACTCTTCCCAATTGTTACCCTTTGCAAATTACTTAAGTTCTATCAGTCTCATTTTCTTTATCTGTGAAATGGGGATAATAATAGCACCTACAAGATTGTTGGGTAGCTAGGTGGTACACTGGATAGAGCACCAACCCTGGAGGTAGGAGGACCTGAGTTCAAATCTGATCTCAGATACTTACTAGCTTTGTGACCCTGGAAGAATCACTTAATGCTGTTTGCCTGTTTCCTTATCTGTAAAGTGATCAGAAGAAGGAAATGGCAAACTATTCCACTATCTCTGCAAAGAAATCCCCAAAAGGAGACTAGTAGAAAAAGATTGAATATCACCACAATATTGTTGGGCAGATCAAATGAGAACATGGATGTACAATGATCGTATGTTGTGGTCCCCCTCAGGAACAAGCATGTAACATTAAGGATTCTAGGGTAACTGAGTGATTTGTGGGTATCCTTCTTCTGCCAAGGAGACCCAAGCCTCCATATTTGTTAGGGCACTGGTGACTGGTAATCCCAGTTCCATTAACACTGAACACTGCATTAGATTTTGCAGAGGGATATTTACTTCAAGATAAAGCAAGAACAGACATACAGACATTTCCCTCAATGCCTCTTGGGGCACGATCTCTTCTATACCATCTTGGTCTGGGGGTGGAGGAATGGGCTTGGACTAAGAAATGAGCTCCATTCCTGCATGGCATCGATCCCACCAGGTTCATGAACCTGACTGTCAGCTCCTGCTGGACTGGGATGCTGAGGGTCATTCCCCACAACCACTCCTTGTGCCTCAGGGCATTGATGTTGTGCTTTGTGCAAACCCTAACTCTGCAACTAAAGGATGACATAGAGTCCTCTAGATCTTTCTAAGTCAAAAGGTCATGGGCTGCACTCCCTTCCCAGGTCACAGATTTCCCAGCAGCACTGAGGCAAAAAGGAGGAGGTCAGATCTGTTAGCTGTTTTGAATCATTCCAATCAAAAAGCCTTCTCTTCAGCATGTAGTTAGCTGACTGGAGTAGTTACAGGATGTCTAGGCATCTCCAAGGGTACTTCCCCATGTGAAGTCATGATTATCCCAGATGCAGCTCCCGAGTGTCTTCTGAGCACTATCTGAGGTACTCTGGGCAGGTGCCAGATGCCAATTAATTATGGAAGGTTCTTTGCAAAACTTTAAGCATCATATCATGGTTTCTTACAATAAGGTTTGCCAATTGAAAATCTATTTTGATAATTCAGTATAATTGCTTTCCTTTATAATCCTATGAATTTTTTTAATGCATTTAAAAACATTATTCCAAGGTATACTTATGTTTCACCAGACTGACAAACATAATGAATGTTATACAGATAATTGTAAAGCACTTAGCACAGTGCCTGGCACATAGTAAATATTATATACATAAATGTTATATATATATATATATATATATATATATATATAATGCATATACGCATATGTAGGTGATATTACCATTGTCTACTCCCCTGTTATCACTTTGTACACAGGCATCCACTTCTCAATATTACATATTTCCCTCTTCCATTACCGGAGTTTCCATACCCTGAAGATCTGAGTGCCAAAGTTAGGTTAGCTCTCAGCTGGGAAATATGTCAAGGTATGAGGCGGTAAGGTAGACTTGCCAAGGAATGGCAAGGACCAGTGAGAGACAGAGTTCTAGATCTGAGCTACTGGACTTGATTTCAGAAAGATGTTGACTCAAAAATTATATCCCATACTAACTCCCGGGTCATCTCTACACTATGATATCTATGTTCCAGCCTTTGTCCTTATCCTCCTTTCACTGGAACATTGGACTGCCTCTGGGTCCCCAGGCTTTAATAGATGAGCTTTCCCCTTATCTCACCTGGATGAAGGCTTCCAGGTCACTTCCAAGCCATCTATACAACATGCCACAATGAGGAGTATATCACACTTTCTTCTAATTCCCCTGCTATGTTGCCTTTCCCCATTAGAAGGAAAGCTCCTTGAGGGCAGGCACTATTTTCTGAATTATATTTGTATCCCTAGTTGTTGATATAATGCATGGCACACAGTAAATGCTTAAAAAAGAATTTACATCTCTAGCTCTCTAAGTGGCATAGTAGATAGAGAGCTGGGCCTGGCATCAGGAAAACCTGAGTTCAAATCCAACCTCAGACACTTGCTGGCTATATGTCCCTGGACAAGTCACTTAATTTTGTTTGCCTTGGTTTCCTAATATTTAAAATGAGTTGGAGAAGGAAATGGCAAACCACTTCAGTAAGTTGCCAAGAAAATTCCAGAGTCACAAAGAGTCAGACACACTGAAACAACTCAACAATAACAATAGTTCTCATATTGTGTGACCATTGACAACTTGCTTAACCTCTCCAAGACTTAATTTCTTCATCTATATAATTAGGATAATTATACTTGTGGTGCCTGACTTTTAAGGTCAATTAATTTTTATGTCATTATTTACTGGGCTATTTAAAGAGCTCTTGGTGAAGAACTTCCTCTGGTCAGCATGCAGTCTTCAACTTAAAGTCTTAAAGAGTTGCCTAGGACAATACTCTAAGAGAAATAAGCTGACTTGCCAAGAGCCACATAGCCAGGGTATGAGCCAGAGGAAAGACTTGAATCAAGGTCTTCTCCAGTGATGACATCACAGCTTTCTCTCAGAATAGAATTTTTTTGAAATTTCAATGAAATATGAATCATGACTTCTAAGGGATACAGGGCACTGTAGTCTAGTACCTGAGTCTAGTCCTGGGGACCCAACCCCAGAGAGATCAGTTTCTCTTTTTGTCTCATGTTGTCCCCATATGGATTTTTCCAGGAAAACCTGTAAAATATAGCATAGGGATGAGTTTTGTTTGGATCTTTCCAAATGCACATAACAGGGTCCTTTCTTATAAAGGTACTCAATGTACAACGTGGATATCAGGTATGAAACAGGTTTTCATGCTTTGCACAGGATCTAGGCTCCTTCTGTAACTGTCACCTGCACTGGCAAGTCTCATTCCCCTAATGGTAGCTTTCATTTCTCTCCTCAGGGTTCTAAGACACCCTGAGGAGGTATGGGAGAGAGGCAGTTTTCCAGTATTATACTTCCCAAGTCCCCACCAGTGTTCTCTCATTGAATAGCAGCTGGTATCAATTAGTCAGTGTTGGGGGTGTAAGCTCAGTTCCATGTGGACAGTCTCGGGTGGGTAAAGGTGAGAACTTCTAAACCTTAGAGTTCTCATGAGGCCCCCCAGGAAACAGCAGGGAATTGAGGAGTGAGATCTCGTGTATTTCCACCTCTTCCCGTGAGAACGTGATGGGAGAGAGCATCCCCGCCCTCGAGACTGGCCCGGATCTGGGCATACCTATTGTTATCTAACAGGCACGGTATTGAGGTGCAAACGATACGGCAGGAGAGCTTAAGTAGGGTCAGGAAAGCCTGAAGGCGCTCTTAGCGCTGAGGGGCCCTTACAGGACAGAAGGCCCCTTTTCCTCTCTTCGCTCTTCCCTCCCCCCTCTCTCCCCACTTCCACTTCTGTTTCCATTCTCTTACTATAAGATCTTTGCCTCCTTGGGAGATTTCTCTCTCTCTCCTAAGGAAGAGTTCCCCCTGCACATGTAACCAAGACCCTGAATAAAGCCTAACCCTTGTTCGACTCTGGAAAGTCTCTTCTCTCATACGTTTATCTGGTTTGGCCAGCCGAAGACCTGCGATAGGTAAGGTAAGACTTGGGTAGCCCTCAGGCCTCTAGGCCTGGCAAGTCAGGAGCATAATTTGCTTAATAGGCATTAACTAAGAAGTTATAGTGAGAATAGTTGCAATAAAATGTCCCCTCTGAACTCTGAACATATTCTCTAATACCTGTAGAGCCCAGAAGAAAATAGATTCAATCTCAGACCTGTGGCTGAGGGAGTAAGTCAGGAGTAAATCACAGATCCTGAAAATCTTTTTGTTGGAAGTCCTTTCTTTCCCATTCATGGGCCCTTCGTGAAATTCTCCCTAGGTGTTGTGTAGGTTTCTGCTGGATTCATGGTATGGCCAGGAAGTTGCTTTTTCTCAAGGTGTCTAGTTTGCCTTTGGTTTCCTGTTCTGGTGACATGACTAGGACATTAATGAGAAGTTCAATATTTTTTAATCTTTAGAAATTCATAACGCTAACCTTTGGACAAAGAGAAAAAAGGAGATAGAGGGTCTTTTCATCCTCCCACCTCCTCAAATGATTTCCTCTCAGGGACTGACCTGCCACTTGGATGTTTGGATTATGAATTGACTAATATTTTATCCATCACCCACAAATTGGGACTGAGTCTTTTTTAGCTAATCCCGATATATTTCCCTAGTAGCATCAACTCATTTCATCTAGTGGCTTTTCACTCATTCCAGACTGATTAAAGACTTTTTGCATCTAATTCAATGCCTTTGATTGATTGATTAACAGTCTTCTGCATTGACAAAGACATTAATGTGCACTGCATATTAAAAATAATATAAAAATAATATTAGTTACTTTAATTGGGATGGGGTGATTAAGTTCATAAACCCCTACCTTACCTATGTCATTTACAAAAAAAAAGAATAAAATACAAAGAACTCACTGGAGCCCATGAACACATTAAAAAATATATCCACTCCTTTCCCCCTACCTCCCAGGAACTATGGAAGTATGTATGTGGGGGAGGGGGGGTAATAATCTAAGACTTGGAGCTAATAAGAGAGAGATAAGATGGAGGCATATGAAACCAAGAAGGGAAAAAATTAAGTATATGATACTCTCTGAAAGTTCCTTAGGAAGAGACCTGTGTGGGTTGGAGTAGTCAAGAAATATTTCCCAGAGTAGGTGGGACTTGAAAAATGGATAGCATTTCTGGAGGAAAGACCATAGGACTTGATACGCAAAAGGGGAAGGGGAATGGCATTTCTAGATGGTGAAACAACCTCAGTAAAAGGGGGCAGTACAAACATTCCCCAGATAGCATGAAAGCCAATTCACAGTCTCTCTCCTTCATCTCCTCCTTTGTCCCTTACTCTTAGCCCTCTGGCCCAGAGGTCGGAGGATTTGGCTTTAACAGATCCTCCCTGGATGGTCTGCTTCCTAGCCTCCGTGCTTGGAACAGAGATGACTGAAAGAGCTGGAAGAAGTTGGCTTTGAGGGAAGAGGTATGGGGACAAGGCTGGGTTTGTGACTGAGCTGTAGAACACAGATCATTACTGACTCTCTTAAACGAAGGGCTGAGCTCAACCAATACCTTCTCAAATGGGATCATTGTAAAGTTCTTAGTATAGCTCCTGGCATATTGTGTTATATAAATGTTAGTTTATTATTATTACCTCCAGGAGCAAAAACAAAATGCTCTTTTGGTATTCCAAGACCTTTGCAATCTAGCCTCCTCCTACCTTTCTAGTCTCCTTACACTTTCCTCCCTGACATGTACTCTTCCATCCAGTGACTCTGGCCTCCTGGCTGTTCCACCAACAAGACAATTGATCTCTAGACTCCAAGCATTTTCTCTAAATATCCTCCATTCCCGAAATGCTCTCCTTCATTGCAACCACTGACTTCTTTGGCTTCCTTATAAGTCTCAGCTAAAATCCCACCTTCTACAGGTAGCCTTCCCCAATCCCTCTTAATTTCAGTGCCTTCCCTTTCTTAATTATTTCTTGTTAATCCTACGTGTAGCTTGCTTTGCATATGTTTGTTTGCATATCATCTCCCCCCCCCCCCCCAATCGGATTGTAAGTTCCTGGAGGGCAAGGGCTATCTTTTGCCTCTCTTTGTATCCACAGTACTTACCACAATGTCTGACCCATAGTAGATACTTATTAAATGATTACTGAACTATGATCATCATTATCATCCTACTGTTCCACTTGACTGTGCCATAGGTTCCCCCACACACACCTCCTCATAGTTTTGCATCAAACCTCTTTAGGCATCAGTCATCCCTTGGGTCATGGCTGCTTTATTCCACCAAAAGTTTTTCTCCTTTTCCAAGAAGAATCAATTTGCTTACCTGGATGAGAGGCAGGAGATGGGGGAACAGTTTTATAAAACTTTGGAAGTAAGAGGGAAGAGAATGCTTGCCTCTATGTTTCCAAACATCAATAAATCAACAGACATTTATTGAGATAAATGTGTGTTATGAAGTTCAAGGTGCCCAACTTTTCATAAAAGGCTGAAGGATCTTGCAGAAAGAGAGCCTCTTGAGGTACTCCCTGAATGTCATAGAATCCTGCTGTCTATGTTAGGGGCCTCTAGTTGCTGTCCAGAATGCAGTGGTTTTAAATTGGAGAGAGAATGAATATTTATCCCACCCACAGCCATTTGTCTGAGGACACCACAAGATCTGACTTTGCTCTCCCCGCTCCAGCAGGACTCCCACTGACTCCAGGGAGAGCCTGAATTTCAGAGCCACTGATCTTCTACAAGACCAGTAGAGAAATAATGTCCCAATTATGGTTGTGTCTGATAGTTGAAAGATGGGACCCCAGCAAATATGAAGGCTTGGAGAAATATCAAATATTCTGAATTATGCACCATATTTCCTCTCTGAGTCTTAGTGTGGTTTTTTCTTTAAAAAAAAGTCCTAAGCTCGCATTTTTAACCACCCGCTACATTCCCCACACACAAACTCTTCTGGAAATGCATTTATATATTATGAAGAGGTAGAAGATTATAAGGCACACACACAATTTCTCTTTTATGTCACTTCTTGGCTCTTGTGCATGAAAAAAAAAATGACTGCTGCTAAATAAAGCACCCTATGCTAAGGACTATGATCTTTCTAAGGTCAAAACTTCTTGTTTCAGTCTACCAGTAAAAAGGGTGGAATTCATGCCCAGTGACAGACTTTTGGTAACTACCAGTCCAGGCAAGGAATTATTTTCTCATTGTCTAGTACATCTTAGTACATTGCCTGATTGCTGGAAGTGAAGCCAGTATTAGAGGCCATACCATATAGTAGAGGTAGATAGCATGGGATTCAGAGTAACAAGATCTGAGTTTTGAACAGGATGTCCTGTAGACATCTCAAAGTTGGGATGTCCAAAGTAGAACTCACTGTCTCTCCCCTGAAACCTACCTCTCTTCCAGACTTCCTTATAATTTACTATAAAAGGCAGTACTTATCTTCTAGTCACCCAAGTACACAACTTTGATATCACCCTTTATTCTCTTTCTCACTTACCCCATATATCCATCATGGCAAAATCTTATTTCAGCCTCCTCCTCCTCTCATCCGTCTCCTCTCCACCCACTGGGCTACTATTACCTTCACTACCTTTCATCTAGACTATTGCGTTAGACTCCTAACTGGTCTCCTTTCTTCTGTTTCAACACATACTTCACACAGTTGCCAAAGTGATTTTTCTAAGGGTTAGGTCTGACCATGGAACCCCACTACTCATTAAAGCAAAGACCATCCCTTTCCTTAAGTGACTTAGATTCTAAATGGTGGGGGGGGAGGGGAGCAAAGGAGAGTGGTGATCATGGAGATGTCATTTTGATCCAAAAAGTTATACGTATAGTGAATGGGGCTGTAGGGTAGGTAGAGTTGTAGTGGGGCAGATTGACATACTCTGTCAAAGAACAATAACAGAGTTAATTTGTCATGGTTCATGGTTCTAGAACTTGGAGTGGGGGAAAGAGGGTAAGATAAGGTACCCACACGGGATCAAGGTAGGTAGGTAGGAAAGGAAAAGAACAAAGAAAAGAATATAAGGAGGAAATGTTGCAATCTGGAGAGGGTCTTCAGGACAGAAATTTCATTAGGATAGGAAATTAACTTGAGAGGAAGAAGAGGGAGAAGAGAAGGACGAGAAGGCTGGAAAGTCAGGAGTAAATGCACTTCCTTCATTTTCCTGCCTCTTGGAGGCAGAATTATTTTTCTTCAAGACTCAACTCAAGGGACCCTTTGCATGTGGAATGTTGTTATTTTCTTTGATGAAATTTTCTATTCCTTGTATGATTAATTCTTCAGTTCACTAGTTCTTTAGAATTGTGTTATTTAGTTTCCAGTTGTCTTTTAAATCTTCTTAAAAGGCCCTTTACTGAGTATAATTTTTATTTCATTGTGATAAGAAAATGACAAACCTAGTATTTCTGCTTTTCTACATTTTTTTTTTTTTGGTGAGAGCTTGCTGTCCCAACACACTCTCAGTTTTTGCAGAAGTGCCATTTACAGATGAGAATTATGTAAATTCTTTTAAATTCCCATTCAGTAACTACTGGAGAGGTATAATTTCTATTTTTTTTTAAAAGCCCCATTCATTTAGTTCCTTAATTTCTCTCTTATTTACCTTCCTCTGACTGAGTTCCTTTTATCACTTGCTGCATATGCTCCCTAAGAAAAGGTGGCAAGGGGCCAGGGTTACTTCCATATGCACCAATTCAGCTTCCATCTCACCTTGAGAGCAAGACTTCTACCTCCTGCTGCATCCACCTGATTTCCAGTCTCCAACTAGAAGAAGAGCAACCTTCTTCTGACCTTGTGCCTTCTGTCTCCTGCTGCAGGTAACCCCCTGAGGGAAGCAGCAAAGGGCTGGGCATTACTTCTATCTGCACCATTACAAAGCAACTTCCTCTTCCTGCAGTGCTCACCAGCCTGATCTCCTCTGTCCTGAGATTTTGGAGAGCCTCTGTGTGAGAAGAGGAACAACCTTTCCTGTTAGCTGGGACCTTCTAGGTCCTGCTGTCCCTGTCCTGAAGGAAGAAGAAGCAGAAAATTGGTAGGAAATGAGACTTCCAACTTTGGAGGGGAAAAAAGTGAAATGAAGTCTCCCATCTGACTCTGCTTTCTATCTCATGTTTCTCTTCTCTCCTGTCTGATCTCAAGCCTCCCCTGGGGAGAGATATGGAATCCTCTACTCAGTGATAAATATGCTCATACTTGGACATACCCTACATATCCCAGTGATTTTGAAATCCTTTAAGTAATCATCCAAACCCCATTCCTCTTCCCCCCAGTACCCAATTTCTTATTTTCATTCCCTTCAACCCTCCTACCCCAAAGTCCAAACCAAGTGCTACCCAACCTCTCCCACTGTGCTCTTCTGGAATGCCTGTTATATAAGCAACAAATTTCCCTTCATTCCAAATATTTTCCTTTCCTACTCATCTTTTAGCTATTGCTGGAACCTGGCTCCCCTCTGATGACACAGCCTCCCTGGCCACTCTTTCCAGTACTGGCTGTATCTTCACTCGTTCCCCTTGGCTCAATGGTTAAAGTGGGGGAGTTAGAATGCTCCTTGCTCCCATTTGCCAGTTCTAGGTTCTCTCCTTGGTTCTCAGAGTTTTCCATCACTCAATAACCTCTCCTTATCTGAGGTTCATGCAAACCATATCTACCACACAAATCAAAATCATGGTAGCTATTGTCTATAGATCCTTAGATCACTTTCATTTCCTCCTTACTGAGTTCTTTATCTAGCTCACAATTTTTCTCTTCTCCCCAAATCCTATCTTCATACCAGGGGACTTCTATATACATATTGACTGACTCTCAAATATCCTAACTATTGAACTGACTTTCCATGACCTACTCCTCTACCCCACCTCAACCATGTATAGAGACAGTAATATCTTTGATCTTGCTATCCACAAAAGCACCACCTCCATGTTCAAGAATTCTGAGATCCCTTTATTCCTTTTTTAAAATTTTAGTTTTATTGATATCTTTTGTTTTTACATCAGTCATTTTGGGATATGTCCTCTCCCCATCCATGAGCCTTCTCATGAAACAAAGAAAAATAGTTAAGCAAAACTAAGCAGTACAGCTACATCTTCTAACATTTTATGAAACATTGACACCCAAAGTATCCTAATCCATGGAAAGAAGAGAAAGGCTTCTTCAATTTCACTTTATGAGACTGAATTGTTTAAGCTATCTATTTCTTATTTTGTTTAGTATTATGTATTTTTGTAGGGTAATCACTTTTCTTTGGTTTAAAATTGTATTGTAACATCTCAATTTGATTGAAACCCTACAAATTCTTATCTGTAATCATTTAGCCACTGCTCTGTTTAGCTGCCAATCCCTTGTCCCTTTCTTCAGCAATTGTAAGGCAGATACCCTTTCCTCAGGGAAGAGATCCAAGGCTTATTATCTTTGCCAATAATAAAAACTATTTGAGAGTTTAGTGGCAAAACTATTGCCATTGGCTTCTCTTCCATGTACAACATCAAAAGAGCCAAGATGTTTCTCCCTGTTTTTGATTACATCAATTTGACGCAAGTTAGCTCTATCAGCCACCACATACAGGTTATCAGTATGGATGAAATCAATGATCTTGCAAGCTGTTAAATTAATCTGAATGATGTCATTCACTTTGATGAGAGAATCTGGGTAATGAATAGTACAGGCATCATGGGTCACCAGATGAGATATGCCTTTTGTACCCACAAAGATTTTTCTCACTTCGCACAGTTTATACTTTACTTCCTTAGTTGTGATTCAATGAACAGGAAAGCATCCCTTTGTGTCATAAACCAAATGGAAACATTCACCTGTCTTCTCAATGCTAATGACATCCATAAAGCCAGCAAGACATATAATATCAATGTAGACCTTGTTGTCAGTCTTGATGAATAGCTACATGCAGATCTTTACTTCATTTCCAGTCAGGGCAAACTTGAGTCTGTTTCTCAGGAAGATGATGAATGGAAAACACTTAGCTTGTGGGGACCTGTGAATGGTCTTGGAGCAAAAATTCCTGTAAACTTATTTAGCATCCAATGCTTTGAAGCTGCTATGTGCTTCAGATGCTTCTTGGAACCATGAGCCATACCGTACCCAAGATAAAGTGGGAAATTAACTTGGCCATAGGATCAGAGACTCTCTATTTATAAATTATATGTGTTTGGCCAAGTCATTTTCCCTCTCTCAGCCTCAGCATCTTTGCCAGCAGCATGGCCAAGTGAACCCAGGGCTGGGCAGCAAGAGATCCCTTTTATTTCCTTTCTATCATATCTCTTCTTTTGTCTTTATTTTGCCTTGATCCAAGATTTATTTTTCTTACTCTTTTCTTTTTTTTAGTCCTTTCACATTATACCCTCCACCATTTGAGTTTCCTCTGCTTATGACTATTCACTTACCAATCCTGCCCTCCCTTTACATCCTCTCTAATCCATCCTTATTCCATTGTCCTCCTATTTTCCTTTTAAGTTTAATGCATTTTTATGCCAAATTCTTGGTGTGAATATGTGCATATATATAATTATGTTCCATCTTCCTTTATCTGATTCAGATGAAAGTGAGATTCATGGGATGCCCATTCTCCCTTTCCTTCTTTACTGTATTCTTTTTGTCTTAAATTCCTGTATTTATGCAATAATGGTTTCCTTTGCCTTCTTCATTTCTTTCTCAGAATAGTTTCCTGTTCTTTTCATTTTTTCTGCTTGTAAGACCAATAAAACAGAACAAAACCATTAGTAGATACTCTGTCATTTGAATTTTTAAAACATATTAGGGTTCTGGAAAGATTTTTAAAAATTACTCTGTTAACATATAAATGATTCATCTCATGCAACCTGATATTTTGAAGAATGTAATCAAAGATGGTGGATACACAGATCAACAAAATTTTTAACGCGAAGGAAATGAGTTTATTTTGGGAAAGGGTGCCTTCCAAGACTTACATATCTAAGGAAAAAAAAAACTCAACCTGTATTTAAAGTGTCTAAGGATTGCCTAACGCTTTTATTAGGAGGCAATGTAGAAGCAGAACTTAAAATTAATCCAATGTTTGTTTATCAGTCTCAAAATCAGTGTCCTCTGGGAGGCTGCAACCATGAATTGATTCCAGTTCTTTGGCAGTCAAATAAGAAATCATGGATGACTAAAGTTATTTTCAAAGATTAGTTTTCAAGTTATTTTAACCCAGCTGTTGAAAAATATTATAAGGACAACAGAATGTATTTAAAGTATTAATGATTTTAGATACTCTAATGCCCCAAGTGATCCAACTACATCTGGCTTCTTGTGTGAAGAATGTGAACATACCAATTTGCCAAGATGTGGATAAACCACTTGGTACAAGCATACAAATGAAGATTTAAGGAAAGAAAAGACAGGCTGCTCCAATATTTTAAATGACAATAATGATATTTTTGTCATGGAGTCACTGTAGAGCTATCTTTAGGTGCAATATTCAGTAATTTGAAAATTTTTTATTTCTCTATTTTATTATTTTATGATGTTTGAATGAAGAAATTTCTTATCCCTTGCTACTATATTTCATTAATAGGTAGATGCAAAACTTTATTTTAAAAACTTAATTGTATATTTTCATTGGACCAGAATCAATCACCATATTTTACATATAATTATAACTTTGAATATTGCAAATTTGAATAATGCAACTATTTTCTGGAATTAATAATCTCCACTCACTAGGACCTGCCTGAACTTAGTTTTGCTTTATAGGTTTTCCTTGGTTGTAAACCTTTATCTTTTGACTTTTAGAATTTTGTATTCCAAGCTCTCTCCTTAGCAGCCACAGCTGCTAAGTCTTACGTGATCCAATTTGTTCCTTGGTAAATTAAGTCATTTTCAGTTGCTTATTACATTTTTTTTCTTTGATTTGGAAGCTCTAAATTTTGACGACAATGTTTCTAAAAGTTTTCATTTGGGGATTTCTTCCATAAGATGATGGATAGATTTTCACTTTGGCCATTGATTCTAAGACTTCTGTCCATAATTTCTTGAAATATGTTTTGCATGGTTGCACATGTATGAACTATATCAAATTGCTTACCATCTCACAGAGGGGAGAGGGGAGAAAAGGAGCAAAAGAATTTGGAACTCAAATTTTATTTCTAATTTTTACATGCAAATGAGAAAAATAAAATATTATTTTTTAAAAGAAATATCTTTTCCAGACTTTTTTTTCTTGATCGTGGTTTTCAGATAATCCATGATTTCTCAGATTCTCCTTGATTTGTTTTTCTAGGTCAGTTT